>NW_017731838.1:678581-682231 GCF_001890085.2 Hipposideros armiger | reverse complement strand
GAAACTGGGGGAAAGCATGCTGGAGGTTAACAGGTGTGGCTCAATTTGGCTGCCTTTGAAATCTATAGGTGGAGCTATGGTTGGAGGACAGCAATGTGACCATATATGATTAGAACTATTGTGGAAATCACCATATTACAACCTACTCCCTCCCTCCCTCCCTCTATACAATTTTTAATCACTGCTTTTCCTTCTCCATTCCTCTCCAGTTATAATTTAGAAATTTAAGAAATAAATTTTTTCCTATCAGGATACTAAAAGCGGTGCCTTTCATTAACCTCAGCTAAAGAGGGTTAAAGGGTCCCCTAGTGACTTGAAGAATATAAATTTTCTTTCCTAACTGTTCAATTTAATATAACATAAAATAAGAAAAAAAGGGAGCAATCCAAAAACTTCTTTAGTCACCAAAAAACAAAATTCTCCTGGATTATTTGTAATATTCATAATTGTATACATTTTAACCATTCATTTACATGAATTTACACTTTAAGAAAATGTGACCTATACTGACAATACCAAATTTTGGCAAGGAAGTGGAATAACAGGAACTCTCATACACTGCTGGTAAGAATGCAAAATGATAAAACCACTTAGAAAAACAACTGGGCAGTCTCTTAAAAAGTTAAATATACACTTTCCACAGGACCCAGTCAGTCTACTTCTAGGTATTCACTCAAAAGAAATGAAAACATAAGTCCAAACAAAGAGTTGAATATGAATGTTCACAGCAGCATTATTTAAAATAAAAAACTGAAAACAACAGAAATATTCACCAACAGGTATGGATAAACAAACCGTGGATTACCCATATGATAGAATACTGCTTAGTATTTAAAAAAAAAAAAGTAGAGGAGAAGGGGTGGACAACTGATACAGTAACAATATAGGTAGGTCTAGAAATCATTATGCTGAATAAAAGCAGTCAGAAACAAGATTCCATATTGCGTGATTCCATTCATACAACATTCTAGAAAATTAAACTAAGTCAATAGTGACAAAATTTGACAAAAGTGACAATGGGTTACCTGAGGTCAGGGAGGGATGATACTAAACATCCTACATTGTATGATAGTCCCTAAATAATAAAAATTATAGGGCCTACATGATCCAAGATGGTGGAATAGATAAACACTGCGCTTGCTTCCTTCCATGAACACATTAAAATTACAACTAAAATATAGAACAATCAACCTGGGGAACTATCTGAAGTATAGCTGAACAGAAGTTTTATAACTGAGGATATAAAGAAGAAGCCGCATCGAAACTGGTAGGAGGAACAGAGACACGAAACGGGCTGGCCCCAAGCGTCCATGTGGTGGTTGCGAAGAAGGAGGAATTCTCGGTCACAGAGGTTCCCCACAGAGGAGGGAGGGACCCCAATCCCACACCAGGCTCCCAGCCTGTAGTACTGGTACCAGGAAGAGGAGCGCCCACAACATTTGTCTGTGAAAAACAGTGAGGATTCCGACCATCTCAGTGGGATGGAAGGCTGCAGGAAAGCCAGACGTTCTCTTAAACGGCCTGAACACAGCCTCGCTCACTCACAGGCACTCACCCTGAGCTCCAGCAGAGAAACGGTGACTCAGGGAGCATCAGAGGTGTTCGGGGGGTAAACTGAGGTGTGTGGCTTTGTGGTAAAACTGAAGGACAGTTGCCATGTTCGCTGCATGGAGTCCTCCTGTGCAGCCGGCAAGTGGGTGCCATTTTTCCTGTGTTGAGCCCTCCTTTACAGGCCAAACCTGAATCTGATTGGCCTGGTGAGCTGTGCTGCTCCACCCTCCTGACTCACTGGGATCCCGCCCCAACAGAGCAGCACTTTCTCTGTGAGCAGCCAGCCCCACCTGCATTGCATTCTCTCTTGGAACACTATCAAAGTTCAGCAGGCCCCAAGAAGGCAGCAACTGGCCTCGGTGTGCTCTGAGACCTTTGCTGAGTAGCCCCAGGCTCAACACAGACACCAAACAATAATCTTTTGGGTTGTCAGAAAAGTCATGATGTATTTTTTTCTGTTTTTCATTAATACCTGGTAACCACAACTCTTTCCATTCTAGTGAGTCCCTGAGACCCTGCCTCACTCAACCTGCATACTGCATGAGGTTTTATCAGTGGCTAAAACTTAAGGGAGCCGGCAGGTGGCAGCAGGCCTTGGGGTGTCCTGGTTTTTTACAAAGTTACCCCAGTCCTAGTACTGGTGGCAACCATCCTCAGTTCACAGCATGGCCTCTACCACACACCTCCTGGTTTAGCACAGGGAACGAACAACCATGGATTGTTTAGTAGCTCCTACCAGGTAGCCCCCAGCCAGTCATAGGCGGTGAGTGACCTGGGCCTGCACTGGAGCCCCTCCCAAGAGGCCCCCAAACCAACATACTTGGAGGTTGGCTTCAGAACACAGCAGAGTACTGCCCAATTAGCCCCAAAAGTGGCACACACAAAGAGTGGTCTCAACAGGCAGATTCCATTCACTAAGATAAGCCCCCACACAGTAGCCCGTAAGTTGTGGATGTGGTCAGACCCCACAACCAGTCAGCCTGAGGGCCAACTCTACCCACTGACATGCCAATAGCAATCAATGTTCAACTGTAACAGAAGGGCACACACACCCCACACGAAAGTCACTGATGGAGCATGCAGCACAGGTGACCAGGAAGATGGTTTCAGGACTCCACAGGGCACCTACTACATAAGTCCTCCCAGCCAAGACTGCTCCCAGATCTACATAGCAGATATACCTAATACATAGAAACAAACACAGAGAGGCAGCCACAATGTGGAAACAAAAAAACACATCCCAAATGAAAGAACAGGAGAACATTCCAGGAAAAGAACTAAATAAAATGGAGGCAAGCAAACTACCAAATACAGAGTTCAAAACACTGATTGTAAGGATGCTCAAGAAAATTAGTGAGAACCTCAACAAAGAGATAATGAGCATAAAAAAGGACATAAAAATCATAAAAAAGACCCAATCAGAAGTGAAGAATACAATAATTTAAATGAAGAATGCACTAGAAGAAATCATCAGCAGACTAGATGAAGCAGAGGGTCAAGTCAGCTATTTGGAAGACAAAGTAGCAGAAAACATCCAATTGGAATAGCAAAAAAGAAAAGAAAACCCAAAAAAGGAGGACTGTTTAAGAGACCTCTGGGACAACATCAATCATAACAACATTTGCATCGTAAGGTACCAGAAGAAGAAGAGAGAAAACAAGAAATTGAGAACATATTTTAAGAAATGATGACTAAAAACTTTCCTAACCTGGCAAAAGAAATAGACATACAAGTCCAGGGAGTACAGAGAGTCCCAAACAAGAGGCCCAAAGGCGCCCACACCAAGACACGTGGTAATTAAAATGTCAAAGGTTAAAGATGAGAGAATCCTAAAAGCAACAAGAGAAAGGCAACTAGTAACTTATATGGGAGCTCCCATAAGATTGTGAATTGATTTCTCAACAGAAACTTTCAGATCAGAAGAGGCTGGCACAAAATATTCAACATGATGAAAAGCAAGGACCTACAAACAAGGGCACTCTACTCTGCAAGGCTATTATTTAAAATCGAAGGACAGATAAAGAACTTCCCAGACAAGAAAAAGATGAAGGAGTTCATCTCAGCCAAAGTATTACAAGGAATGTTAAAGGGACTTTTTT
>NW_017731838.1:677458-678576 GCF_001890085.2 Hipposideros armiger | reverse complement strand
AAAAAAAAAAAAGCATGAACCTTGACCTTAAAAAAAGAATACCACAAAGGATCTGTGGGAGCACCCTGGCCATTTAAGTTTTCAGGAAATTTAAAATGTTTCTGGATTTAAATCAGTTCACTCTTGCCAGCCTGAAAACAGCTAGTTTGGAAAACAGGACTGGTAGGCATGGAAACAGCAGGCAACATGGCAACAAAACTGATTACAGGGTTTACTGGAGAAAAAAAAAAACTATAGAGAAGCTTCAAGAGGGAAGGCCAGATTTGGTACAATTCTGCAAGGCCAGATAGTTTGAAATCTTACATGAGGGTAACTAAAATATGTTAAGCTTCAGTAATTGAGTGGAAAGAATTAAACTTTTGTAAACCATGACCCTTCAAGTGCTGCCAGTCTGCAAGTATCAGGGTTGCTAATAATCAAAACAGTGAAGGTAAAAGACACCCAGAAGGAAATTTTTCACATTCAATGTTCTTATGCCCTTAAAGACACATTAAGAGATTTTTCAGAACTGAACTCTTGTGAATTTTGTTTCAAAACTAGAAAACGTGAAGATACTGTGAAAAAGCCTTAATTGATTGTCAACATTCACATTGTCTCATTTTGATCAGAGTGTTATCTCTGCTGCATTACAGATGAGGACACCGAGGCCCCGGGGAGCTGAGGTTGGTAGGTAGCAGGGCCAGGCTTCTGATCTCATCCAGAACTCATGCTCCCCTTCACTCAGCCTGTATCCTGCACTTGTGATTTAGGTAACAATGCATTGACACATTCAGATACAACAGGTCACTCCCATGGTGTTTGTACTCCCCCACCAAAAATGCCATTGTAGGAGCAAGCAGAGGTAATGGGGAGTATTTTAAATGTAAAAATGGGTAATATTATTGTATATTGTTCTTGTATATTTTAAAAGCTCATTTTAAAGCTCCTTCTGTTTTCTCCTCCTCTCCCTTTTTTCTCTTTCCTCTTTCACTCATTCACCTTCTGTCAGTGCCCCACACATTCTTATACATCATCACCATGTCCAGGGGAGTTCGCATGAACTCAAGACTTCCCAGGGTACTTGCTCTATGGCCTGATGGTGCTTCAGGGATCACCCCACCCATGTCCTCCTACTCACC
>NW_017731838.1:665131-670913 GCF_001890085.2 Hipposideros armiger | reverse complement strand
CAGCCCCTGTGGCAGTGGGTTGCCATGGGCTACCGTGTGTAGCCAGCAGCCAGCGTGAGCGGCCAGCAGCCGCAGTGAGCGGCCATTCAGAAGCCAGCGGCTGATCTGCCTCGCCCGGGAAGAGCGCAATGATGGTGCCAACTTGGGCCAGTGAAGCAACGTCCTCCACAACTAGACTGAAGAAAAAGACAACAGCAACTTGTCTGTTCCCCTTCCCCCCAATTCCCCACCACTGTTCCCATCCCCCCAATTCCCCAATAAAAATCTTTAAAAAAAAAAAAGAAGTGTAAGTTGGTAGTTACAAAATAATCATAGGGATGTAAAGTAAAGCACAGGGAATATAGTCAATAATATGGTAATAAGTATGTATAGTGCCAGGTGAGTACTAGACTAGTCAGGGGGTCACTTCTTAAATTATATAAATGTCTAACCACTATGCTGTACACATGATTTAAATGTAAAGTAATACTGAATGTCAACTGTAATTAAAAAATAATAAAAAAAATTATTGGGCCCAAATATCAATAATGTTGAGGCTGAGAAACCTGATTTAGTCTGACCAACAAAAAAAGAGATAAGATAGAAATTATTAAAATTATTAAAATGGAAGATGAGACATCACTACCAACTTCAGAGAAATTAAAAGGATTATAAGGGTATGCTATGAACAACTGTATGCTAACAAATTAGACAATTTAGAGGAAATAGGAAGACTCTTAGAAAGACTCAGATTAATGAAACTGACCAAATGAGAAATAGAAAACATGAACAGACCCCATAACAAGTAAAGAATTTGAATTAGTAATTGAAAATTTTCCTTCAAAGAAAAGCCTTGGCCCAAATGTCTTCATTGTTGCAGTCTATAAAGCATTTAAACAACAAATAATAGCAATTCTTCAAAACTCTTCCACAAAATATAAGGGAGAACACTTCCCAACTAATTTAATGAGGCTAGCATTATCCTAATACTCAAGCCAAAGACATCACAAGAAAACTACAGACAAATATTATTCATGAGTCTAGCTGCAAAAATCCTTAACGAAATATTAGCAAAATGAATCCAACAACATATAAAAATGATTCTACACCAGACTGAGTGAGATTTCTCCTGGGAATACAAAGTTAGCTTAATATCTAAAAGTTAATTAATGTAAAATCATTTTAATAGAATAATGTGAATAAAGGACAAAAACCACATGATCCTCTCAATACATGCAAAAAAAAAAGCACCTGACAATATCTAATGTCCATTCATGATAAAAAGCCTCAATAACTAGAGATAGAAAAAAATGTCCTCAACTTGATAATGGCGTTCTATGAAAAACCCACAGCCAGTGTCATGTTTATTAGTGAAAGACTGAATATTTTTCCCTTTAAAATTGGGGAAAAGGATACATGATTGCGTTTATGTAAAATGTCTAGAAGGCATTTTAAATAAATCTATAGAGTTAGAAAGAAATAAAAAAGACATACCGACAGGCTAATATCATTTTACCCTCACTAAATATAATGTTCCTTCCTGAAGCTATATGGTAATTTCTTCCTAAATTCCTGTCCGGCCCCAGGATGGTTATACCTTTCTAGCACCTCCTCTCCAGTCCCAAGAAGCAGGCCCTGGAAAACACTCCCTCAGTGTGCAGAGGGCGTGTGTGGTGCCCTCAGAGCCAGGGGGACTTTCAGGATCACAGGACAGAAATACTGAAGAAAATGCTTTTAAGGCCCAAGAACCTGAATTTTTATCACTCTGAGGAACAGGTTCATGCCTAAAGAGTCAATGAGTAAATGTTCTAGGAAGAAACGTCACTTCTGCATGAAGGTATCACCCTGAAGCCAGGAGAAAGACAGAGCCCTGCCTATCATGACAGTGTTTCGGAGGAAACTCCTGTCATTACACCACTTGATAAGCAAGCCACACAATGTCTCTCGGCAACTGCAGAAAATTTCAACACGTAAGGAGAAGTAAATGGAGTCTCGTAGGAGAGGGCCCCTGAGAGCAAAAACGCTGTTACCTGCAATGAGCAGCACTGTTCTTAGAATGTTGTGAGCACCAGATCATCACCATATAGATCCAACTCAAACCCCTTGGTTATCCTCACATAAAGTAGGGCACGATAAGAGCTTGCATCCTGGATACCACCAGTAGAGGAAATAGATGTCACCTTCCTCAGCAACATATCTATCTGCCTTTTAGCCATTGCCCTTACTGGGTGCCATCTCTCCCTGCGTATCATTTTGCAACCATGAATTTACAAAAGGGCAGAGGACCTAAAAGAAAAAGGATTCGGAGCCTGACCCTTTCCGTTTAAGGGTCAAATATTTCAAAATATCCCTGATGAACTAGCAAAATCCTATGTGAGGCTCAAGGACAGAAAAGGACAATAGAGACATTTGTCATCTCTCTATCAGAAGGGGCTCCTGTGAAGGATGGGTGCAGACACAACAGCAGGGCCTCAGTAGAAAAACTGCTAATCCTGGGCCAAGTGTGCCGCTAATGCTGGCACCCCATTGCTCCATCCAGCCACTCTTCACTGTGTATGTGCTAAAAGGCAAATGGCTACGCATATGGTAACAGAAAAAGATGTGTCATCAAGACCTGTAAGGCTTAGGACCCAGGGAGTTTTGTTGTGCAAAGTAATTGGCTGAATATGAGCATGAGGAACCACCAAGAGTAGTTAAGTACATTCAGTCCCTTGGCCACCCATAGACAGGCAGAGATGCTAGTGACCAGAGAGACCTGAAGGCGCAGGGCCAGCCTTATAGGGCCAGAAATGCTCGCATCCCATCTGGCTACAAAACTCCATCTTCCCAGGAACCCTGTGGGCCCACGTGTCACGCAAATGCCATCATCTAAGTACCAGAATTACTGGGAGTAAAACAGAGGCAGGTGTTCTCTCCTCACCTGTATCTGGGCTGCCTCCAGGTGGAAAGGAAGAGACTGAGAAAGAGCAAACTGGTCCTACTGTGTTGAGGGTTAGTGTCTGAGGCAAAGAGACTCAGACGCACTGCAAAAATGGTAACTTTAGAGACCGTGAAACATGTCCTTCCCAAGTTCCCCCGATGACAGAGGCCTGGTGACATCTCTATTCAGCTGATTCCTGCCGCACATTAATGCCAATAGGAAAGGGAGGGTGGTAAGGAGACCTGGACCCGGGCAGAGAGGCTCAGTCATTTGTGTGCTTAGTGAGCCTCAATACTGACTTCCCATGGCATCTTGTCTAAGGGAAGGTTCACACATATCAATTAATTTTCCACATTGCATACTTGCAGTGTATGACTTTTTATTCTTGACATATTCACAAGTACAGTCTGCGCTTAGCTGGCCAAGCAGGGGGAAAAAAAAAAAAGAAATGTATGTACTTTCCAGTTTGGAAGGGAATGTGTATTTTGTGCCCATTAGGTCTTATTTATCAGATTTGCTCAGTTTGAAGATTTTTGCTCATGAACCCTAAGACAGGTTTAAATAAAATTAAAAGGAAATTGGATTCCATCAATCAATACACTAAAACACAACCAAAATTAGATGTCGTAAGGTTATACCATTTCAGCGCTTATTTGTCTGTGCGGGCCCCTTCTGAGAAAATATTTATGTAACGTTTTATTTCTTACAAAGAAATTCATCTTCTGGTTTCCCCACAAATTGAAAAATTACAGAGTGAGTTAGGAAAAAAGAGAAAACTATTATTGTAGCCTCAATGGCTAATTTTAAAGTGAAATTCATTATAGAAAAAATACCCTTCCATCTAAATAGAAAATGAATTGATTTTGAAGCTTTCTACTTTTCTTAAAGAAAAAGTCTGACTTTAGAATAAGTACGGTTTTAGGCCATGTAATCACTCTTTTGCTCAAATCAAAATACAGTACTAATATTTAAATCAGGAGTAATTAAAAGAAAATATCTGAAACATACTGTTTTCTTTTTTACTAGATGATCATTTCTCAGATCAGAAGAAAGTTTTTCTTATGTTTCCTCCTGACATGTGTTAAATAGGGCCTGTTGATCCACTCAGGAAATTATAATATCTAGCAATGAGAAAGATAGGAATTGTGCAAGAACTCAGGAAGCTGGAAAATGGCTCAAGAGCTGAAAAATTCTGGTGCCACTCTGGGGCTGGGTGTGGTAGGCAGAATTCTAATATGGCCCCTACATTTCCTAACCCCTAGTGTACACACCTTGTATCACCACCTCCCCTTGAATATGGAGAGAACTGAGTATGGTTCTCTCCTTGATTACCTTGTTATACAAGATACCTCAGGAGAAGACTGGAATGAGATCCCCTATTGGTCCTGAAGAAGCAAACCGCCATGTTGTGGAAAGGGCTGTGTGGCAGGGAATGACTGGCAGCCTCTAGGAAGTGAGGTCCTCAGTCCTATAACCACAAGGAACTGAATTCTGCCAACAACCAGTGACCTTGGAAGAAGACCCTGAGCCTCATCTAACAGCAACCCCTGTCGACACCTTGATTCCAGCCTTTGAGACCCTGAGCAGAGGACCCAGCTAAGCCGTGCCTGGACTTCTCACCCACAGAAATTGTGAGATAATATTTTTGTTTGTCTTAACCACTAAGTTTGTGGTCAGTTATTCAGCAATAGAAAACAAATACACTGAGTTACCTTCTTGCCCCTCAGGGATACAGATGTGACAATTTTAACCATTCTGGTGACAAACAGCCCACATCCTCACTTCTCTGCCTTTTGGTTCCTCAGACTCATGGTTCCTCATGGTTTCTTCAGCACCCTCCTGCCTCATGTCTATGTGTCTTTTCTATTTATGCTCCTACACGTAAGTGAATACCCCTCTCTGTGTCTCCTAGAAGCTGGGCAAACAAAACAATACATGTCCTTATAAACACCTTCCCTTACTGAATCACCTTCATAATCCTCCTAACAACCTTTTGAGGCAAGTACCGTTATTATTCTCATTTTTGTAAAAAAACAAGGAATTAGGTGAATTGAGTGGGGAAGCCAGCCTCAATCCCAAGACATCCCACACTGTCTTTTGCTCTTTTACCCTCTTCTGCACTGCTGCTGCCTTGAAATAACAGGAGGTTTTCATGAATGTCATAAAATGGTGAGAACTCTAGAGTCCTGACAACATATGTGTATAATTCATTCTTTCCTCTTGACACAAACCAAGGAGAGCCACTGTGGAGCCATCATCAGCTTTCCAAATTATGTTGCTCTTGTTTCCGCCACTCAACCTGAGTCAGGAGGACTTAGGTGTAAATATTTGCTGGCTCTGTGGCCTTGGGAAAACCAGTTACCTCTGTGAGCTTCGGTTTTCTCAGCTGTACAATGGAGCTATGGCAGGGCTCAGTCCCTAGTATAGCCATGTAGAAGCTCGTTAAATTGTAGTTGTTGGTGGTGGTGGTGGCTATTCAGCAAGAGGCAACAACCATGTCTTACACCTCTGGAGCTTAACAACACTTAGCAACTTCTGAGTAGGACGCAGATGAATATGTTACTTAGTTAATTCACAGACCAATTTGAATGGGTGTCCACACTAGTGGAGGAGGTCCTATGAAAGAACGAATTGGCTCTTTTTTCTTTGTTTGCTTTTTTTCTTTTTAAAATTAGTTCCAGGTGTACAACACAGTGCAATAGTTATACATTTTACCCCTCAAAGTGACAACACCCCTCCTCCAATCTGCCGTCCCACTCCCCCCACCAATACCATACATATCTACTATAATTCCATTGACTCCACTCCCACACTATACTCCACATCCTGTGACTATATATGTGTATATATATATATATATATATATATATATATATATATATA
>NW_017731838.1:621469-664543 GCF_001890085.2 Hipposideros armiger | reverse complement strand
AACATAGAGATACATATATTTTTTCAAATTAACATCTTGGTTTTCTCTAGATAGATACCCAAGAGTGGATTTGCTGGGTCATACGGTAGTTCCATTTCCAGTTTTTTGAGATACCTCCATACTGATTTCCATAATGGCTACACTAATCTGCAGTCCCACCAACAGTGCACCAAGGTTCCCTTTTCTCCACAACCTTGCCAGCATTGTTGTTTGTTGATTTATTGATGATAGCCATTCAACTGGAGTGAGGTGGTATCTCATTGTGGTTTTTATCTGCATTTCTCTAATGATTAGTGAGGTTGAACATTTTTTTCATATGCCTGTGGACCATCTGTATGTCCTCTTTAGAGAAATGTCTCTTCATATCCTCTGCCCAGTTTTTAATTGGGTTGTTTGTTTTTTTGGTGTTGAGTTAAATGAGTGTTTTATAAATTTTGGATATTAACCCCTTATCAGATATATTGTTGGCAAATATCTTCTACCATTTAGTAGACTGCCTTTTTGTTTTATTAATGATGGCTTTTTTCTTATGGGACATAATTTCTCAAGAATTTAAGAACATCAAGAAGTCCTTGTAGGAGTGCACTAGAAGTAGATTTGGTCAAGGCATATGGCAATCCTATTTTTGGAACTCTCTAAATGGGCCAGATCAACACCAGCAGAAAATTTCCAGAAAGTTCAATATCATATGTAAACTATACAGAGTCAACCTGTAGAATAAGAATCAGATAAGAGTATGGACTTCAGAGTTGCATCCACCTGAATGCAATTCTTGCCTCTGCCGTTTATTCTCTGGGCTTCCCTGAGTAGTACTTAACTTGTTTTCTTCTCGATTTTCCCATAAATAAAATAGGGCTATTAATGGTGTTTTCCTCGTGGTGTTATGGGCAGTATTAAGTGAGTTAATATATACCTACAGTACTTAGAACAGTGCTTGGAAAGTGGTAAGCACTCAGTAAACTTTAAAGTTTGTAAATTCAACCAAAGTTTATTAACTTTGACACACATCAGGCCCTGTTTCTACTACACATCAAGCACCATGCTGAGCATTGCAAATACAAAAGGCAAGAAAGGAAGAAAAAACCCCCAGTGTTTATTGAGAGTCTCTGAATAAATCATTGTGATAGGTGCTTAGCACACATAATTTTAGTTTTTAATTAGTAACTTTATTAGGTAGATATTATTTGCCCTATTTTACAAACGAAGAATGTGGGTAAAATATTAACCAAGTTTCTTAAAATCTTAAAGCTAGTAAGTGGTAAAGCAGGGATTCAAGACCAAGCTCAATCCTGCTTTTGCTATAAATAAGACACAATCCTTGTCCTTGCAAATGAAAATCTACGGTGAAGATCTACATGTAAACGACAAACTATAATAAGATATAAGTGCCAAAGTAGAGCTATATACAAAGTATTACCTACGGGAGTGAGGAATTCCTTGGGGTGCCAGGCAAGTGACATTTGAAAGATAAATAAGATTTCTCCAGGAGAACAAGGCCATTGAGAGGGGAAGGGAGAAGAGTAAAATACAGATTCAGAGGCACAAAAAAAAATGCCTGAGGTATTGGAGCATTCAGCAAAGAAAATGGTGAAAAATGCTATCTCTGTGAATGAGGACTTGGGTGAGAGTCCAACAGCTTTTTCCCACAGGGTGTGTTGCCACTTGCAGTGATGCCAGTTCCTTGTCTCTGCTAAACATCAGCAGTTTCTAATTGTAAGTGCCAAGCTGCTCTGTGCCACTGCCTTTTTCCAGCAGCCCAAACCTAGGTCTGTGTGTCACGTGCATTGATGTGCTCCGGCTCCTGGTGACCCTATGAACGAGTAACATCCACAATGTCCTGTCCTCAAAGCCCAGCTCAGCTCCTGTAGACTCATACCTAGGGTTTCTTTATTGGAGTCAGTCCATCTCACATTTGGTCTTCCTCTTTTTCTGCTGTCTTCTATTTCTTCCAGCAATTGTCTTTTCCAAAAAACCCCAAATCATGGTATGCCCGAAAGAGGACAGCTTCAGTTTTGTCATTTTTGCCTCCAGCAATGTTTCAGGCTTAATTTGCTCTAGGTCTATCACACACCTATCTCAGCTATATCCTTAAGGTATTTCTGCTGTTCTTGTCTGTGGCACCCACTGCTGCGTATGTTGCAGCATTTACTCGGCTCTCATTGTGTCTGGATCATTCCACAATAGCTCCTACAAACTGCTTCATCAATTTCATCTACTTTAAGATTTTTTTTTCATCGGTTCCATTGGTTTAAGAACATTTATTTCCCCAAGATTTTTCAGCCATGCCTCCATTCTAGGCAAAAGTAATCCTTCTGCTTTTTTACCAGGCTACTTTCTACAGACCCCTTTAGAGCCATTATTATGTTGTAGTGGCTTTTTCTGTGCCTCTTTTCCCTAATGTGAATTCCTTAGGGCAAGCATCAGTACTGTTTGTCTCCAATGTCTAGTCCAGTGCCTAACACATAAACATTTGATAAATACATAAACAAGTGAACGAATGAGTGATGACCCAAAGGTTATCATTTAGGAGCCTTCATTAGATGGATCCACTGAACCTATCCAACATTTCCCTCCAATAACCTTAACAAGAAAAATATAGGCTGGTCTTCTCACTACTCGCCCTTTTCCTGCCACTCAAACCATTATCTAAGCTCCCCACTGCCTCTTCCATTACCTTAAATCCATACAAGCTGTGGTTTTTCTTCTACGTATGTAGTTTGCTAATGTTTACCAGCCTGCAAAGCTAAATCCTCTCTTCTCTGTCAACTAAGATCAAACATTTCCCTCTTGATGTGCAAGATATTCAGGTAGCCTTTCCTGGCTGTTTCCTACCTCTACACTTATTTTTTTAGTATTGTCTTTAAATTTTGAAACCTCTAACAACTCTTTCTATCTGTGTATTAACCTCAAGTTATTTTACACAGTAGTATATTTTGTCTTCTCAAAGTCAGAGAATGTCATTCCTTGTTTCATTTTTTTTTATCTGCCATTATATAATGCTAGACACACAGAAGTTTATTAAGCAAATAAGCAAGCCACTGGTAGATTCCCAGTGGCTACTTAATGGTTAATTTAATACAATATTATCTAAAATATTTCTAGTAGTAATAATAAATTACTACTTCTATTACCATGTTCATTAAGTACAATAGATGGACAGGGAGTTTTAAGAGGAATCAGGCTGACACCCTTCTAGTAAGAGAATTGAGCTATAACTGACCTTTGACATGGGTAAGTATTTTCAGGGGATATGATGCAATATACCCAGATCCAAGACTATGCAATTGTTCCATGATTGGATTTTGCTGGCTTGAGAGCTCTCTGTTTGAGTCTTTAGTACACAGGCTTCCAAACCTAGGGAGTTCATCTGTACTCCTGGGTCCAGCTCACAGCGTACGTGCACTGCGGCCTTCATTCTGATCCCTGCAGCTCTGGCAGACAGCCACACCATCTCCATCCAAACCTTCTCATCTGGAAAGAGCAGATCCACCTTCTTTGCCAGAATAGGCTCTAGCCCTAAACCAAATAGGGCAGCTGTTTGCCAAGCTCGGAGGTGACGTTTGATTCTAACAATCAACATGGAGCTGAGCCACTGAGGAGTAAATGGCAGAATGGAAAATAATGATGCACAATTTCCAGAGTAACAGTCATAACGTATTTTTAAAGGATCTATCTAGTTGGCTCTGGTCTCTAGGGCCTCAGTAAAACTCATCCTCATTTATGTCCTTTTTACATTTGTGGAAAGAATGTAAACAGAATATCTACTTTGACAAGCTTCTTTAATATAATGCAAAATTAAGTTAGAAATCTTGAAATTAATTAAATCTTAAATATTTTTAACATGAATAGAAGATGGAAAGATAAGGAGTGCTTTACAATTCTCCTTTCTCAGTTATTCATGGGTTCCCTATAAACACCCAAAACTTCTAAACGTCAAAATTTAAGTTGAATATTTGACCCAAATTAGTCAAATCTCATTCTTAAATTGTTCTAATCTGGGATAAAACAAGAGTCACAATTAAAGACAGAAGACTGGCTCGCCCCCCACCCCCTAATTCCATATAACTCCAAGAAAATTAATTCCCTTGAATTCTTCCCCTCCCCATTCTCCTTTACCTCCCCAGGAGATCTCATATGTGCTTCCCAATACCTTCTTTCATGGTCTAGCTGCTACAACTGTTTACACCAAAAATGGCCATTTATGCCAATGAAACTTGATGAAGTCAAAATGACCAATGTCCAGAGAAGCCGTCATCATGCCTGTTTATGCCCACTGAAGTCACCGATCCTGATAACAGTTCCCAGAAGAATAGGCACTATGACTGCACCACGTCTGTGATGCACTCCCCCAGAGGCAATGATATTGCTGCTAATGTCTACCTGCTTATGCTTCAGGGCCACCGATGCCCAGTAGCTATCCATGCCCAGTGTTGAGGGCTAAGGCAGCTGCTCTCTGAAGCTACCACTTTGCTGGCACCTGTGTAGCTGGCCATATGTGTACTTAAATCACATAGATATCTTGATAAAATCACTTTCTCATTCTTATAACTTGTTGCCTTAGGGCTTAGAAATACATTGATGTTGCTAATCTGGAATGATAACTAGTGGGTATACTCTTCCTCTTTTAAGCCATTCCATGGACTTGTACCAGCCTTTGAGTATTATTTATCCAACTTCTTATTCTCTCTTCTCTCAGGGTCAATTTCTTCAGAAGGGGTTGCTGATATAACTACTCTTTATTTAAATATCCACTTAGTACCCCATGGGCTCCCAAGTCCTCCACACATGCCCAGGTAATCTTGAATTCCAGGATATGCCTGCTGCAAATATCTTTTATTGAGAGCATTTACTTCAAAGGCAATGAGAAATGGTTTTTTTCTTGGTTCATGCTAGGTGGTGGAGAAACCTACAAGTCCAAAACTTGAGCTGCAAAACGCATAGGCTGTCAGCCCCATTTTGACCATTTGGTTATTTTGTTTTTCCTTGTTTTCCTTGTTTATGTTCCTAGAAGTAACTCAATGATCTTCTTTAAATAAGTTAAAATCTGTGTCCTAATCCTAAGAGAGAGACCTTCATATCCTTAACAGAAGAGGGTAAAGAAACTTAACACCAAGAAAAGAAGCTCCGCGTTTCTGACAATTCATTTAAAACTGTAATAATCAATTATATTTGAATTTCACAACTGGGTATAACAATGAGAGGATCTTAAGACTCGCTTAAACAATTCTGTGATAAAGAGAGCTTTTCTAATTTGCAGGCCCAGGGAAAGATCCATAAGCAGACACACTACTGAGGGCTCTGAGTGCCCTGGTAGCCACTGCTCGGGCCTCCCCATCACGGCTGGATGACCGGGCAACATTAAAGCTCCTAGACAGACTAATTCTGTGTCTTCTATTTTAAACTGCTTTGTAAAATGAAATTGGACATGCCTGCAATTCTAGGAATTCCCATTAAACCTTCCACCAACCTCTCAAGTCAATCACCATCTCATCCACCTTCAAAAAATATTTAGCTAAAAAGATATCTTGCTTCCAATGAGGCCCTGTGTTATTTAAAAGTACATTGTGAGCTGTGGCAGGAGGACTAAATTTAACCCATGAGAGAGAGAGAGACACAATATAGCACTTTCTTAGGACAAAGGAGAGTACCTCCACTAAGTAGATTAACATATAGCATATGAATGTCAGGCAGTTTTAACAGTAGCTTCCCTTTGACACCCATAGAAGGAAATTTGTTTTGATCTTGGCTTCTCTTAAACATCATGCAGCCTGGTAAATGTACAGTTCATTATTTATGTTTCAGTTGCAGACTATCATAATGTTCAAACTATTTTGCTTACACTTTTAGGCACCACAATGTCTTATGAAACACATAATCAACTAACATTTTTCAAGATATTTGATGCATCTCAAAATATATTTTAAATCAAAATATCTTTCATGGTTTAATTTTTAGAAAATTTGTCATCTGTGGCAGGCCAATTTGCTGGTTGGAGAAAGGAAATTAAAGAAATGCAAATGAAAGAATCCAACTGCTATATTAACAAGCTGGCTTCAATCCATTTCGAGCCCTCAGACCACAGGCACCCACCAAAAATAATGAGGCCCCAAGTTATAGGAAACCTATATATATATATATATATATATATATATATATATATATATATATGCACAGAACAGCAGAAGCCCATAACCATTGGTAGAAAATTCCCCAAAGCATTTCAACAAGCATTCATTTCGCACTTATAATTTATATCTACCTTTTCCAATAGTCTGAGAATATAGATGGTGCCAAGAACATAGCTACCTTACACTATCCCAAGGATCAAAAACACATATTAACTTTATGTACTTGATTGACTTTCAGATAATCAGCTCCAAGAAGATATCACTCCCTGACTATAGGCGGTCATAAAATCTTCAAAGAAGAGTACAAACACCAGTTATCACAGTTGCAAATTTATCAAAAACATGAAGGAACTCCAGCTGCCTCACTGGACATCTTCTGTAAATTAAATAACTACATGTGAATTCTGGATCCATCTTTTCCATGATACAAGTTTAATTTTTTTATTGTGGTGAGAACACTTAATATGAGATCTACCTTCTTAACAAATTTTTAAGTGAACAATACAGGATTGTTTATGATAGGCACTGTGCTGTACAGCAGATCCCTAGAACTTACTCATCTTGTATAACTGAAACTTTATACCCATTGAACAGCAGCTTCTCATGCCCTCCTCCTCATGGCCCGTGGAGTAACCATTCGACCTTCCGTGGCTATAAGTTTGATGATTTTAGATCCTCATGTAACTGGAATCATGCAGTATTTGTCCTTCTGTGATTGGCTTGTTTCACATAGCATAATGCCCTCCAGGTGTATCCATGTTGACACATATGGTAGGATTTCCTTCTTTTTAAAGGCTGAATAATGTTCCATTATATGTATATACTAAACTTGCTTTATTCGTTCATCTGTCAATGGACATTTAGGTTATTTCCATATCTTGGCTATTGCGAATAATGCTGCAGTGAACATGGGAAGGCATGTATCTCTTTGAGATCCTGATTTCAATTATTTTGGATATATACCCAGAAGTGGGCTTGTTGGATCATATGGTAGTTCTACTTTTAATTTAATTTTAATTTAACTATTTAATTTAATTAAATAGTATGGAGGGACCACCATAGTATTTAACTAGTCATTCCCCATTTCCCACACTCCCCAATCCCTGGAAAAAACTAACTGCTTTCTATAGATTTGCCTGTATTGAATATTCATATAAATGGAATCATACAATATGTGTTCTTTTGTGTCTGGCTTCTTTCACTTAGCATAATGTTTTCAAGGTTCATCCATATTGTAGCATGTATCAGTGCTGCCTTCATTTTCAGGGCTGACTAATATTCCACTATATGGATAGACCACATTTTGTTTATTCATTCATTACATGAAGGACATTTGGGTTGTTTCCACTTTTTGGCTGTTTAAATACTGCTGCTATAAACACTCATGAACAAGTTCTTGTTTGAACATCTGTTTTCAATCATTTTGGGTATATACATAGGAATGAAATTGCTGGATCTCATGGTAACTCTGTGAGGTAACTTACTGAGAAGCCATCAAACTCATTTCCGTAGCAGTTGCCCCATTTTACATTACTAACAGCAATGCATGAGCTTCGAATTTCTCACGTCCTGCCAACGCTTGTTACTTTAGAATGATCTTTTAAAAATACAAATCTGGTCATATCACCCCCCTATATGAAATAAAAACTGGACTCTTTGCCATGGCTTAACATTATTTGGTGCCTGCCTGCCTGTCTCTTCATCCTCATCTCCTACCTCTGTCTCCCTTGATATCTGAACTACAGCCACACTGGTCTTCTTAATAGCCATTGAAAACGATAAGGGTCTTTTCAACTCAGAGCCTTTACACCTGCTATTTCCCAGATCTGATGGTTGTTCCCTCCCAGCAAAGGTTTCTGTTTAAATAGCCCTCCTCAGGAAAACCTTCTCACAGAATCCTATGTAAAGAAGTCACCACACACTCACGTATACCTTTCAGGACTTGCTAGCTCATTGCCCTGGGTCATTGCCTTCATAAGTTTCAAAACTATCTATAGTTTATTGTCTGCTTTATCCCACTAGCATGTGAGTTTCCTGAGAGCACAACCTTTGTCTATCATGTTCATGATCACTGCTGTGTTCCCAGTAACTACAATGTTGCCTAGTACAGGATAAATACTAGACAAACATTTGTTGAATAAATTATTTAATAAATGAATGAATAAATGAATTCCAGGCCAAAGAAGTATTATGGTCAAAGGCTTATAAACTGAGTAGTTCAGAGAGTTCATAACCACAAGATGTTTTATATAATTGGAGAAAGGGTGTCTGGTCAGGAGTATGAAGCTGAGGCTAGAGATCTAGTTTGAGGCAGAGCGTGGAGGCCTTGTGAACTTGGCTATGGAGTTTGATATTTATTTTGAATGTTCCTGTGGAGCCCCTGAGGAATTTTAAACACAAAAGGTACATGACTACACTTACACTTTAGAAGGATCATTTTGGCAGCAGTGTGCAGAGTGAGCTGGACAGGGGGAACCAAAGGCCAGGAAAGAGATGAGGAGAATTTGCTAGTCATTCTAGAAAGAATCTGCAGGGGCCAGAACTAAAGGAGTGGATTTGGAGACAAGGGCTCGGAGACAAGGGCTGGTAAGATACTGATGTAATCTATTGATCCTGGAATAACAATCATGGTGTTGTTTTTCACCAGAACAGAGGGGAGAGAATGGAAAAGAAGCAAAAGATTTGGATTTTAGACAAGCTGAGTTTGAGTTTCTCTGAAAGAAAAAGTTTCTAGACACTTCAATATATGGATCTTGCATCCAGCCAAAAATAAAGAGTAGTAATTGGCTATAGATTTGATTGGAGGAGGTGGGCTCTAATTTTTAAGTAGAAAAACCCATGGGTTTTCATGAAACCACCCAGTGACATTCCAAAACATGATATGAGTCTGGGAATCACTGACATTGAAGAGGTCATTATAAAAGGGGCCTTTTGAAGAAACTAAGAAGGAGCATCCAGGGACATATGTCAAAGAAAATCCAGAAGATTCTGGTATGACAGGATCTAAGAGACGAGTGATTTTAACTGAATGCATAGGTCCAGAGCCTTCACTGAGTTTGGTTTTAATTTGTACCGTGAACATCCAAGTCTATGTCTAAAACTCAGTGATTTCATTATTCTAGGGCAGCAAGTGTATTTTCCTTGCAGATGACCTCCCTATAGAGATAAGACTCCCACCCCTCTCCACCCCCAACCACTATTCCCTGGCCAGGACTTGGAACCTAAAATGTTCATTTCCTGCCCAGTGTCACCAGAAAACTGGGAAAAATGGGGCAGAAGGACTTTTTTCCTCCACTCCAGAAAGTATCTCCCACATACGAGGAGGCTGAGCCCGTTATTCATGAATAGGAATAACATTTTCCATATAATTTAAATATGAAGTATACAAAGTAATTAGCCATTAGTTATCCCCATTTTTCATCCTCAGTGACAACATTTAAAAAAAAGAAAAAGAAAACTGGACACCTCTAAGATGACTATATATGGAATTCAGTTCTTTTGTGACTTAACTGACATGTCAAGTACAGAACACACACATTTTATTTGTTAAGAGACCAGCCATGGATCCCAGTGGCGAAACAGGTGGAAATGCTCAGGGAGATGGCCAAGGGGCCTGTGATAGATTAAATCCTAGCATTTGTGCTTTGCTTCAAACCTTCTGAGTGACTAAATCCAGGCCAGGCATTCAGCCATCCAAATGGAGAGCTCCCTGCATACTTCCCCAGGGTTTCCATTCACTCCATTCTCATTTGAAATGTTTTTATAGTAATGATAAACGGACTCCAAATTTTAAAAAGTCCCAAAACACATGGTCTCTGTTACTGAAGAATGGGCTCAGATGTGTTTCTAGTATAACGATACATCCTGTCTCTTCTGCTTGCTCGCTGGGGTCGTTAAAAACGGGAAGGTACATCTAGAGAGAATCTGAGGGCTGTTAACCCTATCAAGTAAAATTCCATTTGACTGAAGAAGATAAGGTCTTGGGTTTCCTGAGACTCATTCAGGCAGGAATTTCTAGGAGCCCGACAACAGGATTAATAGGCTGCCATGTGTGAGGTCGACTTCAACTTTCTGAGGAGTCCTTTTCCACAATGATTTGGGACTCTACCTTCGTCCTCAGATGAAATGAAACTTCAGTTTGAAAAGAGCTGCTGGCTTTTCAATGACCTCAAACCATTGCACTAAACAGTCTGTAGAGGTTGTTAAAAGAGCTCTTGGGCCAACAAACTGTAGCAAATGTGCATTAAGAAGCAACATGGAATAGCAGAAGAACCAGGAAATGACAGAAATGGGCAAATCTATGTTTGAGTCCAGACACCTAACCAGGTATGTAAGATCTAAGATAAATGCCACATCTTCTCACTGTCTGTGTATCCTAGGATGATAATATCTATTTTACAGGATTAGAAATAATTAGCACATTAAATGCTTAACACAATGTCTGACATATTATGGTAGATCTTCTGATCAAGTTCACCTGCACAGAATCAGAAACAGGTAATTAATCCACAAAGAACAAAGTATCTTTCTCAACCAGCCAGTGGCAGGAAGCAAGATGCCTTTATTCAGCTTGAAGTCCACCCAGAAAGACAACCCAGTAAGGATGGAAATGTTCCTGGTAATCTGCTTTGATGGGAAAACACATTAAAATCTCTCCTACCTGACTAATTCTTCTCTCTCTCTCTCTCTCTCTCTCTCTCTCTCTCTCTCTCTCTCTCTCTCNTCTCTCTCTCTCTCTCTCTCTCTCTCTCTCTCTCTCTCTCTCTCTCTCTCCTCTCCCTCCCTCCCTCCCACCTTCCCTTCCTCCTTCCATGTCTCTGCAATTTGCAAAGGCACGAGCACTAAAATGGCAGCCACCAGCATTAACAGAAGCTGTTAGGAGAGGCCTCTATTTGCTGCTCAGCTTACAATGCCTCAGTTCATGTTTCCAGCATACTAATGATTCCCTCGATTGTTATTAGTTAATTCAGTACAAACAGTGGGAAAACTCAGTGACATTTCAGAGGGGAATACCAAATGAACTTGAGCTGAACCATCACATCATCCCAAGGAGAGTGAGGACATGGAAATGAAACAATATAGGTTCCTGCCAGCACTGAGGGCAGACACAAAGCATGGAATTCAGTGTAGCTAATGCCCTAGAAGAGATTTTCCAAGGGCCCAGGCCCTCCAAAGCATGAAAATCACACAGGCTTTTACCAAAGAGGAAGTCGGACACAATGCACGGAAGGGCTTGGGAGCACTGACTGGCTGTCCTGGCCCTTGGATAAGCTGGTTTGCACAGCCAAACCAGCAAGTGCATGCAAATACAGCAACACTAAGGTGAAGTTGAGGGAGATGCAACTGTAAACAATGGGTATGACGGTAATTGTGAAGGAAGGTGCTTCTTGGTACCACTATTGTGGAAAAAAGACTTGAGAAGGAAGAATTAGTTTCTACAATCCAACAAATCTCAGGACCCAAACTTGTTTCTACCTACCAATAATTACTGAATACTTCCTCAGGGCCCAGCACTGGATGGCAGTTGTGATAAATTCCAAAGAAATATAGCCCCTTTCCTGGAGGAGCCTATTGTCTGGTTGAGAATGCAAAAAAATAGCTCTCATGAAAGTCCTTGTGAGATAATGTGCCTCTCAAAGTTCAGATCCATGCCTTGTTGCTTTGTTTAATCCCAGCATCCATCACACTGAAAGGTGTTTGGTTAAAATGGAGAACACTAAGTTCAAAATCATATATGGACTAGAAATAAAAGTTGAGTAAAGAGAAAGTTTGGTGAAGATACAAGTGGTCAATCACGTCTTCCCAGAAAATGTGGAAAGAGTGTGGGATGTGATAGAGAAAAGAGCACATTCCAGAAAAGAGGCACAGTACATATAAAGACATAGTATGAGAAATTATAATTCTATGTGTTGATTTGAATCACTGTTTCTTAATGTGTGGTCCACAGACCACCCACAATGGATTTTGGCCCCAGCAACTGAATTCAAATCTCTTGAGAATGGAGCCCAGGACTTTGCACCCAGGCTCTTTTAATGCTCATCAAAATTCAGAACCACTGGCTAAGGTAATCTCAGACTCAAACAAAGACACGCTCTTCTTCCCTTAAAGACAGGAGGGAAGGAAAAGAGGTAAGGAAGGAAGAAGAGAGGAAAAATGGAAGGAAGGGAGACAAAAAAAGAAAAAAAAATTTTAAGTATAGAAAATAACTTTGAAAGTGGTGTCAGAAATCCCTTGGCAGACTCTCCCGTGACTGCTGTGTGATGAGGAGACCATGTCCATGGCACGTGTCAGATGATAAAAGGCCCTCAAACCCTGGAATTAGTACAGTTTGGCTCAATCCTACTGGACATAAAGTGCTACTGTAGGTTCCTAACTCAAGAGAGTGACAGTATTTCAATGTGGCAGTCATCTGTGTGGTAGAAAGAATAGGAAAGTTTTGGCAAGGAAGCAATCTTAGAACACTTACCACCATCAAGAGATGAAGTCACTGAGTGCCAGAAACAGGCAGGTAGAATTTTAAATAAAGAGAACTAAATAGTCTATTGTATTGCTATGCCACCTCCATTTCTGGGAACTCCACCCGCTCTCAGGAGAAAAGAGGTCTGTCTTCTTCAAGACTTACACTTCTACTTCTTGTGTCAACACTCTGAAGTTGATTCACCCACATCCCTCTTGGTTGTCCAGCATCTTCATTCTTCTGAGTTTCAGCAAACATCACTAAGCTTCCCAGCTTAAAAGTTCTTTCTCTTGACCTGCATCCCTCTCAGTGGACTACCCTCAGTCTCCCCTTTCTTTTCATTAACAAATTCCTTATAAAGGGTCTATATGCTCCTTTTCACAGCATAGCCATCTGCTTCTGTCATCGCCATTCTGTTGACACTGCTCTAAGACCTATATCTAATAGGTGATTGACATTATGATGTTCGCTTCATCTCCCTATGATGGTTGCCTTCTCTCCTTGAATTTTTCTCCTCGCTTGTCTTCCATGCCACCACTTGTATGGCGGCCCTATTTAAACATTTTGTAAGAGAAAAAAATTTTCTTCTATGGTCCTCTTATTCTCCTGCCCCTTAAATGCTGTTGTTTCCACTGTTCCTCAGAGCTTAATCATGAATCATCTTTTCTTGTCACCTCACATACCTAATTTCCTTGGCTGATTTCATCCCATATCTATTGCTATTGCTGTATAACAAATTATCCTAAGATTCAGAAGCTTAAAACAATCTTTTTTTGTGATCCCAGATGCTGTGGGTCAACAATTTGGAAAGGGCATAGTGGGGGTGACTGTTCTCTACCCGACAATGACTGGGCCTGAGCAGAGAAAACCTGGAGGCTGCAGGTGACATAAGGGCTGGGGACTGGAAGGAGAACTCTTTTTTTTTTTCCACCAAGCAATATGGAAACTTTATTTTTAATGTGATTTCTGTACATCTGGAGTATGAGAGTAATCCTTTTACAAATGGTACTGATTACTAAAAGAAACAACGGCAAAACCAAACTGGTATTTGATGTGAATCCACAGGAGTTTAAGCTTCAAATCCAGCCAAGAAGTTTGTTACAATCTCTTTCAGCTTTGCATCTGACTGTTCTGAGATCTTTCCATCAGCCTTGATATTGCCCAACAGGACTTGGTGTTGCCTGATAACATAAGACAAGAAAGCATTCTCAAACTTTGTGATCTTGCTGGGCTCAAGTTTATCAAGATATCCCCTTACACCGGCATAAATAACAGCCACTTGTTCTTCAATAGCCATGGGAGAATACTGTCCTTGCTTCAGCAACTCCATCAGACGCACACCACCACTCAAGAGTTGTTGAGTGACAGCATCAAGACCAGAACCAAACTGAGCAAAAACAACAACCTCACGATACTGAGCCAATTCCAGCTTCATGGTACCTGCCACCTGCTTCATGGCCCTGGTTTGGGCAGCAGATCCGACACGAGACACAGACAAGCTGACGTTAATGGCAGGGCAGATACCTTTGTAGAACAATTCTGTTTCCAAGAAGGCCTGTCCATCAGTGATAGAAATGACATTGGTTGGAATGTAAGCAGACACATCACCAGCTTCAGTTTCTATCACTGGTAAAGCGGTCAAAGAGCCACCACCAAAAGAATCGTTCATTTTGGCTGCTCTCTCCAGCAGCCGGGAGTGTAGGTAGAACACATCACCAGGAAAGGCCTCCCGACCAGGGGAGCAGTGGAGCAGCAGAGACATCTGATGGTAAGCAACAGCCTGTTTGGATAAGTCGTCATAGATGATCAAAGTATGTTTGCCATTATCCCTAAAATATTCTCCCACAGAGCAGCCCGAATAAGGAGCCAGGTACTGAAGTGGGGCAGCATCAGAAGCTGTAGCTGAAACCACAATGGTGTACTTCATGGCATCTGGATCTGTAAGTCTCTTCACCAACTGAGCAACAGTGGATCGCTTCTGACCAATAGCAACAGATACAGTACAGCTTCTTCTTTTCATCAGTTCCATCATAGAAACGTTTCTGGTTAATGGTTGTGTCAATAGCAATTGATGTTTTGCCAGTCTGTCGGTCACCAATAATTAGCTCACGCTGACCACGACCAATCGGCACCAAGCTATCCACAGCCTTGATGCCAGTCTGCATCGGTTCCCGTACAGAGATTCGAGGAATGATCCCAGGGGCTTTCAGGCCAACTCGCCTACGGGTCTTGGAACCAATTGGACCCTTTCCATCAATGGCATTTCCAAGGGCATCTACTACACGACCCAACAGCTCCTCACCAACTGGAACGTCCACAATGGCTCCCGTTCGCTTCACAATATCTCCTTCCTTAATTAGTTTATCATTTCCAAACACGACAACACCAACATTGTCAGGTTCCAAGTTCAGAGACATACCCTTCAAGCCTGAAGAAAACTCTACCATTTCTTCTGCTTGAACATTCCTCAGCCCATGTATGCGGGCAATACCGTCACCAATACTTAAGACGCGCCCAGTCTCTTCAAGGTCAACAGAGGTATCAGCTCCAAGAATGCGCTCTTCAAGCATAGAGGACATCTCGGCAGTGCCAGTCTTCTGAAGACGAGTATTGGTGGATGGAGGTTCCTTGCAGCAATGAAAGATGATCCCAAAGCATTTTTGGAGACCACCTCGGCCCGCCGAGGGAGGGTGCAGGCCACAACCGCGGTGACGCGCTCAGACGGGATGTTTGCAGCTTCTCCTGGGCTGGTTCCTCTGCAGCCGCAGCCTCCGACTGACTGGAAGAGAACTCTTTATTCACATGCCTGGTGCCTGTTCTGGGGACATATGACCTCTGCGCACAGCTTGGGCTTCCTCACAGCATGGCACCTCAGGGCTGTTACATGACAGCTAAAGGCTCTAGACACAAGTGTTACAATCACAAGGTAGCAGTTATAACACCTTTTCTGCCCTACCTTCAGAGGTCACACAATGTCACTTCCACCATATTTTATTGGTAACATAGGAGTCACACGTCCACACAAGTTCAAGAAGATTGGACATAAACTCCACCTCTCAAAATATTTGCAACCACTTTTTTTAAAAGTCTAGCACTCATAGCTACAGATTCTACTATAGCTCCAAAATATTCATCTCAAACCCATATTTCAAGATTTATATATACAATTGGTCTAAATTTATATAGCCAATTGCTTACTCTACTATTACCAGTAATAATAATAATAGTAAATGATTATATGAACTTAGCATGTACCAGACACAGTTCTAAGAATTTTGTACTTAAGAACTCCTATAAACCTCACAGCAACTCTAGGAGGCAAGCACTACTGTTATCATAACTTAACAAAAATGTAAAATAACTTGTCTAAGATCCCAGAGCAAGCACAATGGAGCTAGGATATCACTCAGGCACCTGGCTCCATATTTTAACCTGTCAACCAGTGTGCTACATGGTACAGATATTCTATAGGTATTTCAAACCCAGCATGACCAAAACCGTGCTTCAATCTACCATTCCCTCATTAAAACAAAAATGCCTTTCTGCACTTCTTATATATTTTCCCCTTGTTAATAATTCCACCATTCACATAATACCCAGTGAAGAAGTTTGAGAGCCATCCAAATCTCCTAACCTCTTCCTAATCCCCCTCATGAGATCTGTCCCCACAGCGTGCCAATTAACCTTCCTAATGATTCCCATATCTGCCCTCTCTTTTCCATCCCCACTGCCCAAAACAACATCTACCCCTGGATTATTGCAGTAAGTTGCAACTGGACTTCCTGTTTCCTATCTCCTTCGATTGTGATTCATCCACCCACCTCCCAGAATGAAGCCTGTAAAACAAAAATCTGATTCTTAAGCATGTTGCTTAAAACCCTGCCAAGGCTCCTGATAGGATGAAATCAAAATGATAATGTAACATGCAGAATCCCCTCTGATGTGACCTCTGACTGCTATGACCCTTGACCCCTGTGCTACCCAATTCACTAAGATCTGTTCCTATGAAATTACTTGCTGTTTCCTAATCTGCCATCTGTTTCTTGCCTCGCTGCCTCTGCACATTCTATACACTTCTGTCTGCCTTGAATTTCCTCCTTTTTGCTCCTCTTCCAATTCCCAGTCGCCTGGGAAACTCTTACTCTTTAGGATCCAGCTCTAATGTCCCTTCCCCTGGAAACTTTCCCTGACACCTCCCTCAAGGAGAGTTGATTACATACTTCATTCTTATTCCATCACTGTATAAAATGCCCTCATCACATTGTGTGATCACATTTTACACCTCCGTCTCCCATATTTTATTACTGGTTCCTAGAGAACAGAAAGTGGGCCTTACTCACCTTTGCATTCCCAATGCCTGGCATGTCACAGATGCTCAACAAATGCTTGTTGAATGAATGAATGAATGAATGAATGAATGAATGAATGAATGAAAACACAATAAATAGTGACATTGGATGTATAGGAAATAGAGGAAACATTTAGAATCCTAGAAGCCCAGAACAGTAGTAGAAAAATAAACAGAAATGAGGAACTTGAAAGGCACAGGAGCCAGGAAATCAGTTTGAAGTGAGTAATGACAAGGATGGGTTTGGTTTTGAACAAGGTGAATTGTATTTGTATGAATATGCAGTTAGAAAAACAGTGTCAGAAAGTAGATGAAAATTCAAGGTTAAAATTATAGATTTGAGAATTAAAATCAGAGACATGATTGTTTTAACCAACAGAAAAATTCTCCAGTTATATCAAAGTAGAATAAACAATTTTATTGACCCTCTTCTAAAAGAAAAAAGTTAAAGGACTGTTTTAATATTGTTTAAAATGATAATTATAAAAGTAATATTTAATGGAATCATAAAGAGTTTACCATAATCCTTTAAAAAGGGAAATATAAAAAGAAAATAAATGAAAAACTCATCCAAAAAGAACTTCTTAAGACAATACCAAAACCAAAAGCAGCACCTTCACCTTGGCTGCAGTATCCACACAGACCAGTCTTAATTCCTAGGTTTCTGTTACACTCGCTTCCCATACTCTCTGGAAAGCCTTAAGAAGTCATTAAGTATTATACTGATAATGTATAGGCATTGCTTACATCTAAATGATGCCAAAAATGACTGGCAAAAAGGCAGAAAAACAAAAACGTATATAGTTGATTGGTTACATAAGCTGGCTCACGAGATAAGGTATAAGCAATTATTATTAACGACACTATACCAAAAAACTTGTCTGATTTTTTTTTCTTAATTGACCTCTGGGGGTGTGTGTGTGTGTGTGTGTGTGTGTGTGTGTGTGTGTGTGTGTGTGTACCAAGCAGATACAGCCAGTGACTGACAGGAAAAAAAAATGCCTTACAATAATATAACAAGCCCAAATAGGCAAAATCAACAAAAAACATATTTTGATTATTTCCCTGATAACCCAACATAGGTGGGGCACTGGAAAATATTTGGGACCTGAAAACACCTGTCCCCTGGGACTTTTACGTACTCCACCACAGTGGGCAAAGTAGTACCAGTCCTGGTTCTGTGATTTACACAATCCCCATGGTGGTCTGCTTTGCTCACAGCTTCCTGAATCTCCTTTGTCTATGTCTTAAAGCCACTTCCAAACAGACTACTCCATTAAAAGTGTTTTGCAGTGCTGCTCTCCTGGACAAATATGGCCGCATCATATCTGGCATGAAGTCCAAGACTCTCATTTTGAGTTCTTAAAGCAGTTCATATATTTCTCTCCTCCCCACCACCCCCTCCTTGGGACTGAGAACACCCTGGAGTATAATGTCAGAAATATTTGATTCCATGCCAAGACTAGGGCAAGACCCTCCCTGGACTCTCCTGGCTTCTATACCTATACCAACAGTCACTAGTCAGGTCTGGGTTAATGATCTCAATTCCACCACGTATTAGCTGTGTGATCTTATGCAAGTTACTCAACTTCTAAGAAATTATTTCCTTATCTGAAAAAAAAGAGATGGGAATAATGGCAATCTGGTGGACTTGTGAGGAGAAGTTAAGATCACACGTGCAAAGAAGGTAATCACTACAGCACGTGGACCAGGATACTCAAGGAATACCTGTCCCCCTCTTTTTCCCCTATGCAGATATATCCGGTTTGGGGGTCCTCTTAGGCCACACTCTTACTCTGCCTGCAACATCTACACAGGACAGTCTCAACTCCTAGGTTTCTGTTACGTTCGCCTGCCATGTGTCAAAAACGCCAGTTTAGGAACTGAATTTGAAGGAGGTGACAATTGCCCCAATCAAAATGAAAATATATTTTGAGTATGTTTGATTAATCACCTACTCATGTACTTTTAGATGGTTCATTGGATTGGGTATATATTTGCATGACATTTTCACTTTTAGATTTCTTGGTTTTAAAAAATAAATTTTGACTGTATTTGTATATGTATTAAGTATATTATGTATCACCATAAATATATATATGACTGTGTGTACTTAATTGAGCACAATGCTGTGCCAGGCACTGTGCAGAGGTAGCTCATTGTAATGGTAGCTCACTGTGCGGAGAAATCATTTTCACAGTAATCTTATGGGGTAAATGCGATTATTACCCCTACTTTACAGATTAGAAAACTGATGCTTAAGGATGTTCAGTAATTTAACCAAGGTCACACAGCTAGTAAGTAAATATTATCGCACTCAAATTTGCTGAATAACTCATTAAATTGATGATGCTTTTGTTTTATCTTAATTGAAAACTTAGAAGCTGTGGTTTAAGTGCTTTTAACTTCAAATGAAGCGCACTGCTGAGCTCCAAGTAGAAGATAAACAGGACAGGTGTTACTTTAAGAGAGTGATGGAAGTCGTAACCCGAAGCCTTTTCCAGCGCTGCCCGGAGAGGTCTGGAGGCTGCACCCAGCCAGTGCGCGTCTGTAAATTCCCTTGGGTCTGGCGCGTTTCTTTCTTCCAAAGTTGGAGCTCTCCTTGGTGGGAGGAGGCAGGGAGGAGGGTAGGTCGGTGACGTCACTCGGGAGCGGGGATAAAGCTCTCCGGCCGCAGTCCAAGAGAGGAGCGAGGACACTGCCCGGAGAGTATAGTGGACTGTCCGGCTCCGGGACACTCACCGTGGGCAGGGCCGCCCCTCGCTGCGCCCCAGTCCCTGGGAGCCAAGGTGCCCTCACCCTAGGAAGGCCGCGCCGGGACACACCATGCCCCAGAACGTGGTCCTCCCTGGCCCTGCACCCTGGGGGTTCAGGCTCTCAGGGGGCATAGACTTCAACCAGCCTTTGATCATCACCAGGGTAGGTGTTTTCCATTCTTTTGCTCTAAGTCGGGGACTCCGGCGTGCAGCTGGTCCCCCTGGAGAGGAGAGAGTGGCCAGTGAGCCCGTGTGCGCTGGGTAGGTCCTCAGCTTGGAGCGCACCGTTTGAGGAGGCGCAGGAACTTGACAAACTGAGGCTTGGAGGATGCAGAGCAGCTAAGAGAATTAACCAAGTCAGCTCCAATGGTCTCTGCGTCCTCTCGGTCTCCAGGGACTTTCCGAGGAGAGTTGAACTGACAGCGTAATTTTCCTGGGCTCAGAGAAAGCTAGGCTGCGAGGGCGGGATGCCCTCTTGGCCTCCACTTCTGTCTCATTTCAGTAACAAAAGAGACCGGGACCCGGGAAGGAGAGACAAAGTACTGGCACTACTGTTGTTTCTTAGAGTGAGACATGCATCTAAGTGCTTTTCTTGTCTGGATGAAAACTTCAGCAGGGCGCTGTTCACGGGGCACAACCTGGGTCGGCCAACTTGGAACCACTCGTATCAGCCCAGACAGGGAAAACATTACTAATCTGTACTCCTAGGTTTCCAGGCATTTTGAATAAATGTTTTCCAAAGCTGGGAACTTGGCTGAGGAATCATCACCTATAACTCAAACTACAAAGAAAACGGGTCAACTAGTTTAGTTTACCTGATAGAAAGTCACCACTCAGCCTAATAACTCTAAAAATAATGCTGTACTATCAAAGTCAAGCTTTCCTTACTTAACATTCTTTAGAGTATTGTCTAATTGGGAGGGGGAAAAAAGGAAACTTCTGTATTTCTGTCCTGTCAGTAAATTTCTAGTTGGTCTAGTTGATTTTTTTCTAACACAAGGATTTGTCTTAATAGAAAATTAGTTCAATTATCACACATAAAGCATATTAAACCTAATTTAAAACTATAAACTTTATGAATATTATACTTTTTAAGCTTTCTTTTCTTTTCTTCCTTACTGCTTATACAGTATTATAAATGTATACTTTATAATCTGATTTAGTCACATAGATTTTTTATCAAAGCAATACCTTTTAAATTCTGTTCTATTTATACATTTATGAGACTTGGAAACCAATGTCTTTTTAAAATATCTCCAATCATGTATTGTACAGACAGACGCACACCATGGAACATTTCAAGTTTTGTTTTACATTTTTCAAAAACATATAAACACAGCTGACATGTGTTTTTGTATGAGACATGAAAACTTAATATACCCCTAAAAATGTTCCTAAGTAAATTAAGCAGAAAATGGTTCAGTGATCTGGCCAAGCAATTCCTTTTATGGATTTACCAAAGAAAAGAGTTTCCATTATCTCTACTAAGAAATATTTTTTAAAGTTTCTGAAGTATAGTTTTCATTTGTTTGTATTAAATGAAATACGCTTTTGAATCCTAACAGAGGATAAATCACATTTATATTAACTCCTAAAGAATTATTTTGTCACGAAAATCCTTTAAGTGATTTATAAAGGAAATACCTTGCTATTACTATATAACCTGTCAATATGATTCATCTTATGTTTGAAATTTTGAATTGCTGACATTTTAAACAATGTTTATTTAAAGCAATGCTTACATTTGGAGTTGGACTACAGGGGCTATTGGTAAATGTATTTGATATAATGACAATTAGTATTTAGAAAGTCAATTCTTGTTTGAATTTTTAACTCATTACTAATTTGTATCACTCATTTTGACACTTGGTTCAGTAACAGTGTACAATCATATATGATTATTTCACTGGACCATGCATTTTCTCTTCAATTAATTTAACTCAAGGAGAGCAGGTAAAACCAAATTGTTTTGTATCCCAGGCATCCCCAAAATTATGCACATGGTAGATGTATGTTGAAGAAATAAAAGCATATTCACTTGAACTTTTTTTTGCCTTAGTGAACACCTAATTGAGACTATTTCCACTGAAACCATAAGAATACTAAAAACCATTTGGAAAAAAGACTAAAACATATTGCACAAAAATAATTATCAGTGTAGGTAGTAGACTAGGTAGTAGAATTATGCAATTGCTTTTATAATTTTATACAATGTGAAAAGGTAGTAAATAAGGTTGTATATGTAAATAAGGTTATACTCTTCTGTTTGCCATGTACTCTTTTAAGCCCTTTCTATGCACTGACTCACTGAAATCTCACAATAATCCAAAAAGAGTGATATCCTTTTTTGCAGATGAGGAGAGTTAGGCTTCAAGAGATTCATTAACCATTGAGTATATTCCCTATGCTTTGTGAGGAATATAAATGTCTAATCAGTATGTTGTTTAGTACACCTGAAACTAATTTTACAAAAAAAAAAATATTTAAACCAAAGCAAGAGAGAGAGAGAGGGCTTCATTTACCTGCTGATGATCACAAGTGGTGGGCCAGAATTTGATGCCATGTCTACCTGCCTCCACAGTCTGCACTCTGAAGCCCATGCATGTGAAAAGTTCTGCTTATTGTACAGATATTTCCAAACAGGAGTTTTGTGTCATCAATTCATCGCCTGGTCCTATTCGTTCTGTATCTCTAAGATCTACCACTTTCCTTTTTTTCTACCACTGTCCCTCTTCAAGATTTCATAATGTCTCACTTAGCTATTTGTAGCCCCTCTCCAATTTACCTTGTATATTCTTCCCAGCCATCTTTGAGAAATGCAAACTTGCTCCTATTTTTTCCATTCTCAAACACCCTTCAATGGCATCACCAGTTTATAGAGAATACGAGTGGTCTTTACACACATTCATGGTTTTCCCCCTTTGCCCCAACTCAAGGTTCCAACTTCATTTCCTCCCTCTCTCTCTCTTCTCTCTCCCTTTCCTCCTCTCAGTTCATAGGTAGGCAGCGGTGCCACTACTCTGGACTACTTAGGATTTCTCTAACATATATTTGCTCTTCTATCATTTTTCTCCAGAATGCTCTTTCCACCCCACCCCACTGTCCTCTGGAAACCCAGGGAAACAGCACTCCCCTAGCCTTCTTCCAGCAACAAACATTTCATCCATTTGATTACCATGGCTTCTGACCTACAACCTCTCTTCAGATCACACCTTATACCACAGATGAACATCTATATTCCACAAATCATATGCTCCTCAATGCAAGAACTTTCAAATTTGGGTGCTTACTCAGTGCCAAGCACAGTGCCTTGTACATCATATATGTTACAGACACGATATAAATGATGGACTAAATTGTTCACTTTTTAACATAACTATCATAAGTAAGTTCAGATTGTCCTCAAAAATATTCCACAATAAGATGAATGAGAATTGTTTTATTGTTAATTGATTTGTCTATTTTACATAAGTTCCTAAGTACACAAAGAACTGAAATACCAATGCCTGCACTGAATGCCACAAGAAGTCCCATAAATGAGATGTATTGCTCAAGTCAATTAAATCAATTTTTGCCTTCCTAAAAGCTACCCTCCTCCTTCCCTGCCTCACACTCTACAAGTCCAGACTCTAGTGATGCTCCTGGATGGTGGTCCTCCACTCCACCAGAGCTGGGGGAGGGGTTTACAAATGTGACTCTCCCCAACCACTGAAATTACACCCATAACTGTTTACAATCCAGTTAACCAGCCAGGTTAATCCTTGTATCATGAAAGACATCAGAAATAAGGTAAATCAAACACCAGACATTCACAAAAAAATTGAGCCATTGGTTGTGATACCAACAATGTTTAGGAAAGCAATTCTAGACAATAGGTGTTTTAGACTTTGTACAATATGGGTTATGTTGTGAAAGTTCAGTTTGGGAGAGTATGAAGTATTTGCAAACACCATATATAACTGGCCTGAGTATTTCATAGAATAAAGCTTAAGGTTCACATCTCCAAGTGAGCAGCTTTTCTTTTTCTGGCAAGAAAATTCTAAGGAGTCTTTCTTTTTGAAGTGTTTGGACCACCCAGAAAGCGGAGTGGATCTACTGTCATTGCCAACTTACAGATCGTTTGTTTTCACAAATGGTCCAATTTGGAATAAACTACAAGCTTCTTTTGTGCACATGATGGAGAGTTATTGTATACATCTGATGCCAGTATGTCCCTTCCCACTCAATTCCTCTTCCTCCTTCCCTCCACCCTCCTTTCATTCAGAGCACACCCAGGTTTCAGATCACTGTAACCAAGAATGTTATACGGATCTGGGTACCAACATAGTTAGTGTATTCTTACGTTACACAGGCTTTAACATAGAAAAATATATTACTTTCATATAAACTATATTTTAAATGTGAACTTTTGGAAAGAAATGTTCACAGTTGAATGCAATCCTTTTCCAGAATTTAATTGTGGTAGGAAAGTTGATCTAAACAAAAACTTGTTTGATTTTGTTCTAGCAAAGATGTGTCTGCATGGAAGTGCTGGTTCATATGTTTATAACATCCATACCTCCCACAATTATCTATTAAGAGCAGAATGTATTGTATGTGGAAGGCCCTGTGGGGAATACAATTATAACTTAATAGGTTCCCATGCCTTTAGAAGCCCATATATCAGAAGAGAAGGGACATGTTCATAAACCACCATGTTACAACTTGTCCAGGATGCCATGGGGGGGGGGGGGGAGTATGGCCAAAGAGATAGGAGGAGTCAGGGGGAGAGATGACCTGCAGGAGTGGCATGGTAGGATAGTGGATGAGCTTGAGCTATTAAATTAGCCAAACCCATGAGGGAAATTCAGATTTTCACTGGATGTGTGACCCTAAGTAAGTTTCTTATACTTTCTGAGCATCAGTTTTCTCATCTTAAAAGATTGTCTTGAGAATTGAGATAATGGTTCTCAGTAATAATACAATACTAATAATAATAACAACAATACCATAATAGTTTTCAACCCTGGCTTTATATTAGACTCACCCAGATAACTTTGGAAAATACCCGTGCCCAGGTACTACTTACAGATATTCTGATTTAACTGGTGTGGAATATGGCTCTGGAAATGTAGACCTTAGATGATGGAGGGCTTTAGATGACAGGAGAGGCACTGGAATTTATCTGTAGGCAATGGAGAACTAAATGGAGACAGCACAACTAAAGACACTCATGAAAGAGGACTTCCAGAACTGCTTCAGAAAGTGGCCAAGAACAATGGGATAAGTGTGTTCGAAGCAAGGGGAAGTATTTTAAGGGGGATTAATGGCAATGTGTCTTTTACTGTAATAATTTTTTTAAATTTAAACATTCACTGTATTGTTTGATCACACCTCGTACACACACAACCCTACCTTCCACTCATTCTAACCAGAGCTAAAAAAAAATAATATTAGCCTTTTCCAAATCAAGATGGAGTATTATATAACTTAAATCTATTTCATTATATTAGAAAATGTGGGTGAGGTTTTAAAAGCAAATGCACTGAGCCACATTTTCTCATATTTTATCTCAAAGGAAAGCATTCTGGTCTTAGAAGTTAAAAAATTGATAGTACTAATTTTGACAAACTATAGCTAGAGAAAATTGAAAGTTTAAGATTATTTTTAACCCTACAAGTCACATTGAGGATGGAAATTTTATTCTTTTAACAGTGCTGGGTTGGGGAGAATTTCTAAATGGAAAACAGCTATGAAATGCCTCCTGAAGGCTGAGATGCAATAATTCCCAGTTGTCTTCACCCAGATTCTGTCAAGTATCGCTAATGGAAAATGATCGTGATCATTACAGTAGGATGATCACAGAAATAAAGTGAATACAATAAACATTTTAGTGATGAGACTGAAGATCTAAGACACATGGGCATTTACTATTTTAGGAATTTCATTTATCTAGATGAATCTTGAATCTCCCTTAGAGCCACAAAGTTAAACAGAATCAATAACTAGATTAAGCAAATAGAGAAAAATATTGAATTAATGACTGATCCTCAAGTAAAACATTAGGGACAATCTTGTTTATTCCTGGAGCAGTTTTAGGTTTAAGTCAAGTTCTACGTATGTATGATTCTATTTTAATAGTGGGAACTTGAAAATGTAACAATGATTTGTTGACAGTAATAGCCATAATCTTCGAGCATGTAGGGACTAGCTCTTTTTGTTTCATAAATTTTTATTTAAATAGCCTTTCCATTCATTTTTCAATGAATTATTCATTCATTCAAAACACTGGAATATACACTGTGAAGCATTAGGAATATACATAATATTATACATATCTTCAAGAACTTCCAGTGTAGTTGGGAAGACAGATAATACACAAGTAAATAAACAAACATAAAAGTACAAATTGCCTTCCTTAAAGAAATGAACAGGGTGCAATGGTGGGGAATAATGGGGTCGGAGCAGGAGCAGCTAATTCAGATGTTTAGGGAAGTCTCTCTGAAAATGTGACTTTTAAGCCTAGACCTAAAGGGTGAGAAGGAACTAGGTGAAGACTGGCGGAAGCATTTCAGGCAAAAATAACAGTGCATATAAAGCCCTCAAGAGGGTATAAGCTTAGCCTATTTGAGGAACAAAAATAAAATCAGAATAGCTCCAGCGCAGTGGATGAGTGGGAGCAGGAAGGGTAGAAGATGATGGTAGAGAAGTACAGTAGGTAGGAAAAGACCCATGAAGACTACTGGGCCGTGGTAAGTAGTTGGGATTTACCCAGAAAAATTGGTAATAGGTATAGCAATAAAGAGAATAATAGACTTTGAATACTCAACCTGGTAATAATTTCAAATTTGCTACCTTTTAAACATTTAACAACCATATCTTCCCATATCTTTTATAAGTATTCCTTTCATTGCCCCACCCCAAAAAAGAAATCAACATGGTTTCTGTAGAGTATAAAACTGGATCTTGTTTTTTTACCTAATTTGACAATCTCTGTTTTTAAAAAGTGTGGTGTGTTTAGATCATTGACATTTAATATAATTACTGATAGAGCTTAATTAAAATCTTGCATCTTGTTTGTTGTTTTCTATTAGTATTTGTTTCATCTGTCCTTCATTCATGGAGAAGAGGCTGCATGTGGATACAGACTTCCCTTGTGTCTGCGGTTCCCAGGGGTTCTAGACTCTCAATGCTAACTCACATTTGGCTTTTAGCAATTTGTTCATAATTTTAGCTAAATTCTTAACAGCTAGTATGGTAGGCCCATCTTCCTCCGTGCTCTGATACAGGTGAGCCCATGCTTACATTTCGTCTTTCCTTGGAGGCATCTATTTTTTCTTAAATTCCAGGCTAGTTGGTCACCCTGCAACTTCAGCAATCTGAAGAGTTCATGAAAAGTTAGAATTTTACAATATTATAAAGCTTCTTCTTATTCGCAAGGGATTCTCTTTCCAGCTTTCTGCATCCCAGGTGTCACCTCATGTGAATTTTAAACATCAGAACTTGTACGGATGCTAAAGCATTTTCAATTCAAATATAAAAAGCTCCCTAAATTTAGTAAAGTCCTATTCCCAATTATTTTGTTTAAAGCAAAGAAAATAGGATTCAAACAGGGTGTTATGGAAAGTAAATATGAGATGTCATAAGAAATGTGGTAAGAAACAAAATTATCTAATATGATGGAAAAATAGAGTTAATACAATTTATCAATTAACAGCTATTTTAAGTTAGATTTATGATTCCCTGCCCAGTAAAACATTTAAAAATGTTACCAAGCTGAAATGCAAATGTCAGGCATGTAACTCAAGATATTGCAGGATGTTGGTTTTTAAATGATGCCATGATTTCTTCCAGATTACTCCAGGAAGCAAGGCGGCAGCTGCCAACCTGTGTCCTGGAGATGTCATCCTGGCTATTGATGGCTTCGGTACAGAGTCTATGACTCATGCTGATGCACAGGACAGGATTAAAGCAGCAGCACACCAGCTATGTCTCAAAATTGACAGGTGCTCTTAAATTAAAGGTGTTAAAATGTGATCTGTTTGGCAGGAGAACCTGAGCCACAACTTTAAGTGATGTAATCCTCCAAATGAGAAGGGTGTCACAGAACCTAGAATTTTGACTTGCTTTTAATATATCAACTACTTTGGTCTGTTCTTTGCTTCAGTCAGACAGTCTAGTAGTTGTTAACAAACTATTTCTAAAAGGAATTCTCTGGAATGTCAGAATAATGGAAGAGGCTAAAAAATACTTAGCCTCTTAACTAATGTATAGACTAAGTTAATACATAGTCAACTATCTAGTTAATTGACTGAAAATAGAAACATTACATGTACTAGCCACAGGAACACTATACAGTGCAACTAGTTGTGCTGCTGTTCTAAATGTGGTGGTGAATAGAATTTAAAGATTCTCTTAAAAGAATCTCTTGACTTGGCAAAATGTGGTCATGCTAAAAATTGGTTGCTAATAGTGGTATGCCATTGGCTCTTTCGTACAGAATTCAGCCCAGAAAAATCTCACTAGGTGTGAGAGTGCATGTGCACATGAGTGTGTTAGATAATGAGACATTTCTGACCAAAAGCTGTATTAGGAAATTGAACCTGATCTTTTGCCATCAGAGCCCGGATATGAAACTGAATCATGAAAATAATGTTTTGTTATAATGGTTGTTAGTGTATATTTATCCTGTTGCTAATGCATTCACAATTTTCCCTGCTGGTACAGAAGGCACACAGTTGACCTGCCATTTCATGGGATGAAATGGACTCTTTCCCCATATGCATAACCTGTGTTCCTGCCAAGCATGCAGTCACTTAGAAGCACACGTCCCAAGTAGATACATAAGAAGGATTGGACAAAGCACATTTCCTTGATGCCAACAGCAAATCTCCTTCCTGGTTATGACCTCACATGGCCTTCTTAGGTGCATGCACAGAGAGAGATTTTATTTCTCTTCCTCTTTTTATAAGGGCATTAATAGGGCAACATAAGAACCCTATTCTTATGACCTAATCTTACCCTAATTACCTCTCAAAGACCCCACTTCCAAATATCATCACAGTGGGGATTAGGGTTTCAACAGATGAATTTGAGGGGAACGCAAACATTCAGTTCATAGTAGTCCATTTTGATCCATTCTAGTTTTCCCAAAAGTACATTAGAAACCTAAGACTAATCAGATGAGAGAATACAGAATATTGAGCAAGGAATATTGCTTTTGCTTAAATTATCAAGGGTTGATAGTATTTTTACAAACATAATAGGAAATTTAAAAATACTAATACTGGAAGAACCATTAGAATTTGGTGTTTACAAACTTTATTTTATTTATAGGGCAGAAACTCGCTTATGGTCTCCACAGGTATCTGAAGATGGGAAGGCTCATCCTTTCAAAATCAACTTAGAATCAGAACCACAGGTATGATTTTAGAGTAAATGATATTCACATTACACTTCCGTGTAAACGATGTGGGTAACTTGCAAGAGGAAGAAGTGGCAAGTATAAAAAATTGGAATAAGCCACCTGATGAAGCAGTTGTCTGTCTTTACTCTCTGAGATTAATTTATATCATCCATGTCTTCTTGCCTTAAGAAAAAGGAGAAAGATGCCTAGGCAAACATCTTGTTAAAAGACAAATATGTTCTCAGCAGGAAAAATTTGACTATCTCTATGCATAGTCCACTTACTTTTTTCACTTTTTATGATGGACTTCTACCAAATGACCATGAGGTAATCCCATAAGTTTAAGATGTCAAAACAAAGCAAAACAAAAATAGAATCTACCATTTGAAACAGGTGTCTCTAATCTAATACTAATTGTGAACTTTAATTCTTCAAGATCTTCACCCAGATCTTATTTTACATCATTCTTAAATTCTCAGTTATGGAATTCTATAATTAATTTTACTCTATGAAAAGTTTTGCATTGTGGTGATATTCCGCTCATGCAGTTGAATTTATAAGGATAAAAAATTTTCCCTTGAGGCAACTCTATCTACTGAGCTAAATTAATAATCTGATGCCTATCTGACTATGTCTACTCTCAAACACTCCAACAATCTGAAATTAAACCAACCCTCAATTGTTTTGTATGGAAAATGTAATTAAGAAAAAGGTTTTAGAACCTCTACTTAGAAGTTCCCCAAATTTAGAGAGATAGGTATATGAATGAAATATCCCTTTTAAAACAAGTATTCCTACTAAACTGAATATAGTCCCAAAGTGTAGTTTTTCTATAGATCTAATAAAAATGAACTGAAAACATATTTGTAATTTATGCTTCAGCAGTGTTTCCCCTTTCAGTATCATCAATATGGAATTTGTCCTTCAGGCTTTCCGTTTGTCTCTATAAGCCTCCATTTTCTTTGTAAAATACATGTAGAGTAACATATATACATGCATCTCATAGGGCTTCTCAAACATTTAAGTAAAATAATATAATAAAAGAACTCGGCATGTTGAATCACTCATAGAGATACTGAATGATTGGTAGGGTACCTCCCTCCTCCCCCCTCCCCCATCCTTGTCCCCACCATGCTGTCATGAGAAGGCCTTCTGGCCTTAGGAATCTGCCTATATGATAGGGCTTCCTAGAGACAAGGAAGGCCTTCCTCATTACTATTATCAGGGTCATTCCAAATTACTTTGGATTAAAACTTTATTTTTTCAGTTAAAATACTCAATAAATAGCTGACAAATGAATCAAAGTAATGGGAGGGTCAAAAGATAAAATTGCATTTTCTAACATTGCCCAGAACCCATTCTGGGAACCAGTCCTCAGAGGGTGTTCTGCCACTACCTCCAGCCGTTGCACAGTAAAAGTGATTGTGCGAGGTGAGTGGACTATTTAGGTCAGATAAGGGTTCTGCTCTTCAGAGTAAGCAGGTAAGAGATACAATGGATGAGATGGGTAATAAATGTGGTAGGAAGGGTTTTGAATGCTGATGGTGGCTTACCCTGGCCTCGCTGGTGGGTTGGTGAATAATAATACCACTAATCAATATTATCTTTGATAGAAGGAAAGGGTGGAAGAAGAAAAAACAGAGTTCTTGAGGTACAGCTGTCACTTGTAGATAGCCCTTTGCAGTAATGCCCAAGCCCTCTCATTTCCTCCTGCCCTTATCAATTCATCACTTAGAGGCAACGCATGAGAAAAAGAGATCATATGGTGCTTTAAAAAAAAAAGGAAATTGAAAGCTTGCATAGATGCATTTCTTTGACCACACATTCTTTTATTATCATCAGGATAAACTGAATAGAATTCTGAATTTTTTTTCCATATATAGTACACATCCAAAATTGTACTGCACCTTTTGGCAAATTATTTTTCCCTTCAAAATTTCACCTAATTTTTTAAACCCAATTTTATCAATGTGTGATGCCAAAATATAGGGCCAATTAGACAGATTTGAGGAAAGTTTCAAAGCCCCAGTGATCCCTGATCATGTAGCACCGCCCCCTCTGGCATGGAGGTGGCTGGCTCAGCAAGCACTTACTAAGCACAGGGTGAGCTTAGCAGAGATGGAAGCCTGTGTTTTATTAACATCTCTCCAGAATTGGAGTTTAAGGGCAACTGCCTGAGTTTTACAAGAGGCCCCTTTTGTAAATTATGAGTATTCAACTATGACTATAGTTATCCCAAGAATTAGATTTTAAAACATAATCCTAATTTTAAATACCCTGACCTCTTGTCAGTCATGTGTTAGCCCATGTGCCCTGCAATTTGGGGCCAGACAATGTGGATCTTTACGATACTTCAAATGGGGAAAAGATAGAGAATGAGGTAGGTTTTCTTTTTTAAAAAAGGTAAGGACTGGGTTAAGGGCTACAGAAGCCAGTCAGATGGAGCCTTTTAACAGTCCTTTAGTTTGAGTCGTGACTAATTCTTACTGGCACCCTCTACAAGAGGACATGTTTGAAGGGCTCAGAGATAAGAACCTTTTCAGTTCATTTCCTAGTGGATCAAAGGATGCTTGCTTCTTATATCCTCAGGCCATATTTATGCGTGATCAGTTCATAGAAATTGGCATTTCAGGACAGACATTCCCTACACAACACAGCTAAATTTCAGCACAACCTCTGCTATCCAAAAGTCCGATAGCATAAACTGAAAGAAAATGCAGTGATAAAACCGAACAATGAATTTAATTTGCAGAATGAAATTAGAGAAAAGCTAAACTGTGGATATGTTTGTATTCTTCTTTTATTTTTTAATTTATGGAAAGAGATGTCTCGCCCCCCACCTCCACCCCACCCCCACTCCCATCAAATGAGAACTCTGCAAATAAAGCAACCCTCTGGACAACAAAGGTTTATCAGTATGAGAAACAAATGCCATTAATATATCATGCCTTAAGATGCCATTGTAGATGAATCGTAAAATGCCATTGGGCAATACAACATTTCAGTTCTTGTTTCTCAACACAACTCATACTATATTGTAAGTTATGTGACCTTTACCATTGGAAAAAAATGCTTTTTTTCATTTTAAAAGTAATATATATTTGATGGGGAAAAAATCCATTACTATATATCCTACCATCCAATCCCAACCACAGATAATAAAGTGTTAGTGTATTTGTTTCTAGTCTTTCCCCTATGCATAAGTTTAGGCTTTGAGGGCTTATTCTTACACAGTTATAGTAATAATTGATACAAAATTTTAACATCTATTTTGTTCATGTTGCCATGCAAATATGAAATAGTTAAAATTTGCTTTTTATGAATTTAGACTCAAAACCCTAAAGGCTGTCATTTAGATCAATCCCAGCCATTGAATAAACACCTTCCTTACTATCCTGAACCTGGCTTGTGAGCAGACATATGCATTTTTCTATACAAAGCATTGCTCTAGGCTCAAGGTATGTTACAGTTCTTTGTCTTCCTTCAAAGCTCACTTTTTCAAAAAAAACATTACCTCATCTTTGTTTAATGTTATTGAACAACTCAAAAGTATAATGTAGCTATCACAAGACAGGAGAGATGCTTTTCAGAAACTAAAACTGGTACTTTTCTAAAGGAAACGATAGTTATTTCCACTTCCATATAAAGGATTGCATCCTTGCATAGAAGATATGATAATAAAGATGCACTATATGCATGGTCAGGTGGAGTATGGGTTGAAGTTGTTTATATTTTCATAACTTTATTCTACAAGATTTGATAACTGGACAACAGCCTACACAAAGCAAACTTTCATAATCCCCATTTCTCTAAACTCTTCCCCGATGAGACATGGAAAACACTTGGAACAGATCACTGCAGAAAAAATAATTATAAAGGTGACTTTTTTAAATTTGCAGGGTGAGGATGAGGCAGGGGGAGTGATTGTTCATAAATTCCAAACATGATAAAATATAATCATTTAGTCATTGTGGCTTGATCAAATATACAATCACTTAATATAGTGTTTTCCTTATTTCCCTACCACTTTTCTTATAAATAAATATACCGGGGGTGCCATAAAAATGTATGCAAGTGTACACTTTAGTTACCGTTGCTCAAGCAGTGCTTCGCCGTAATCAGAAGTGTCTGGACGCTGATGGTAACCACTTTGAGCACCTCTTGTAATTGCGGAAGTCAAATGTGACTTGTATTCATCTTTTGTTATCGGTATATATTGAATATTACAGTTTTAATCTTTTTTTTCCTTTCTTAAAATTGTATACACTTTTTTTGGCACCCTCTGTATATGTATATTATCAAACATGTTCCTATTGGAGTTGGCAATTGCTTCAGTGTCAGGCTCAGTCTTCACTTTTGACAATGTCTCCAAGTGAGAAACTAAAAGGTGAATTGTCTTTGAATGCTTTCCTTGCTGAGGTCATTCCAAGACTCGGGAGATTGTCAAGAGCTGCGTTCCCCGATATCATCGGATCTCTGTCAAGTTTCTTGGCTTTTACTATGGCAACTCTAGCATTTTATGAATTCAAAATATAATTCCTTAATATAAGCTCCTAACATTTGAAAATAATATTTAAAAATTTAATTAATTACAAAGATTACTTACTGAATTCCTAAGAGATAAGAATCATCTGGATGCTTTTGTCTGGGTAGAATAAACACAAGAGCTGGACTATATTAACTGCCATATAAAGTTTTTATTGGTATTTTCCATGACTAATTATTTTCCCCTATAAATGAAAAGAAATGAAAGTGGAATAGCAAACGTCTAATTGGCTTTGTCTTTCGATTCTGTTTAACCATCAACAGTGATGTAAGACTTGGACAGAATGCTGCCTCTCACTGCCATACTTAAATTTTTCGTTTACCTTTGGCATATACATTTCATTGTGCTATTTTGGAATGACTTAGAGTCCATAAACTAATGCTTTGCAAAGCCTAAATACGAATGTTTGAAGCCTATATTAGAAACACTTCCTTTCAGGATCTGAGTAGAAAATAGAGGGATATTTTTCCCTTAACAAATTACACATTTGTGACTTTTGCAATATATAACCAAAACTGAAAATGACAAAGAAAAAAGTTTGGAGCTGATTAACTTATCTGCTGCTATTTAGAAGTACCATTAGAGGTTTTTTTTTTTCCATAAACCATCACATTATGTTAACTAGTTTTTGTAGTTTCGGTTCTATTTACCAAAGTCTGTAAGGCATATCATATTGTTTTTTAAAAAAATAAAAGTTAAGTTTCATATTGTTTGAGTCCTTCAGTCCTGCCTGATTCACTCTTTTAATAAGCCTGAGAGATTTATAATTCACCAAAACTAAATTAGGCATTTAGACAATTAGCCTTCTGTCTTCTTTCATATCAAAAAGGGTAACAAAGCTTGAATCATGGCCATTCTCATTACTTACAATTATTTCCAATTCATAATTTCATGACACAATAATGTTTAATCATAATGGTTAATCATAAAACACAGCCAATCCAAATTCATTATTCAATTAGCCAAAACAATCAGATTGTACCACTATATAAACATTTGACTCCATACATTTTCACATGTTCTGGGATTCAGCATTTTTCTAAAGCCATATTTGGTTGTTTCAGCCATTCAGCTATCTAATAGCAGCAACTCTATTGTCACCCAACCAACTCCTAGGCAGTGAGCCATTATTCTGAAGGAAAAAAAGAAAAAGGAATCAGAAGCTAGCAGTCAATTCAATCAATAGTCCCATAAGCTAATATGTTCAACTCAGACCTTCTTGTCAAGCTGAGGAGGCTATTAAAATATGCTGCCCAAAGCTGATGAGAAAAAAACTGCTCTTGACCATGTCACAGGTTTTCAGGTATCATGAGATTTGGGGCTACTGGAGTCAGTCATTTGACACTGCGCCCCATTTGCCTTATCATAACTTTTTTTTTTTTATCAAGTTGGCTTTGCCAATAGTCTATATGGGGACATCGGAGGTATGTGTGGTGACTGTTCAGAAGAACCCAAAAAAAAGCATTATGCTGCTTAGGTCCCTCAGGAAGTCGCTGGTGTTCTCCAGCACGAGGATCTCCATGCAAAACTCTGGTTCCACCCCTAAAAACGGGAGATCGTTTCTTTTCTAACAAAAAAAGCACCATTTCACAACTTACTTGTCTGTAATGACAAGAAAGAAGCAATGACATAAAAAAAGAACACTACAAGATATTTTTACTTTTTAATAAAAACAGTCTCTTTCCAGTAACATTGCAAACAATCATGTTTGTACTACTTGAAATCTGTGTGAAACACTGGTGACACATTCACAGAAGTAAATGAAGTTCATGTGAATGTGTGAGTGAAAATATTGTTGTAAAGATTTGTCTTACTAAGTCTGCCAAATGAAAAGATTTGGAAAGAGAATTAGCTCATGTGTATTTCAGCATTCTAGTTCGGTTTTCTTCTGTTGCTTAGAAGAAGAAGAAATTATAACTTTATGAAATTATAAATCTATATGAAAATTGGAAAATGTGGTTCCGACATTAAAAAGTCATAATACAGAGTTTCAGATCGTTCAGGCATATTTCAAGCTCAGAATTTGGGACTCTGATATTTGGGCCTTTTCCCCAGCAGTAAAATGAAAATCCTTTTGTGACTCATATACATGAGCTATCTCTGCATTAGTGACCTTAGTCTTTCTGGGACTAAAGTAAATGCAAAGAGTTCTTTAAACACACAACATAAAATCATCACAGTAAAAGGGGGTGGGGGGGGAGGCAGTTATAAACGTTATTCCTGCTTTCATAAGGAAAAAGTCTTTCAATTCTTAGTATTTTTTCTTCAGTTAAGGTTATAACTTAATCCAAATTCAGAATTTTGTTTTTTGTTGTATTAAGGAAAAAATAAAAACAGAACATTTACTTGAATTAGTTAAAATGATTCAGTATAGTTATTCATAAATGCTCACTCCCTTTTTGACTGTTTTATTCCTCCATTTCCTAAAAATGGGGAAAATTTTATTAAAATATTAACAGAAGAGAAAGCATGTGTAAATTTTACATGAGAAAATGTTAAGTAGAATAATTTTTCTAAGCCCCAAATCTCACTTCTGACACAAAATTTTTGTGTGTTTAAATGAGCCATATGAGAATTTTTTTTTTAAGTGATAGATATAGAAGTCAGTAGGGGCAGACAAAAGATACAGTGTTTGGATTATTTTGTAATATTTTAAATGAGATCAATTCCTTTGCCCCTTACCACTGGGTGGATGAACGTAACACATGTAAATTTCCCGGAAAGCATAGAAAGGTTTATATCTAACTCCTCTTTTAACCTTGCCATTAATCTCATAGTGAGTAAAGAAGCCTTGACTAACAATAGAAATGCTGTTGGTTTGCTCATTAATGGCTTTGTTGTGCATTCTGTGGCTCTGTGTATTTTGTCTGCCATTGTACAGGAGTTCAAACCCATTGGTACCGGGCACAACAGAAGGGCCCAGCCTTTTGTTGCAGCAGCAAACATTGATGACAAAAGACAGGTAGTGAGCGCTTCCTATAACTCACCCATTGGGCTCTATTCAACTAGCAATATACAAGATGCACTTCATGGACAGCTGCGGGGTCTCATTCCTAGTTCGCCTCAAAAGTAAGTATCGGACTCGGTCTCTGGCCACCATGCTCTTAACAGTAACAACACGGTTTCTTTTCCTTTCAAAAGTCCAGCTCTTGCTGTTTTATTTTTACTTTCCTGAAGGCATGATCAGATTTGTACTTTAAAGACAAGCATCTAGAACATGGTTCTAATGTTCTGGAGTCCAAGTGGCCAGTTTCTGAACATTTAGTGAATAGGTGGTTAAAACGAAGAAATCGCTCTGGTTCCATCTTCACCCTTCTTAGTCTTGTCAATATCTGGTGGTAAATAATCTGGTCTGTACAATTATTAATTTGTTTATTAATTTTATCTAAAAATATATATTGGTCTTCCACTGAGGGATGTTTTAACCCTTTGTTTTTACAGGATGTGAACTACTTTGAACACAAGCACAATATTCGGCCCAAACCTTTCATAATCCCAGGCCGAAGCAGGTCATAAGCTTGGAGATTGTGAAGTTTGGAATGCATGTTTCTTTAATAAATCCTTACTAATCATCAAGAAAAGTAACTTTTAGGTGTTTGGAGTGACTTTTCTCATTTTGAAGCTTATCTCAAAAGCAAAAGAAACAAAACTCACTTAGCAGAGAAAAGAGCCAACTAAACTCAATTTTCAAGAGTAAACATTGACAAGATTGTAGAGCTTGAAATGTTATGCAGTCATCACGTATATTTATAACTAATACCCCTGAGGATCCCATCCAGAACACAGTGACCTTTGAGGGAGGCAGATGTATCCTATCCCGGGTCAAGAAGGCCGAGCCAGCAGGAACAAAAATGGAATCCACCCTCCCCTCCCCCATTTGGGAGTAAGGAAGCCAGTGGGGCAAGTGTGGGAACACTGGTGTAGCTTTATAGGTCAAACAGACAGTCATCATCCCAACTCAGCACTAACTTCTCACTACACCGTCAGAGCCCACTAGGTAATCCCACTCATTCTAACTGTTACATAAAAATTAACTTGCATTCTGGATACTTGCAAAGAAAGAGAGGCCACTTGAAAAGGAACTTTTCCACTTAGGGGAAATTGAGTAATAAAGAGATAGATTAGTTACCCTCGCGAATAACTGTGTGCACACTGGAATAACAATGAGCACGCTCTTCACTGCTGTCTGTCAATCAGAGAAACAGATTATCTTCAGATGATCCTTTTCAAATACCTTCTCTAGAAATTGAACTCCAACCTACGAGGGAAGAAATTAATGCCCTGTAGTGCCACATCAGGAAATAGTGACTTCAGGAAGCCTCAAACCCATTCCTCTGACCTTAGAGATATCAGTCAGTCCAGAGAAAGGAATTTGCTCGTTAGGCTCCTTGATCCTAATAGGTTAGGAACATTGAAAAATGATCCACATTAGGTGTTTCAAACCAGGGGCCATAGGTGGATTCATTCACAGACAATGTTTTATTTAACTTTCCGGGTATTTAACAAAAATGAACTTAAGTAAGTACCTTTAAAATGGAGCTTCTACTCCCTAGCTTGTCCAAATAAATGCGCATCACTCCTCAGTGTATGATACCTGGCCCATTTTCATAGGTGTGTGGCCCTGCTGGGCTCTGGAGACATCTGAGTTTATGATGCCTGCTATGTGGACGGTCAGTCATCACATGACATATGATGTCCACGTGTAGACCTTTCCATAAGCTAGAGTTGGGACCAGAGGATTACCTCAAAATAAGCCAGACAATTTTGTGATACCAGACTCAGAAAGAAGCAATGGAGTGAAAGAGTAGGAGAAAGATGCCAAAAAAGTAATTACTACAAAATACATCTTCCCTCACTAGAATGGAAGCAATCACTGTATCTCCCACACCTACATGCAGCTGGAACAGAGTAAATACTCAATAAATGTTTGTTAGATAAAGGAACAAAATTCGAAGAGTACCTAATAATATTTCCTGAGTAGCAAGAAGAACCAGTAGCTATTATCCCTCCCTCACACTTGCAACTTGGCACAATCCATTTTTACTTCTCTTTGTTCCCTTGATCCTAATCCGTTTTCCTCTGCACCTTTTCCCTATTTCTCTATATTCAATAGCTTCCCAACTTCACTCCCAATAACAGAACAACATGAGAATAAAAGTTAAAAAGCTATGTTACTTTTGAATACATACACACACACACACACACACACACACACACACACAGAGGGTGCCAAAAATGTACACACATTTTAAGAAAGGAAAAAACTGTATTAAAATTATGCTGATGGTAACCACTTTGAGCACCTCTTGTAGTTGCAGAAGTCAAACGTGACTTGTATTCATCTTTTGTTATCAGTATATATTGAGTATTGCAATTTTAAAACAGTTTTTTTGTGTATATATTTTGGGGAGGCACCTTCTGTGTATATATATCTTCCTAAAGAAGCACAGTTACCTAATACACTTGCATTCTTTTGAAGTTAGCATAACTTAAGTTCACTAACTATAGGACTCAAGGAGGCTTGAATAAAAAGATACATTAGAATAACACATATCTTGCCTTTGCTAAAGACCAATAACATTTAATTTTATAAAAGCCCAGGGCAAGTCAGAGACATTCAGGTATGTAATGCCTTTTTTGTTATATTTTTACTTTAATTCAAATCTGGTGATAACAACGAGCTACTCATTATTTGCCATTGCAAGGTGCTTTTCAATATAGCTGAATTTAGAAGAGGGGAGAGGAGAAAGAGGAATGAGAGAGTTGCTTAAAAACAGGTACCAGGACCCAAATCTTAAAGAATTGTAAAAATGCCTCTACTATCTTCCCTTTCTTTCTGTGCCCCCTCACTACCTGCTCTAGCTTCTGAATTTTTTGTTCTCATCGAATGATTCTTCATCAAGGTGGAATTTTGAGTGGCTACCTACCGCGCTATAGCTTCACTATTAATGACCAACTTTTTAATTAGAAGTAAGTTGGAGATGCTAACTTGTTAATATGTTAACCTCTCTAGGGTCTTTACTACTAGTTATGGTTCTTTTAAACATTTCATTATAAATCAAGCATACTAAAAGGCCAGTATTTTTATACGCAAACATGTAAAATTTTAAAGCCTAAGCTATCATTAAAAATATGAACATGGCATTTTTATAGTACCAAATGATAAAATACAATCCTGTGAGTGGTTTTGGCCAAGTTGCTTCCAGAACCATGTCCCTAAAAGTCTGTACACACACCAGGGAAATTAACTTCTGTCTCTAATGATCTAACCAGGAGCGAAGTAATTAGTGTGTCATCAACCTTACAGGTGGTCTTGCCAAGTCACTAAGTCAATGTCAAAAAATGTCATTAGCACCTACCTTTCCAAGTCACAGGAATAGATCATGGTGACCCATGATGATAGTTACAGTGACTGGAGTCTATGAAAATTATTTGATTTAAAGCATCGGTTCAAGAGATCTTTCAAATTGTCCCAGAAATGTATTAAAATTATTAAGTACTCTTGTTGCTTATAGTTTACTTCCTATCTATTCAATAGGCTTGGGTCCCCTCAATAGAATTATAAAGAAACAAGGGAATACAGGCACAATCTTTGCTTAAATAAAGATATATACACAAACATGCATGTGTACAAAAACACTAACAGAAAAGGTTACTAATTACAACTGTAAAATAAGGCGTGTCTCTAAGTTCCGAATTGATCCTAGTTTCTCTGTCCACTCTCTGGCACTATTCCTACACACAGTAAGGTCAGAGTAGGAGTTACAAATGCTTGTTGAAAAGGTTCACTATTCTCAGCCTAAATCTCCAAAATCCCTAAGTTACAATTTAATAAACTTTATTATACTTAGATCAGATCAGTTATTATCCCGACTAACTGCTACAGCTGAAATTTTACTTCTATTCTTTTACCAACTGAAGTCAATCTCAGGAGCCAATGTGGTGCTGAGCCTGTGAACATGGTGAATAAGCCACCTGATGTTCAAAGACTGTTTCAAACAGGTTCTCAACAGCCAGGGGAGTGAAGGAACAAGTCTATATTTACCTGCCTAATTTATGCTGCGCAGGTGATTAAATTGGATAACACAAGACAAAAAAAAAAATTTTATTCATTTAGTAACATGAGTTGTCCAGACTCATCAGGTTGCAACATTGATGAAGTCAACAAAATCAATGCCCCAAATCCTTTTGACCTGTGCTTTCCGTATGGGGCTGAGGTTGGCATTAGTAACCCTAGAGATTAAATGCAGATATGAGCCATACTTGAGTCCTGAGAGAACACGAACTTTGATATGAACACACCATATAGTTTTTTTCTCTGACTTGAGTTTACAGCAACACTAACCTGCAGGCATGACAGAAGTTTACATTAATACTAACATTTCTTGTGGCTTTGTCTTACATGACTGTGCTTTGAAAAAGAATCTCAGCGTATTTCATTTTCTCATTAAATGCATTTCTCATGCTGCACTTAAATGCACGTAGAAAAATGACTTTTTAGTCCTCGGCATGTCAGTTCGGACCAGCCTCCTATCTAGCTTCAGAAAGAATATGAGCTCTCCCTAGTTGCTCTAATATTGCATGACTGGCCTCTCTGATGTTTTAATAAGAAGTCCCCTCAATTTGTCTGTAAAATGATAAATATGCATGAAAATATGTGTGATTTCAAAATTTTACATGAAATAGCTATATAGAAAAGAAATATATCTTAGCCCTAGGTAGCATCCAAAGAGACCAAGATCATCTTATTTGCTCTCTAATCATTCATTTCAAGGTGACAAGCATTTGTTGGCTGTTCTAGAGCCTAAATTGAATCACTGAACCATTTTTTAAAGTGGATTCTCCACAAAATTAAAGAATGAAACTAGAAAGAGTTAAAACAGTAAAATGTTTACAAAATCGCCTTAAAACATAATCTTTATCACATAACCTACAAGTTGCCAATTACGATTCAATTAAAGCTCAACTGCATTTCTGAAATATATTTATTTTGAAACGTTTGGCCTAAATATGTGATTGAATCTTCATGCGGCATATTCAGTTACTATTTGTGAAGGATCATTCATAAATATTTTAATTTTAAATATTGTGCCTCAGAAATGTAAAGGCATGCCCATCTAATGTAATTTCCCTGTATTATTTGTCTGTGACTTTGTTAAAATGATTTGTTTAAAATTATTTGGCCTATTTTTACAAAGTGAATAGAGTAGCATCATTTCTGCTTTTTATACAACTTGTTCATGTGTCATCATCAACTTACACCTGGCCTAGTAGAACAGAGCCCAAAAAATGCAACATCACCTGTACCTTTTAATTTTGTTAAACTTTTTTCAGTCATGAATTTTTAAACGTTTTTCCCTTTTTAAAAATACATCATAGCCAGAAACAAACATTTCGTTTTAATTTTATTTAATTCACCTCTTACTTTTGGTCTTCAATTCCTCTTAACTTCTCTATACTTGTTCTCTGTGTTCTCTTGTCTGGTTTTGCTGGTTCCTGTGTCATCTCTGTGTAACGTGGTCATTAACACAGTGGATGCAGTACTCCGTCCGGTATTGACGGTAGCAGTGGACGTAGCACCCCTTCTTCTGTCAGTACTGTTAGTACTATTTGCCCAGGTGACTTGAAAGTTGCTGCTAAGATGGCCCCTAACATTCCTTTGGAAATGGAACTTCCTGGTGTGAAGATTGTACATGCTCAGTTTAATACACCTATGCAGTTGTACTCAGATGACAATATTTTGGAAACACTTCAGGGTCAGGTTTCAACAGCTCTAGGGGAAGCACCCCCAATGAGGTAATATGAATCTTTTTGAACCATGGGCATATTAACTAAACACATAGGCAATGTCAACATTACTGGTGTTTGTTTGTTTTTTTTTAACATTGTCTTGATTGAAAGAAAGCTATGTGAAAAGCTAAAGAAAAAAATACTAAGGCTTTACTACAAATATCTAGGCCTAATGATAAAGGTGATTTGAAGAATTAACTAAGTAGAGCTTTATACAACCGATTGCAATAAACTGAAATCATGGAAGGACCAAATGTATATGTGTTTTGAAAAGCTACAATGTACTTTACAAATGTCTGATACAATACTTCTCAAAAGTAATTAATAATTAGTACACTCTATGCTTCTCCTTTGGGGGTCAAAAATTGGGGGGTCCAGAGGAGTTTTAAAAGAGATGACACTTCTCTCTTCTAATAGCATGTTGTGGAGAGGTAATTACTTTATTTTTCCATTTAAAGTTTCTGCCATGAATAAGGGTTTAAAAGTGAATATCTCAAGTTATTACTACAGATATTTAATTTCCAGTGGTCTCTATTTTGACTTCTTCTTTATTATGAATATTTATTTAAAGTACTTTTGCCACCAATTTTTTTCAATTAAAATATTTATTATAATATAAAATCTTTTTATTTTTTTCAATACTACAGAACCACTTTTTATAAAT
>NW_017731838.1:613250-616369 GCF_001890085.2 Hipposideros armiger | reverse complement strand
GGCACCCAGAGTGCTTTGTGTGTGCTGACTGCAACCTCAACCTCAAGCAAAAGGGCTACTTCTTCGTGGAGGGACAGCTGTACTGCGAAACTCATGCAAGAGCCCGCACGAGGCCCCCAGAGGGCTACGACACAGTCACTCTGTATCCCAAAGCTTAAGTCTTCTGCAGACCAGAGCACGCACGCCCTCACTCACACGCACTTACACAGGAAGACACTAATGACTCTGGGCAGGAGTATAGCAAAGTGTTGAGTCCAAATCTAAAACCAAGGCTTTCAGATGTTTATCTTATTGTGTACTGAGGAGAAGCAATGGGAGGCAAAGGCCTGCTGTAACAGAAACATACATTCAGCTATGTTTTGCAAACTCTTCTTCTCTTTGGGGCTAGCAAAAACTTCATGACATTTAAGCCAATAATTTTTTTGGATGTCATCCTCCACGATTTAAATTTATATTATGACCATCAAACATGTAAACATCAAGATATCTGGAGGAGTCTAACTGTCTTTCCTTAACAAGCTGATTTTGCAATTGTAGTAAATACCCAATGATAATCTTGTATTCTAACACAGCCTGCAGTTGTCTGTTATCTGCTTTAACTCTCACAGTGCATGTCAGGGAGAAATTCCCTGGATTCTCCTCTAACTTCATATTCAACAATTATACCACCAGATGCAACATACATAATAAACACATAAGACATTTTAAAAATACCTAACGAAGTGGTGCTCAATGAATTCAGATAAAATCAACATTCCAATGAGGGGCCCCATCATATGAACACTATCAACTCAGGTATTTTAAGAAAATGTGGCTCCTTTAGCTTTATTANGTGTCCAAGTAGCCATCAACTTGATGGTTAAAAAGGCACCAAAGACAAATTCCATCCACAGTAGTCCAGGGCTAGCAGGCTCAGCATATAAGTTGTAAAAATAGAGTTTTAAGTGAATATGGCAAAATTTGTCATCCTCCCTCACACTCAAGAGTATCATCACCAAAATTAAAAAATAACAATGTAATAAACTCTTACTGTGTTCCAAGTTCTGTGCCCCATGTTTTGCATACGTGATCATTTAATCCTCACAATAACTCTGCGAGGTAGGAGCTATTATTTCCTCTATTTAACAAAAGAGAAACTGAGGCACAGAGAGGTGAGGCACAGAGAGGGTGGATTTGTAGTCACACAGCCAGTAGGAAACAGAGGTGGGTCTCCAGCCCACTCTTCCTGTCGTTAGGGCTCATGGCCTTACCAACGTCTTTTCACCCCCCAAAGATATATATATATAGTCCTTTAAAAGTTCCACAAAAATGCAAAATGCCCCCTTAGCATGGCTATTATAAAAAAAAAGGAAAATAACAAGTGTTGGAGAGGATATGGAAAAATGAGAATCCTTGTGCATTGCTGATGGGAATGTAACATGGTAGGTGGTTCCTCAAAAAGTTCAACAGAGTTACCATATGATTCAGCACTCCCACTCCTAGGTACATACCCAAAATAATTCAAAGGAGGGACTCAAACAGATGCTTGTACACCAATGTTCATCGCAGCATTATTCACAGTAGCCAAATGTCTGTTGATAGATGGATGGATAAACAAAATGTGGTATATGATTATAATGGAATATTATTCAGTCTTAAAAAGGAATGAATTCTGACACATGCTGCAACATCAATGAACCTTTAAACTATCATGCTAAGCGAAATAAGCAAGGCACAAAAAGACAAATATTGTATGATTCCACTCATGCAAATTACTTAGAATTGGCAAGTCATAGGAACAGAAAGTATAAAAGAGGTTACCAGGGTCTGGAAGGAGAGGGTAATGGGGAGTTACTGTTTAATGGGTACAGAGTTTCTGTTTGGGATGATGAAAACATTCTGGAAATGGATATAGGCTATAATTTTAAACATTGTGAATGTACTTAATGCCATTGAATACACACTAAAGATGGTGAAGATGGCCAATTTTATATTCTGTATATTTACCAGAATAAAAAAAGAAAAAAATGCAACGTGTTCTCTGCTCCTTTGAGCATTTTGTAACAGCTCCCTATACCAACAAAAAGGTGTAACTACTTCTATTTTGTAAGGCCCTATTTCCAAGCAAGTTATGCTTGAACCAGTCCTGCTTCTTTTGAAATGATACTATGGGTGCAACTTAAGAATTCCTGAGGTTAAAGTGCACACCTTAAAATAGAAGCAAAGTACAAACTGTAGCCAGCTGCTCCTTTGCCATAAATGGAAACACTTTGTTTTTCAGATGACCGTCCTGCTGGAACTCGGAGTGTGAGAGCTCCAGTTACAAAAGTCCATGGTGGTGCTGGCAGCACACAGAAGATGCCACTCTGTGACAAATGTGGGAGTGGCATTGTGTAAGTTTCATTTTTAACCCATGAACCCCTTATAAATCTTGGTGGCAGTTCTCTATTTCTATTCATTGACTTGAAATACAACGTCCACAACATTAATCACATTTTGACCAGAATTCCTTAGACATGACCCTAAAACTGGCATATGATGTGAGTCAGCACTCGACTTACAATATCAGATTATTCTCATGAAAAAAAAAACCTGCCGAGAAATATATTTTCAAAAACATTTCCAAGAATCAAAACTTCCTTTCAAAAAGCTCTCCCTTTGTACAGTCTTTGAGTGCTTCCTTCGTTGTAGAAATCCAGGGGGTCATCAGGCTGTTAGCTAAAACACATTATCTTTACCTAGTTTCTTAAGTTGCACAAATATTGAAATATAATTTTTAAAACTCAGCCAGCTTCCATTCAAGGGCATTTATGTTTGAATAGCTGCACTTGCTAGTTGAAGTCTTTAAGGGAACCAGATTGTTTCAACTTCTTCAACTGCAAATGCCCCATGTGGCCACTTCTCTCATTCCTTTTTTCTGTTCTTCTACCCGTAGCTCACACATGGAGGCACCATCTGTCCAGTTATCCAGGGTACATCCCAGGAGGGCAGTGGGAGATAAGCCTGATCAGAGCAAAGAGGGAAATGTGAGACAGAAATAAGCAGAGCAGGGAGCTCAGGAACAGAGAGGACCTCCTAAAACAGGATAGTTGGTGATGTTACCAAAAGCAATGATTGCTCCTAAATTGTAGCAAACTGGG
>NW_017731838.1:583627-611981 GCF_001890085.2 Hipposideros armiger | reverse complement strand
TCAATGAATTCAGATAAAATCAACATTCCAATGAGGGGCCCCATCATATGAACACTATCAACTCAGGTATTTTAAGAAAATGTGGCTCCTTTAGTTTTATTATGCATTTACTCTTTCTTATGAGACCACAATTTCTGCTCATAGGAGGGCATTTAAATTTGTTACTCAGAGGTAATTCAGTCTCTTTCAGATTAAAACAGCTGCTTTTGCTTTAAAATAGTCTCTTTCTTTTTAAATGGCTCCTTCAGATAAATATTCAGTCAAATTCAAGGTTCATACTCCAGGAAGGCTGTTTCTTTGTGCTCAAAGGTTGATCACCACCTTCTTCTCTTTCCCAAAATAGCATCTCCAAGAGGAGACAGTTAGGGGACCTCCTAAGGAATGGAGGGACTACTGGTCTCCTGGGGTCCTGCTGGTACCCACTGACTGAAACCCATGGTTTCACATATGGTCTGTTTTCTCAAGATAGTTGGAACCAGGCAATTATCCCACCTCTCCCAACACTTCCGAAAGTGCCACTCAGTCTTTCCTGGAGTCAGGGGACACATGGGAACTTTTGAAACTGTCCTCTCCAATGACAAACCTTGGGAAGGCAACAGGGTGGACAGGTGGGGACTGTCTTGCCACCTCACCCCCTCATCACAACGTAGCTTCGACCCTACTGCAGCTGCTGCCCAGAGGCCTGGAGCAACTTTTCTCCTGTTGTCCCAAAGGACAAATAGGGCACAAGTTATAGTATTGCTATGGGATTCTCCCAAGCTTAACTATTTCTGAACCTAACCTATCTAGGGTTTTGATCCAGTGAGAGGAGCCAGAACCCCTGCCTGCCCCTACAGGCATTTGAGATTGCTACCGAAACCTCTGCACCAAAACACAAACTCATTAACAGAGCTACTAAAATAACATAAATAAGAAACTTTGAGATCGAAGAAGTGAATGGATCCAAAATACATTACATTTTTTTGTTCAGATGGTATTTTAAATACTTTCTTCTATACAAACATAAAAGTTTGGAAGCTAGAGAGCAAATGAATGGTAACTGATTCAGAAAACCTGAGAAGGTTAAAATCCAAAACAGCAGTGGAGAAAACTGAAAACCAACCCACTTCCCCTCCAGAATCGTGAAACGGCATGGGAATTAACAGCATGGAGCATTTCTGGACTAGAGGGTAAAGATGGAGTTACTACAAGGAGGCCAAGGGAGAAGCTGTTTAGGAAGCACTTAATCCCCACAGGTGTCCCCTCTTCTCCCCACACTCTCACGCCCCCCACGGCCTTGGCTAGGAAGTATCAGGAGAAGGTAAAACTGCATCTCTGAACTGAAGTCAGGGAGCACAGTGGAGGGTATATGTATCACACTAAAAAGAGGTTAAATTAAGTAAGAATGAAAGACTCATGAGAAAAGTGTACATTAGACATTATATGGTACATTAATGTACATTGTATTTTAGACATCTGACAGTATTCTCCTTAAAATTACATTTTATATATATTTATGTAGTAGAGTACATAATGAACTGCTTAAGTTCAGATGTTCAATAATGAGTAAAAAATAGTAAAAAAAAGTAGTATAGTTTAATAACAATAATACAGTTCTAATCTGAAAGTTAGGCGACACATAGCTTAAATCTGACACGTCAGACTATGTGACTAAGGCTTGTGAGCATGCCCTAAAATTGTACGTTCATTATTTTTTCATAAAATTATTCTTTGACAATTAAATCTAGAAATTTAAACACATAGGGGAATACTATAGGATTAATAGAAATGAATGCAATATGAAAATTGTTTTAAAATATACAGATTAAAAATAGCAACGTTGAAATGGAAAGGAATTAAAAACTTTTTTTAAAAGTAAACAAAAGAGAAATCAATATTTCCCCCTATACTAGCATTTTGTGCTTCGATAATGATTTCACACCACGTTTTGTATAGAATTTTACGCCATGAACAAAGAATGCCAACCAGCTTTGATTTAGCTTACAGAATAACCTTTCCTTAGAAAACAGGCTAGTCACCGTTTTATGGTGGATGAGCTTATTAAAACTAACAATGATCAAGGAAACCACCCATGATTAAGTGTTGGTCATCTATGAACTTTGGGCTCATGATTAACTAAATTGCTGTTTTTTCAGAGTAAACCCAGGATAGAGTTGCTACACTCACCACCATCCAATACGATGAGTAACTGAATAAAAAACAGTTCTAGTTATCACATATGTTTGCAACTATGTAAACAGAGTAAAGCTAATGGTTAATGTGACACACAAACATTTGACTCACGTCTACATAAGATAATCTAAAGTTTGTCCCACATGGGAACTTCCCAAGATAAGCAGAATGGAGCTGTGGGTCCCTTCTATCAACAACTTTAGTTGCAAAAATGTGTCAACTTGTCCTTTGAACAGATTTGATTTCAGTCCTAGGAAACTGCTACTTATAACCATTACTCTTTATTTCATGTCACCATGGTCCAATGTTCTTTTATTATGTATGCTATGCCATCTGAATCAGAAGCATTAAAAGGAACATTGAAGAATGAAGATATTCAGGTAATTCAAGTAAATAAACCACTTACCTGATCTACATGACTATTTCAAGAGAATTTTCTTAAGCATTCGTTTTGGAGAGCACTTAGTAAATACAGAGGGTGCCTAAAAAAGTGTATACACATTTTAAGAAAGGAAAAAACTGTATTAAAATTGTAATACTCAATATATACCGATAACAAAAGAGGAATACAAGTCACGTTTGACCTCTGCAAATACAAGAGGTGCTCCAAGTGGCTACCATCAGTATAATTTTAATACAGTTTTTTCCTTTCTTGAAATGTGTATACATTTTTTGGGGGACCCTCTGTATTTATTTGAGCACCACTTACCAAGTAAGAGATGTTGAATACTAGGCTTAACAAAATGGATTTTTGAATACTTTTATCTATATTTACAAATTGACATTTTAAATATAATTAGAATGTTTTATGTGATTAATTTTTAAACAAAGCATCTACAAGAAGTGGTTGCTTTATCATAATTACTTTCAAGTTTTTAAGTAATATTATCAATAATTATTCTTTGGTGTAAAAATTCAAGAGCCAGTTAGATGAGCACAACTATTTCTAGCTGGAAGAGTCACAGAACTCGATTCCTGTTCCTGATGATCCCAGGAGAGCTGATGTTTCACACTGATCAGGTTCGTGAAGTTTACTGGAATTTATCCTCATTTGAGGAAGGCAATTTTAAAAGCCTGAGTTCATATGGCTGGCTCTAAGACAGGTTAATTAGTATAATGTCAGGCAGTGAGGAATTCCTTGGAAGACTGAGCAAAGATAAAAAAAAATGGCCATTCCTTTACACTAGCCATTTCTTTCAAAATTAAGATAACTCCCTCATACTGGAACAGAGACATCAACCATGCCCCAGAGCAACAAAGCCATTTTGCAGGACATTATGAAAGGACTCCCCAAGGCTGAGCAACAAAACAAATCTGATAAACACCTTCATGACAGGCACCAGCATTCCAGCATTCCCTTTCCCTCCCTGACCAAAAAAAAAATAAATAAATAAATAATAATAATATATATATATATACATATATATACATAAACTCCAGCCTTTTACCTTAGCTAGTGGGCATCCCAGTTCCGGGTACCCCTGCCCACTCAGGAGCTGTAACCTTTCTCTTCCTTTAATAAAACCACCCTCTGCTACAAACTCTACCTCTCGTCCGTGTCTCCATTCTTTGGCTTCACGAGGCCATGACCCGAGCACAAGAAATATCCTACATCAATTCCACCAGAGACTCACTGGCAATATTCTCTGTTATAATCTTGTAGCTATAAAGAGGACTCAGGTCCCTCAATTGACTATATGTACTTTATTTCAGTATATAGATTTTAATTGAATGCTTACAAAATTCTTGACATAATATAATACTGGTCATGTTCATACATTATATCTAATCTTTACAATTTTGCCAAATAAATATTTTACAAATGAGGAAACGTTTCAGAAAATTTAACTTTTGCATAGTGCCAAACACATAGGAAAAAAAAAACCCAGTATTTAAACTAATATTCCCTTAGTAATAAATAATATGGTTAGGAAATCTTTAAACCTATTTCTTCTTTGTACTGTATCGTTTCCTTTATATTAATGTTAACTTAGGGTCTATGTTTGTTTTCTTTATAATAAAAATCAATTCTTCCATGAGTGCTGGGAAGTAGTGTAGAATAATAAAAATATTGAGCAATGATTTAATTAAGTAGTGAGTAAGTAAGAAAACTTATCATGAAAAGAGGAAAAGGACCTGGATTCTAACTGCAGCTCTGCTACTGGACTTCAACTTCACCTCAAGAATAAGGGAGACGGACTAGAGGATCCCTGAGACTTTTTCCAGCTCAGTCATTGATCTGTACTTGACACTGTCTTTATCAGTGTTAACTAGCTGGCCATTTCATTTAGCGCGGCCAGGTTCTTGGTTCAATTTGGACGTTTCACTCTGTTCCATGGTCATGGATGATACCACCTCTGACTCATGTCATGGCTCACAGTAGAAGTCAAGGAAGAATTTATTACTGCAAATTCATTAGCTCCGTTGAAAGTACCCATGAATGGTATCTTTATTATAACAAGAGAAACACACTACTATTATTAATGGGACCAAGAGGCCTGACTCAGTGCAGCTGCTGTAGTATCTAAAAACCAGAAAGCACTTTCGCACCAGGAAGGTTCGGGAGTGCCACATATTGGGAGCTGAATTAAAGACTCCTCAGTCTGGAAGTGGATACAGAGACTAGTATCCCTGAATTTACTCAAACCGATAAACAACTTACTCACCCTCAGTAAACTCCACAGAGAGCTCATTTGACCTAAGTGCCCTGTTCCGGAGAAAGAGTATTTCCCTTTGCTTCAGTCTCTGGAAAAGTGGGAGGAAGCTCCCTATCATCTCTACAGAACGGGAAACCTGCACATGCCCAAAGAGACTGTTAGTCCTCTTGTCTTCTTGGTCTAAATCATGTCCATCATTCTATTTTTCATGTTCTCTTTTGAACTTATTTTTCCCATTCAGTCTCTCTCTGTCACTGACTCTTCTCAGCCTAAAGGCGCGCTCAAATACTCTTCCATTCTGAAAATATCTCTTGCCCTAACATCTATTCCTTCTCAAGCTACCTTGATACCAGTGTTTCTCTATGTCTATCCCCTTAGCACACCAAACGTCTTAGAGTTAGACCAACTCCACTTTCTCAGTATCCCCACCAAAAGTCCTCTTAACACAGCAATCAACTCCCTAAGATCCAAAGCTAGTGACTATCTTTAGTGAGTTGGGGGTTCAATCTCCTACATAGATGTAATTAGGTTAAAATGAATACTAAAGGAAACTTAAAGTGGAGGTGTTTGCACTTGGATCAAGCCTTTGGGCTGCTGAAGGCCTACTACCCACCTCAGACTTCCTAAGTCACCAGCACAAAGGTCGCCTTCTCTGACCAAAGCACTAGGCTTAGGACAATTGCCCAAATTTACTGTATCCTAGGAGCAATTTGGTCACTTTCTCATACTACTATAGATCTCAGCTATGATTAATGATACCCCTGTGATCTCAGGCTTAAAAAAAGATCTGAAGTTAAAAAATCCAAAAGTATGTTAGTCTGGTAATACATTGCTAAGAATAGATTTGACAGCTTGTTTTTGTGCAGTGCTCTTGAATTTGCTCCAGATTCTTGAACCTGCAGCTGTTAGTCAACAGGTGAAAGTGGATTCTCTAAGAGGAACTACTATTTGAAGATTTTGAAATATTGGGACTCACAGATTTTTTTTTAATTGGTAGTTTGGATTTTAATTCTTTCCTTTAGCAATGAACTTCACAGCTGAAAAAAAAAAAGGCAGATATTTCCAGGGCAGTTGTGACCAGGAAAAGCATATCCCTCTAACATAATATGCTCCTCATATGAGGCAGAATGAAACAGAAACAGTCTCACCACACTGAGAAGGTTGTACTGGTGAAGTATGATACATATCAGGAAATAGGAACTTGTAGCTCTAGCATTAACTATATTTACCTCTATACTTTTGTAAAATTTAGATGAAATATTGTCCTGCCTCATGAAACTATAATTTGTTATGGGAAAATAAACAAACTGATTTGGGCAGGGTTTCAGAATCAGGAAGTCTAGCACTGACCAGTTACAGTGTTTTTGAAAAGTTCCTATACCTTCCCATGTTTCAGTTTTTCCCCATCTGGAAAATGACCTTTTTCATAAAATTCCACAATTCTCAACACCATAAATGAGAATATTTGACCAATAGCTTAATTATTAGGAGAATAATTACATTAAGGAAGGAAGGAAATTTAACATCCCGAGTCAGTGTCAATTCTAAACTTATTACTGATTTCAAATGGGATAATGAACCAACCATTCAGTGTTACAGGAGCAGGAACAGGTGGGTCCCAATAAGTGTAATGCATATTTTTGTCATATTTTTCTGAACATCACTGACCCTTTATTTCTATCTATTAGTATTTTGAGTGCTGTAGAAGATACTGAGTTTTTAACAGCAGCCAAAGAGCCTGAGAGAATCTCAAGAGAACCAGTTCTCCTGATCTCACACAAGAGAATGGGGTTTTCCCCATTTGGGAAGTCTAAAGGAAATTTCATTATAGTACCCTTTTAATCTAATTCTAATATATGTTCTTGGCAAGCAAATAATCATTTTACTTGAAACTTGGCAATGAGGAACTTTAGGGTCAAGAAGGTTGGATGAGAACACACATAAGAAAAACACATTTTACAATATATTGAAGTACCGAGCTGGTATGGGGAATTATATTCTTTACAATAAATGGGGGGTCAATTGAATACCCATAAAAAATGGATATTGACACCTACCTCACTCTATAAAAATCAATTTCAGATGACTAGCAAATCTAAATATGAAAGGTCAAACAATACAGCTCTTATAAAAAAGCATGGAAGAATCATTTCATGACCTTGGCAGAAGAGAATTTTGTGTGTCCAATCCCAAGGAGGGGAAGGAGAGCGCCCCCGTGTGGGGAGCGCGGGCATCAGCGTGCAGAGCAGGAGTGGGGTGAGAGGCGCAGCCCTGCATGGAATGGCTGACAGGTGGTGTCAGAGCCCAGGGAGGATGTGCAGGTCTTCTACCCAGAGAGGAGGCTCAGCATAAGGTGAGAGAGCCCAAGAGGGGTAAGATGGAGGGGAGACCCGAGTATAAGGTCCTGAGTCACAGCAGAGTAGGAGGGAAGGAACAGTGCAGGGTACTGGAACCCAAGCGGGATGACAAGGGCGTCCATGTAGGGACTATGGTGAGAGACTGGCGTTGACAAAATAGATATTTACAAGGGTATTGCTCATATAAGTAAACATATATATATATATATATATATATATATATATATATATATATATATATATATATAGAGAGAGAGAGAGAGAGAGAGAGAGAGNGAGAGAGAGAGAGAGAGAGAGAGAATAATGGGAGTCAACTTTCTCACTGTTGTTAAGGGAAATTACAAACATGGAAAACTGGAAAGAGCGCTGTGATGTCAGATAGAACTAGAGGTGCCATGAACTCATGGCCCTCAATATAGATAAATAGATACAGAAATAAATACGGATGTGAAGGTGCGTGTGTGTTTGTATGTGTTTATGTACATAAGTACACATAGAGCCATTCCCTAGCTCTATCCATTAAGATCGCCTAGGAGCAGCTATGTGCATGCTTAATGCTCACATCTTGGCTTCTAAAAGCCATTCTTCTCTGAAAGGAACCAAGGCAGCTCCTTGGAGAAATGGCTGATTTCAAGGCTAGGGCAGGCAAAGTATAGAATAAGCCTAGAACACCTGGGTATATCAAGAAAATGAAGACGTACTCTAGTAATGAAGGAGATATGTCAAAAGTACACATAGGCCAGCTAAAGAAATTCCCACTGACCCAATTAGGGAAATTTAAGCAACACTAGAAATCACGTTCACAACAGATGATAATCCATTATAACCCACTGAATGAAACAGGAAATGCTGAGTCCATGAGACTCTGAGTAAAGAGACGTGTCATGACAACTAAGGGCACACAAGATTTTGGACTGGATCCTTTTGCTTTTCTAAAGGACATTATTGGGAGAACCAGTGAAATGAGTGGGATCTGAGGATGAGAGGGTAATGATGTATCGACGTTAATTTCCAGATTTTAATGGCTGTATTGTGCCCATGTTGAAGAGTATCCTTATAAGATACACATCAATGTAGCCAGGGGTTATGAGATATTGTGTAGTGGCTTTTTAACTTACATTCTCCCTTCAAAATACTGCAATTTATTGACAGTGGTAATTTAATAGACACATTGCTGAAAACTTTTGCAGCTCTCCATAAAATATGAACTTCATCAATATCAATCACCAATGGAGAACATAAGTTTTCAAAACTACAATTTATTGAAATTGTCTACCATGCCAAAAGAAAGACTGTCAAATCTTCTTCAGACCATTTCTATATTACAGCAAGTAAACGTTGATATGATCATAGAGTTTCATTTCCATGAAAGCAAGCCATATATGTATTATATAGTAAATTATTGTACCATGACTTTAAATTCCTTACGGTGACTTAAAATTTGAATTTTCAAGTATTTTGTATTCTACCTGTAATGGTTGTTATTGCAAAATAAGTAATAAATACTCATTTAAAAATTTTACTTTAAAGAGCACCATTTTCTGAGCAGCACAAAGAGCGCAGTCATGCGGCCCTGCCAATCAATCTTTAGCTGAAGGAGCTCCAACCTCCAAGGAAACCTCCATCTTTTGCAAGTGGTTTACCCAGGTGCATAGGAAATTACCTTGCTTCAACAAATGAATACCAGCGTCTCTGCAACAGCTTCAATGTGTATATTTCCATACATAGTTATTTTAAGTTCATTATTGGAAATAGGGGGCCTTCTTTTAACCACAGCAAACAAAAGTCCTTTCATAATATTAGTGTTGGGCCGCTCAAACTCCTAAATCCTGAAACTACTCGATGGACGGTTGAAATAAAAGAAATCAAACAGTAAAGAAAACAATGAATACGGAAAAAGGGAAAAGTTTCCAGGTGCTTGTCTGTCTCCAAACATTTGCCGTTCTCCACACAGCTTTGGTCCAACAGGTGCTGTGTTAGTCAGACTGATCAAGATCAAGTCTGAGTATGATGGTTACCAGAAGGAAAAGGGAATGTGTAGGGGGGAGGTAGAAGGGTAAAGGAGGTCAAATGGTGACAGAAGGAGAATTGACTTTGAGTGGTGAACACACAATGCAATACACAGATGATGCATTATAAAACGGTACATTTGAAACCTATATAATCTTATTACTGTCACTCCAATAAATATAATAAAAATTTTAAAGTAAAAAAATGACAACAACAACAACAAAAGATCAAGTTCTGGGTCATCAGGGAAGACGACGAGAGAAAAACGCCCTAGTGAGATTGTTCCTGGGTTGGGGAGGGCATAGCTCTTGCAGGGCAAGCATCCCCTCCCGGACCCAGTACTGCGGACCTCCGCGCGTACCTTCCTCCTCCTCACCCCCACCCCTCCGCGTGCCCCTCATCCGCTGGTGGCGTCCCAGCCACCCCGTTACCAGGCAACGGGCTGCCCCGGCGTAAAGCGGCTGAGAGGAATGCATAGGGGAAGGCAGTTGGAAAGAAAGCTTAAGAAGCAAAAATGAGCCCGGGTAAGAGCCGAGCCGAGGACTGTCCCTTGAGGGGGACCCGTGGGCAGTGATGGAGGTATCCGCCTCCTCCGACCCCGGCCTTTTCACCCCAAGATGGGTCCGTTCTGGAGTAGCCACACCACACATCCTGCTTATCCCTAGGAGAAAAGCGCTGCCTCCTTCCCTGAGCCCTGCTGCCTCCGGCCACCAAGCCACCCTGTCCAGCCGCTGCTACGTGGCTCTAGCACGCCCTCCTGTGGCCGCTTAGGGCGTCGGCATCCCGAATCCCCACGCCTCGCCTCCCTGCTTCCAACAAAACCAGAACCCATTTATGGTTCTGTTACAGAAAAGCATCTTGAGGAAGGAGATGAAGTTGACTGCGTTCTCCTTTCAGCGTCCAAGATCCTAAATTCCTCTGAGGGGGTGAAGGAAAGCGGTGGCAGTGAAACAGGTAAAACCTCCAAGGCCAAGGCTCCAATGGCAGTGATATTTCTGTCTTTTACTACAGGTAACGGGTACGTTGCCTAAATCCACTTGCCCGACTTGTGTGCTTCCAGTGCATAGGTACTTCCGGTAACGATCATTATGGCACTAATAAATAGTTAACACAGCACATCGCTTTGCGCCAGGTATTGTTGTAAGCACTTAAATGTATCAACTTGTTTAAGTTCACAACCTTATAAAGTAGGTACTACCATTATCCCAATATTGCAAATGAGGAAACTGAATGAGGAAATGAAGAAAGGTTAATGAACTCCCCAAAGTCACACATGTAGCAAGTAATAGAGCCAGTATTCAGCAGGGTGGCTCCAGAGCCCAGGCCTTAACCACCATGCTCTACTTTACTGATTCTCTGAATACCAAAAAAGAATTGTTGATTTTTTAGAGACATTGAAAAGATATATACTTTCTCCAAAAGAAATACTTTTTCTAATAAATATTTGTGGACTACAAGATATCGATTGTATGGGGATTGTGTCTGAAATAAGCAATGAACTCCAGTTTTCAAGCTCCACATAAACCAGGAATAAGATATATAGAAATATCCAGCTAGGGGGATCTGAGAACTTTGAGTTTGGAGTCTTCCTTGAGAGACGCCCGAGGAGGCTACACACCTCTCAGAGGGGCCTGGTGTTCAGCATGGCATGCCAGGGAAGTAGCAGAGCACTGTGGGTGGAAGGCAGCATCTAGGTTGATGGGCCAAACTCGGAGCCCCGGTTGCCCATACCCACGTGTGGCATGTGGGTAATCCAGACAGAGGTGCTGAGAGAAGTGGTGAACAAGAGACCGGAGGTCAGGACAGGATTGCCACACCTTTATAAATCCAGGAGTTTCACAAATGCCTTGTCAAGGGCCCTGGAAGAAGGGGCTAGAGCAGCCACACCTAAGGAGACATAAGACAACCGGATACCCAGTGCCCAGCAGGATAAGCAGCATCTCCGTGGAAGCCAGCAGGACCATGCACAGCAGGCAGTGCCCTGACCTGTCCCTCTCTGCTCTTCTGCACCCCAGCATCCATGAGGTTATGCAGGTATCCCTGTGCAATCTGGAGGGGTAATGGGAACCCCCGAACAGCGGGGGAAAGTCCTCATAGAGAGCTCAAACGTTGAGTCAACTCAATACCTCAAAGACAGCATTTAAGGTCAGAAGGGATTGAGGTGCCTTAATTTGGCAATCATGTGTTCGCTAACATGAGTGAGAGTTAGGGCTCTGGAGAAAGATGCCAGCGTTTATAGAAAATGAAGTTACATGCACATAGCATATATGAGCTTGTTTAAAAGTTACTGCCTTTGTGGTTACAAGTACAGGATCGAGCAAGGACAGGTAGTCAATAACTGACAGATTTATATTTTCTATGGCAGGCGCTGCCAAGGATGGCAGTGACATCCTGCATACAACTACAGGCAAAATTGGGAGATATGACTTCGTTCCCTCCCCTCTTTCTGTTCTAGCTGCACTTCATTGTCATCAAGTGATGCATTGACTGAATACTAGCCAACAGAATGGCGACCTGATTTGCATAAATAATGCCGAGTTCTAAGAAGTTATATAACATTGCCGAGCTCTCTTTGACTTTAAAAAAACAAGTAGTTAGCCTAATTAACCCTCAATTTATTGAAATGGGGATGTGAGAGATACTTTCCAACTTCAGGATGTCCAGTGTGCTATTCCAGTGTGCTAAGTGCCCCTGTTCTATGCAAGCTTTCATTCATACATTCTCTCATTCATTCATTCATTTATTCATCTAACAAATATTTTTGAGCAAGTACTGTCCTAAGTACTGGAGATCCAACAGTGAACAAATATGAAAATTCCCTGCCCACAAGAAGCTTGCCCTCTAGTGGGGGGAATAAAGGGTATTGTGTGAGGATGGGAGCAAATCCTGTAGAGAAAAGAAAGGCAGAGGTGGCGGGGAGTATGCAATTCTATTTTAAATGTCACCTCATGTATCAGGTGACACCTGAGTGAAGGCCTGAAGAGGTAAAGGAGTAATCAATGTGGATTTCTAGGGCAATAGCTTTCCAGGCAGAGAACAGCAACTGCAGAGGCCCTGAGGTGGGAGCATGCCTGGCATGTCTGGGAACAGCCAGCGTGACTGGAGCAGAATGGTAAGGGGGACGTAGGAGAATGGTTCAGAGGGGAAACTTGGTAGTTCCGTGTAAGGATTTGGGGTTTTAGTCTCAGCAAAATGGGAAGCATTGGAGAGTTTTGAGCAGCCATCCTCCTCTCCATCTCAATTGGAGATTTTAAATTTACTGACTCATCATCATATTGATAATGCCCTTGCCTCTGCAGTAACGATTAAATGTTTCTTGAGTATGTGCTATGTGCCATGCACTAAACACTGTAGAATTATCCCTCATAGCAAGTGTGTGTAATACCAGGATTCAAGCCCGTGGTTCCCACAACAATGCCCCATGCAGATCGTGCCACATCTTATAAAGCTTTGTAAAAGAGTTACTTCTAGGAATTAATCTGAATTGTCATAGCAAAGCTCAGGGTTTGAGCCTGAGAATCACAAAGCTTTGACTACAGAGTGTCTTCAGATCGTATAAATCTTTCACATGTTTAAAACTCATTTGTTTGCCTTGGTCTGTTAGCTACACTTAATCTTTCTGTGTACACTGAATATGACATAATCTTCTCCAAGTTTCAGAATAAATTCCCCATATCTTTACTTAATCACCTCAGAAGTCATTCCACTGGTAATTATCTTGTTTTTCACTTCCAACACTTAAATATGAAACAGCTAGAGAATTTAATATGAATAATATTTCTTGCATTCCCAAGAGTATAAGCTTATTCAGGGCTGAGACCTAATCTTCCACCTAGTCTGTATACCTCCCAATATTGTACATTTAGCAGGGACTTAAAAAGTAGTGACGTGTGATTGTGTTCTCTGTCCTGTGAATTTTTTATAATTTCCCTTCCAATTCTAGAATCGCCTAATTCTATGGGGTTTTTTAGCATTGCTGAATTTTACATTTTTCTTTCCTCTGGGAATAAGTAAAATTCCCAAATGTCTCTGAAACTCATAAAAAAAACAAAACAATTATTTTAATAGCTTTTAAAAATGGAAAAATCCAACTCTCTGCCTACCCTGTATCATCACTGAATCATCTGAACATTGCCTGAGAAAAACACTCACTTCTGAGTCCTACCATGGATCTCAATGCTATTTGGAAAACTTACCGTATTTCCCCATGTATAAGATGCACACTTTTTCGAAAAATTTGGAGTCTAAAAACTGGGTGCATCTTATACAGTGGTTGTATGAGCGCAAAAACAAGCATGAAAAAAGTGGGAAGTGCAAGTTAAAAAAAATCTACAACCACTGTATAAGACGCACCCAATTTTTAGATCCCAAATTTTTTGAAAAGTGGTGCATCTTATACATGGGGAAATACGGTACTTTGTTTCCCAGAAAATTGTTTTTCAAACCCTCTCCAAGATAACTATTTCACTCTTCTTGTCTCCTCAAATCTCCAGCACCACTAGCCACTACCTCTCAACTTGTAACATGATCTCGCAATAAGAAAAAAACAAGCAATCAGACCCAAACTCTCTCACCTTCAGCCTTCAAATTCGCTAACCTACCTACTTGGGTACCCATATTCTCCTTCCCCATTTATATGAAAGGGTTGTCGCTGCTCAATCAAAGGTCATTTCCTCCAGATCCTATTGCTCTTGGAAATCTCAAGTACTCAGCTTCCGCAATTAGCCTCCTTCATTCTCTGGAATTATTTTTCTTTTCCCATCATACTATAGGATTCCAGCAGCAAACAGGCATGTTAGAATCTCCCATGGTTAATAACATCCTTCTTGACTTTCGCATCTCTTCCAACATGCACCCTATTCCACTAGGCACTCTATTCCTTTCTGTAGTAAAACTAGAAAGAATTGCCTATACTCAATGCTGAACAAATCTTCACGTTCCATTCTCTTCCCAAATCACTTCATTTGGGCTCTGCGCCTGTCACTGCACAGAAGCTGCCCTTGTCCAGGCTAGCAGTGGTGACCATACTGTCCAATACAGTGTTCATAACCACTCCCCGGAACCAGAGGCTGGAATATCCAACTGCCTGTCGACAGAAATACACTTCGACAGACACTTTGATGTGTAACAGAAAACTTAACTTTAACATATCTAAAAGTGTTTTCCCTAAAATATGTTCTTACTCCATTCTTTTCCATTTCAGTAAATGACATCATCATTCATACATCTGGTCTCACCAAAACCCTAAGGAGCATTTTCATTCTTGTCTTTGGGCCACATCTAATCCTCTAGCAATGCTGCTGTCTTTATCTCCAAAACACATTACGAATCCACTGATTTTTCTCCATCTCCCCCACTGCCATTCTGGTCCAAGATACCTTTATCTCTCACTTGAATTATTGCAATAGTCCTGCAGTTGCCACCCTATCATCCGTTATCATGCAGTAGAGTAACCTGTAACCACTTTTAGTCAATCAAATCGTACTCTTGATTGAAACCCCCCAAAGCTTCCCATTTCACTTAAAATAAAAGCTAAGCCCCTCAGGTTGACCTGCAAGTCCCAACAGTGTCTAGTCCATCTCCTCCACTGACTTGTCGTACTGTGCTCCCATCTGCAGCCATATTGGCTTTCCTTCTGTTCTGCAGACACAGATAACTTCTTCTGCTTCAGGACTCTGCTGTTTCCTCTGCTCCAAATTCTACCTTCAGATGTTCACAGGGTGGGCCCTTCTTATCACTGAGGAGTCTCAGCTTAATCCTCAGATAACCAGATAGGCCTTTCCTAACCACCCTCTCCAGTGCTGTGTCCATCTTCACTCACTGTCACATTAGCCTATTTTTTTATCACAATTTGAAAAGCATCTTGTTTATTTCTTTGTTTGCTTTTTAAATTCTGCTTATTCCTTTAGAATGAAGGCACCGTGAGAGCAAGAGCTTGGGCTGTCTTAGTCATGGCTGGGTCTATAGTAGCTACAATAGAGCACACCACAGAGTGGACACCAATATTTCAATGAATGATGTGAAGAGAATGAACCACTAAAACATGAAACATTACTTAAGGCTAAATCATTCACTTATAATAATTATTCTAGACTTTCACATAGAGATTTTAGAGCCAAGCAAGGTCCCAGACCTCCCTACCCCTAACCCAGTACCAAATGAAATGAACAACAACAGCAAAAATGCTAGAAAACCAGTAAAAATGTCACCAGCAGCAATTGAATAAAGAAGGGGGCACCCTCCCACCTCGGGTCATAAAATTAGAAAGTGGAAGCCAAAGGTAAAAAAAGAAGATTCTGGCAAACTCTAGCCTGGCCCCTAACTCTGCCTCTGACTTTCAGAAGCAATAAGGCAATTCGAAATCCTGAAAATACTCATTAATCTCCCAACCCCAAAATGGGAATACAAAAAGACCGAGGAAATGCCTGTGTCTTTCTATTATCAGAGTAGAGGAGCTGCTGCTAGAACAGAGGGGTAAACCTACAGGCTGATCAACAGTCACTTACTTTGCCCAGAGGAAAGAAAAGGTTCTGGGCAGGGCTACCACTAGCCCATGAAGTTGTCTTTGTGTGGATTAGAAAAAGGTACACCCTACACTAGGTGGCTGCAGACCCACACAGGGTGCAGCTAACTCATTGGAGCAGTGCACGGGGTGAATTTCAGCCCGCACATATTCTTTTGTGCAGTGAACAACCTGCACAATCCTATGTGGCAATCTTAGTTCCAGGACTACATACGGAATTGAGGGAATCACCCGCATCAAGAGAGTATTTCTCTATGGAAATAGGATACACCTCCCCCTAGGCTTCTAACAGTCTCAGGGAACAGCAAACCACACACCACCAAAGATCACATGCTCCAACAACAGCTTCACACAGCTACAAATGTTCCCCCCTCCAAGGTCCCCTCACCTAACTTTGAAGCCGTAGAAAAATGCATAGGAAAATACACTGGCTCCAAAAACAGTATCTCGGAGGGCTAGGCGAAGGGGACTCAGGGAAGGATGTCAAGAAAAAACAGAAATACTGAGCAGAATTGCTCAGGCTGCCCATGAGCCGTAGGGGAAGCAGCAGCATGGTAACCGTGCACACATACTGTGGTCAAAAAAGATGGAAGCGATGGAGGGAGAAACACATGTAGAAGCAGCATATAAATCCCATGTTCTTTCTTTTAAAACATTTATTTATTATATCCCCTGACTAAGCCTTTAGATTCGTTTTGGCTCCGTATTTCTTAATCGGTGTTAGCAGAAGGAATTCTGTCTTTAGCCTTGAACTTGCAAGTCCTCCTAAAGAGACAAGAAATCCGTGCAGAAGAGGGAGGCTGTTGCTGCAGGTGCAGGAAGGCGATGGAATTTTGAACAGTAAATCCATTAAGAATAAAGTCGAAGGCTTAAAATATTTACAATAATAATATCCTGTCTTTGTGTTAAATGGCTTTGTGGAAATTATGGTTACAGAACAAAATTAAACATCATAAAACTTCACAGTGTGAAAATAATATAACTAGCAAATATCATGAAAAGTGGGGGGTAGCTGTGGGAGGAAGTAGAATGCTAATTTTCTCATAATTTACTCCCTTCCTTGGCAGGGAGTAAATCAACACTGAATACAAAAGAATTGTATGTTATTAAAAAACCATTGAAATTCCAATCCGTTAACCCTTTTCATTATAGTTTTATTAGTTTAGAGTGATCTCATAGGAAATAATCTCTCATGTAGTGAAAAAAAAATCTGTATACTAGCGATATTTGCAGTTTTTATTCTATTAAAGTAAATATAAATTTAATACTATTTATTTTAAAGTATTATGTATAATAGGATCCCACTGTTCTAAAATCATTTCTATTTTTTCCACATATATGCATAGGAAAGGGTGTGTACATAAAATTAACAAGTTAGTTCTGGGTGGTGGATTCCAGGTGACAGATTCTTTTTGATTTGCATTTTGATCTTTTTGAGTTCATTAGAAGAGCTTGTTTTAGAGTCTGAAAAACTTCGGGAATCTCTGCTACACTGGTCCAGACCTCACTTGAGTTTTTTTGTAGCTCTCTGAGATGAACGTTTCAGACTCTCACTTCACTCTCAGGAAGATGCAAAGCTGAGCACAATACCCAGATGGACTTGTTGTCCCCTCCCTGCCCTGGGATGAAGATGGGATTCTTCAATGTGTCTAGGCTCTGAACCCGAGTTGCCCTCTCAGTGATGAGGGCCAGATGGTGAGGAGGGGGGAGATGTTATACTTTTCAACCAGCTTCTATAACATCTGGCAATCTGGCAGACTGTCATTCCCAAGGAGAAGATGTGCTGGCCTCTTTCAAAAGCTTCTCTTAGGGCAGAAACTGTCAACCTAGGGACACATTCTATCCTAACTCTCATTTCATTCAGGACACTGAATGATTTTTAAATTCTTTAATAAAAATGCAAAGCAAGAATCCCTTCTAGCAAGGGAAGTAAAAGAAAAAAATAAACATATGGGATTACATCAAACTAAAAAGTTTTTTCACAGCAAAAGAAACCATCAATAAAACAAAAAGGCATCCTACGGAATGGGAGAAGATATTTGTCAATGATATAGCTGATAAAGGGTTAATATCCAATATTTATAAAACACTCATTCAACTCAACACCAAAAAAATAAACAACCCAATTAAAAAATGGGCAGAGGACATGAATAGACATTTGTCCAAAGAGGACATTACAGATGGCCAACAGACATATGAAAAAATGCTCAACCTCACTAATCGTTAAAGAAATGCAAATAAAAACCACAATGAGATACCACCTCACTCTTGTCAGAATGGCTATCATCAATAAATCAACAAACAAGTGCTGGTGAGTTTGTGGAGAAAAGGGAATCCTGGTGCACTGTTGGTGAGATTGCAGATTGGTGCAGCCACTGTGGAAATCAGTATGGAGGTATCTCAAAAAACTGAAAATGGAACTACCTTATGATCCAGCAATTCCACTCTTGGGTATCTATCCAGAATAACCCAAGACGCTAATTTGAAGAAATATATGCACCCCTATGTTTATTGCAGCTCTATTTACAACAGCCAAGACTTGGAAACAACCGAAATGCCCATCGGTAGATGACTGATTAAGAAACTGTGGTACATTTATACAATGCAGTATTACTCAGCTATAAAGAACAATGAAATCTTACCTTTTGCAACAATATAGATGGACCTAGAGAACATTATGCTAAATGAAATAAGTCAGACAGAGAAAGACAAATATCATATGATCTCACTTATATGTGGAATCTAAAGAATAAAATAAATGAACAAAGTAAACAGAAATCATCTCAGCTATATAGAGAAAAAAACTGATGGTTGCCAGATGGCAGGGGGTGGGGATTGAAGGAGAAGGTGAGGGGATTAAAAAGCACAAATTGGTAGCCACAACATTGCCATGGGGATATGAAAGACAGTTTAGGGAATATAATCAATAATGTTGTAAAGATTTTGTAGGGTGTCAGATGGGCATTTGTCTTATTAGGGAGACCACTTCATGGACAGTGTAGATGCCTGACCACTGCGCTGTACACCTGAAGCTGAAGCTAAATAATATTGAATGTCAACTATAATTTAATATATATAGTCACGGGATATGGAGTACAGCATAAGGAATAGGGTGAAAGGAATTGTAACAGTTATATACAATGTCAGAGGGGTACTAGATTGGGGGAGTGGGGTTATCACTTTCTGAGAAGTGTAAATGTCTTACTATTACATTGTTTTGTACACCTGAAGCCAATAAAAAAAATTACAAAGCAAGCAAGTAGTCAAACTTTCTAGGAAGGAACACATGCCTCTTTATAGTACTTCACTTAAGAGCATGACAAAAATTATGCTCTGTTAATCCAACTTGTCTTCCATGATAAGGAAGAAAAGCATCACATTGCTGTTTCATAGACATTAAGACCTATACAGTAGTTTGCCAAGGGTCTTCCCATAACATGAGGATTTGTATGTATGTGTGTGTGAATATATATATATATATATATATATATATATATATATATTCCTAGAAAGAAGATATGTGAATGTTTGAGAGTTCCAAGTTTGTCATTACAAGTTAATGGTTTATTATAAAAGTAAAACCACCATTACAACCTAAAGTCGATATTTTAAGTCAAGTGAGAATTAGTTCTTAAACGTATTCTGTGACTAGCATTAGGTTATTCCTAATGTAAACATCAAGATTCTTACTGTCTTCATCTCACTGTCCAAGAATATTAGCAGATTGCTTTCCATTACAGTTGTTTAAAAGTAAAACTTAAGAATTCAATCACATGGTTGTTCAATTTTACTTTCTAGAATATGGCTGCATATCAGAATCAGAACATCAAATTCAACCACAATCAGCATTAAAAGTGAGTATATTTCATTGTATTTTCTCTGAAAACTTGTGTAAAGGCTGATCTTTTTCAGAATAAATACTTCCTAAATGTACATGGGTTTTCCACCAAAATCTTCATGAAAATGTATTGGAGAATTAGCAAGAATGACTAACAATGTAAGTCACCTGACAGTCATGTGATCCTTTCTGGTAATTCGGGGATATGAAAAAATCATAACAATTCAAGTATATGTTCACTACCTAAAAATACTCAATCCCATGCCTTGTTTAATTTTGTTATAGGTCCTTCAGCATCAACTGGAATCATTTCAGGCTCTCCGAATACAGACCTTGCAGAATGTCAGCATGGTATGTTTCATTTAACATACATATATACATAGGAAATATAGAAATTTAAAGATACCATCCCACATTTCTAAGCTGACGATCATTGATTAGTTGAATAGTTGATATAAAATATAATAAAATAGAGTCAAAAACATTTTCTAGGCTCAAAATTTAGAGAAAACTATATTCTGTTATATTTGGATATGAGACAAAAAGAAATAGCCCTCACTGATTTCTTAAAACATATGTTTAAAGTGCTACCTATCTATAACTACAAATAGGGACTCTTATAAGTGATATAAAATCTAACCCAAACTGACTAAGGGAAAAAGTAGTAGCTCAGGTAACTGACAATCCTAGGGAGTTTTCACTTGGGGATGGCTTACTCCATGCGATCAGGACTCGTGCATCAAGGAGCCAGTCGCACTCCTTATCTTGGTTTGCTTTCCACAGCAATGGACTCTCAGACTCTACATGGTGGCTAAAGGGCTGCTAGAAAATCCAGGCCTTTATCTTTCCAGGTTCCAGTCATAGAAGAGACCATGCCTTTATCTCTCAATGGTTTATACTGAAGTTCTTGGCCTAATTCTGACTGTCCCAAATTGGGTCATACACAATGCTTGAATCCATCACTGTTCAAATGGAGGCAGGGCTCTGACTGGTTAGCTGAGTCACCTGCCACCCCTGGAGCTACAAGTGGGATCAGTGCCACCAAAGGCACATGGACTTTATCCAGAAGAAATACAGGGCAGTGTTAAGAGAAGGTTAGGGGATGAGTATTGGGGTTGCATAACAACACATATTCACAGAAGACCTGGTATAAACTTCATCTGCATAATTCTTGTACTAGAAGCAATTGCAGGGAAATAGGAAGAAAAGGGCAACGACTGATGGTGACAGAATAGATTTCATTCTGATGTCAGACACCAAAGGTCTCTCATGTACTCAACAATGTAAAAATCAAACATCTAAAAGTATTTGAATATACTTCATAAAATTTTATTTTCCTAAATTAAGTCTTTGATTTTATAGTCACATAATAAAGGCATAATTTTCTTAAAGATTCCTTTAATTATAGAGATTACAATAAATTAAGTAAGTGTATGTTTTATGTGATAGGGAATTTTTACATGAAGGAAATTTAAAGGTATTTTTTAGTTACAATATCTATTATTCCTGTATATTCATAAGTTTAAAAATCTGAAATAAAACCTAACATTCTCAATTTATCCTTTAAAGGTGCAGTCTGAAATCAGTGAAATATTGAACAAAAGTATTATTGAAGTAGAAAACCCACAGTTTAGCTCAGGGAAAAATCTAGTATTCAATACACACATTGAAAAGGTAATGTTATTCTGTACAAAATCATTCTATATTTAGGTACTTCAAAAATGTTACTACAACCAGTTTATCTTCAATTTTACATTTTCCTCTTCTTCATAGGGTGATTGGACTCTCAGACATGAAAATAAGGAAATTCCTGTCCTGAAAACCCTAAAAGATGTGCGTTTGCCTCCTTATTTCTGCAACATCAAGTTTCCCTTAGGAGAGTGTGTGAGGGGAATTGGACTTAGTCCAGATGCCTAGATTATCAAGTAAACAAAATACAAGGCAGTTTTTATAGCCTATCTGCCCACTTAACAAGTTTCTCTACTTTTAGGATTGACCTAGACCTGTGAATTCCCTAGAGAAGGTTCAAACTAGAGTCACTGTGTCTATACTGATTAGAACTCACAGTTCCAGGATGGTCCCAGCCCTAGAATCACCTGAAACTAGGAATGCAAGCTAAGGTTGACAAATAGCCCAGAAGTAGAAATATTCATTTTCCTTCAACTTCCATTTGACCTATTGCTTCTATCTTTCCCAACTATCTATGATGGTCTCTTGAGAGGTGCTAAATTTCTATTTCTGAAATTGAGGGGTGGGCCAATGTTCTCCACCCCCAAGGAAATAAGTACGATTTCTAAGCAAATTGTGAAGACCAGAGTTACAGATCTCAACTGTTATATTTTCTGGAGAAAATGAATCATACTTGTTAGGCTTCTTTGCTGTATAAATGAATAAAGTGTCCATTTGCTTGCAAAAATAAACCTTCCACAAAATATTATCTTAATTTGTTGATCATGTGGCAAGTGATAGTACATTTATAGTGTGCTTTTTATTGTTACTAGCCTATAGAGAATCAAGAAGCATTCCTTTCTATGGAGAAAAGTCATCATTTTGAGGATTCCAGGACTCTTCATTCAATGGAAGAAAAACTCAGTAGCAATAATGTCAACAGTCTCTCTCAAGGTATAAATATTCCATCCCAGATACATTTCAAGGACATATTAACTCTAAGAACTTCAACAGATAATTCAGCTTCAAGCATAATTATGAACCCTTCAGAAAATTCTGACATGTTGAAGAATTATAATAACCTTTATAGCTGTCTGCCTAATGCACCTCAAAACGTGATGTCTCAAGCTGATACAGTAATTCTGGACAAATCCAAAATTACTGTGCCTTTTCTCAAGCATGGATTTTGTGAAAATTTAGACAATATTTGCCATTCTATCAAACAAATGAAGGAAGACCTTCAACAGTCACACGACAAGGAACTGGCACTTACAAATGAACTTCATACTTTAAAAACTGATACAAATGTTCAGAGTAATAGTAAATATGACCTGTCCCCCATCCACAAGGAAAAAATTAATTTTATCAAGGAAGAAAATATAGAAAATAACTTAAATGAAGATATAAAATCAAAGAGAATTTCAGAATTAGAGGCATTAGTAAACAAATTACTCCCACTCAGGGAAACAGTGTCAAAACTCCATGTGAATTTTTGTAGGAAATGTAAAAAATTATCTAAGAGTGAAACACACAGGGGAAAGAAGAATGAGAAAAACAATAAAGAAATCCCTATTACCGGCAAGAATATTACAGATTTAAAATTCCATTCCAGAGTTCCAAGACATACACTGTCATTCATTGACTCAACAAAATGTGAAATAAAAGACAAAGAAAGGCAACCATTTGTGGTAAAACAAGGATCAATAATATTTGAAAATGAGAAAACATCCAAAGTCAATTCTGTTACTGAGCAGTGTGTTGCAAAAATGCAGTACTTACAGAATTACCTAAAAGAATCCATGCAGATACAGAAAAAAGTAGCAGAACTAGAGAATGAAAATCTAGCCCTTAAGACCAAAATGAAACCTCTTGTATTTACCACACAATCTCTGATACAGAAAATTGAAATGTATGAAAAGCAACTTAAGAATTTGGATGAAGAAAAGAACACTCTCCACTCCAAATTAATTAAAACAGAAGAAGATGGCAAAGAATGTCTTAAAGAATTGAAAAAAATTATTGGTAAATACAATGTTCTCCAAGGACAAAATAAAACTCTAGAGGAAAAAAATACTCAACTGTCTTTGGAGAAGCAACAAATAATAGAAACAGTCGATCAACTAAAAGATAGGGAACACAAAACTCAAAATGATATGGCTATTGTCAATAATGAAAATAATCGAATGAGTACAGACATGGAATCAATGAAAACAAATCTTCTATTGATACAAGATGAAAAGAAAATGTTAGAGAAAAAAACACACCAGCTTCTAAAGGAAAAAAGCTCACTTGAAAATGAACTAAAAGAAAACAAGCTAGAGATAATGCAGCTAAAAGAGAAAGAAAGATTGGCAAAAACTGAACAAGAGGCACTTCTTCAAATAATAGAAACAGTTAAAAATGAAAAAATTAATCTTGAAACAACATTACAAGGATCTACTGCTGCTAGACAAATGATGGAAAGAGAAATTGAGAATATTCAAACATACCAATCTAATGCAGAAGAGAATTTTTTGAAGGAAATAAAAAATGCAAAATCAGAAGCAAGTATGTATAAGAATAGGTTATCTGAAATGGGCAATGAATGTGAAATGTTATCAAAACTGGTAATGGAAATTAAAGCAGATAATCAGATTCTAAAAGAAGAACTAAAAAAGCATAGTCAAGAAAATATAAAATTTGAAAACAGCATCAGCAGACTTGAGGAAGACAAAGTACTTTTAGAAAACTATGTAAGAAGTATAGAGAATGAAAGGGATGCCTTGGAATTTGAGATGCGGAATCTGCAAAGGGACTATTTAAATCTAAGTGAAAAAACCTGTAGTCAGCATAGTGATCTACCAAAAACTGGTCATATTTCAAGAAGAGAGAAATTCCATTTTGACAACTATGACACTTATGAAGACACCTCTAGTCCCAGGAGTAGGCCTTTAGCTCCTGATTTGAAAGGTATGTATATTGTGGTGTATTAGTAGAGATGTATTTGAGATTCCTTTAGCCTATTGGACACTAGTCAAAGGACAGCAAAAAGAAGGCAACTTTTAAGAGGAACACAATTTAGTTTTGTAAGATGTGTATACGATTTATTATTATACATAGTGGAATTATTTAGGGATTTTGCTCTTTTGATAAAATTCATGTTGTTTTATTTATATTACTTCTCTACATTGTATATGCACAAAGCAACTTTGGGAGGGAGCAGGGGTTTTTATTATTATTTTTCTGAAGTATACTTAGCACTCTCACCTTAAAACAAATCATTCTTTTTTTTCCAGGAATTCCAAGTAAACTCTATCAATTGCTTCCCTCCAAGATATGTAAATAAATTTCTAAAATTAATGTTTCAAAATACTTTGTCTATGTACCTTTTTCCCTGTGAAATAATTTTAATTTTAAATTCACTGTGACATATGACTACAATTACCCTGTAATTGATTAGAGACTAGTTTTTTTTAATTAGAAATTGTAATTAGACATATATATATATATATATATATATATATATATATATATATATCCCCCAGGGGAATAGATAGGATTTTTTTCCTTGTCGTACCACATTAACTATATTTTCCAGAGCATTGTCTTGTTTATGGTTCTAGTTCATGTTTATAATTCTGATAGATATCCTTTAGAAGGTAAGCAAATTTCTTCCTAAATCTTGCATTCTAAGAGGTTTTAAATGGACAGACTATTTAATTTTATCACATGACTTCTCAGCATCTATTGGGGGGAACATGCATTTTTTTTCCATTTTAATATATTAATGAACTTAATTATAAGAACAGATTCACTAATGTCAAGCTATTTTAGCACAGAATAATAAATCTTATTTTATGTTCTTTTAAAATGTGGATTCCATTAGCTAATCTTTGCATTAGGGTTTTTATAGTAAGTTAGGAATATTATTTTCCTTCTTATGTTATCCTTGTCCAGTTATGCTAGCCTCATAAAATAAATTGAAACTTTTCATAGTTTCCTATAATCAAGACAATTTAAATAACAAAAGATTTGTTTTGAAGATTTGATAGAATGTAGCTCCTTAATAATCTAGACACAATATCCTTTTGGCTACTAGGTTTAACTATTATTTCTGGTTTTTCTACCCTTATTGGTCCATTCATGTTTCTAGTACTTGTTGAGTTACTTCTGGTAACAGTTTTTTCATTTACTTTTCAAATTTATTTGACATAGGATTGTACATATTTTAACTACTACCATCTCTGTGGTTAAATCTATTTCAAACTCATAATATAGTCTATATTCGTTCATCTGTCTCTCTTTTTGCTAGGAAGGCTTTTCAAAACACCAGTTCTAAGTTTTTCAATCTACTTTTCAATTGGTTTGTTGTTTTTCTCTCTTTTTGAATTAAGTAGCCCATTTTATTTTCAATCCTTTTCAAATATTAACATAAACATATAAGCCTATACATTTTTCATCTTATTAATTAATTCTTCAGCTTTGGCTTTTATTATGTATTGATCTGAGTTTTGAGCAGTAATTGGGAAGTTAGCAAGACAATAAAAGGCATATGGTAGTCCAGGAAAGGAAAACTGCATGGGGGCCATCACAATAGCTCAAAACACGACACATTCAAGGAATTACAAGTAATTCAAGGTGATGGTGATTGTACCACAGTACAATTCATTCAATCAACAAAGATTTACTGAGAGCCTACATAATGTGTCAAACATTATGCTAGGTGCTAACAACCATAAACAAAATAGATATGGTCTTATGGTACTTACAACCTCAGAAGTGATATGAGCATTAATAAATATTATGTGAACTTAGAGAGTGCTATTTGAATACATAATGGGGGACCTAACCTCATCTCTAAGATCAGGAAGGCCTCCTTAAGGGAGAATATTTTAGAAGAGATCTGAAAGTCATCAAGTTGGAGTTAGTAAGCTAAGATGACAACGGATGCTGGGAAAGGTTCCAAACTATAGGAAATGGGTAAATCGCTTTCAGGCAAGGGATAGCATGTATCTCATTTTAAAGGTGAAATAAGTCTACCTAGGTGGACTGAAGAGAGCAAGGGGGAGTCATAAGAAATGAAGCTGACGGCCGAGAAAGGAGCCAAGTCTGAAAGAGCCTTTTCACCCTGGTATGAAGTTCGCTTTTATCTTAAGGACAATGGAATCCCACAGTGAAGGGTTTTTAAGTTAGTGAAGTAGTGGATTTAATGGTAAAAGATGATTTCTGAATAATTTCAAGATTTAAGTTACTTGGTATGTGGATGTACCATTAGCTGAGATAGGGAATAATTAATGAAGAACTAATTTAACAGGCAAAATGATAGATTCCATTTTGGATGCATTACATTTGAGCTATCTTGGTGATATTTTTAAAAAGATGTCTTGTAGGCAGTTATAAATAGAAGTATGATTCAGGATAATGTTTTAAGCTGGAGATATGTTTTATAGGTAATAGCTGAAAACACAGAAGAAAGTTTGAAGAGAGTCTGTGAAGACCTTGGATTGCATTAATATGAATGTTATATATGAAAAAGGGAAATGATAGCTCTTACATAGTCTGAGATGATTAGACCATAAGAAAACAGTACATTCAATCTAAGCCTCATCTTTTTGAAAGGAGACATATTATGACTCTGTAGGAAAGGACCAAGTGATGAAGGAACTGAAAAAGATGTCATAAGAAATAAACACCCAGAAAATGAAAAGTTACCTTCAAATATGTAAAGAGTTGTCCTGTGTAAAAGCATTATTTTTTTTCCTATATGTGTCTAAGTAGTAGAAAAATAACTGAGTAAAAACTTGAAGGAGACAGATTACAATTCTATACAACATTTTCCAAACTGATGGCCTAAGATTCCCACTGCTGTCACGCTGGTCTAAGCTGCCACCAAATATTTTCTATCACAGCGGCCTTCCTGCTCCCACTCTTACCTACCTATAGCCAATATTCCAAATATCAACCAAAGGAATCTTGTTAAATGTAAATCTTTAATATGACATGCTTGTCCTCAAAACTTCCAATGGCTTCTCATAACACTCCAAACAAAACCCAAAGTCTTGACTCTAACCTATAGACCCTCGGGATTTAGCTCCTATATATTTCTTAGTCTCCTAACATCCTCTATCTTTCACAAAATGCTGTAGTCACCTTGGGCTTTTTATTGTTCCACAAACACTCTAAGATCATAGTTTAAACATAATCCTACATTATTTTCTTGAGAGCACTTGTCTTTACCCGATGTTATCATCTGTCTTCCTAGTACCCAGGACCATGTCTAGAACACGGTAGGCACTCAATGGTTGTTACAAGAATGCTGAATGAAGACTCAGCCATCATACTGGAGGGTACAGGCACAGTTTGGACATTCACTTGGTAGGAATGTTATGAAGAGTTTTAAGCATCAAATTAGACAAGATGAGATTTAGGTCCCTTCGTAACTAAAGTGTAACGATTACATATTGGTTTACGAAGAATTTTAGAAATATATATATAAATTTGGAAATATTTGTTTCTCTACCTGTCTCCCACAGTGTCTAACCTGTGCCCCTTCATAAGGTATAGAGAAGGATAAATAGGAAACAGTTTTCCTTGTCAATTAACTTGTACACTACATTTGATTTCCCATGGATAAGTAACTTCCAACTTACTCTGCTCTCTAATGCTATTGAAGACTACAGAGTGAATGATATAACTTGAAACCATTTAAGAAAGATCACTGTTTCTGTGGAAAATTGGGGAAGTTGCCCGGGAACAAAATGTAACAATAGGTGGTTAAAAGCAGCCAGACTCCTGGGCCTTGCCACAGTTGGCTGTGATACGTTGGATCAGTAACTTAACCTTTCTCTGCCTCCATTTCTTGATTTGTTAAGAAGATTAAGTGATGAGTAAATATAAACATATTAATGTGTAAACCCTATGGAATGGGACCTGGCACACAGTAAACACTTATGTAAGTACTAGCTATTAATGCATTTTTGACATTTTAAACAAAGTACCATGATAAAAGACTCAGTTATAATTGACAAAAATTGAAATGAACAAATTACCTTACACTTTATTTACAACAGATTATTTGATAGATAATGATGGATCTAGTCTTTTAAAGTTTTACATATAATTTTCCTCAGCTTATGAAACATTTTTAATT
>NW_017731838.1:578950-582232 GCF_001890085.2 Hipposideros armiger | reverse complement strand
CCCAATTAAATGAGGACTAATGATAGAGACCACACTATGAAATATAGTAATGTATTTAAATTGTATATTTTAACAACAGATAGTTTTAAAAGTAGGGCCAGTGAAGAAGAGAGAACTTGGGAGCAAGAGGGTAAGACCTCGGGGAGATAGTGCCGGAGAGGCAGCTTTCCACAGCTACGGAAGAGCAAGAGAGAGCAAAGACAAACCGCATCCACCTCGTAACTTGGTCATGTTTTGTGAGACACTTAGCTAAAGGCACATTCCCCATTCTCCCTTCCCCCAAGTCATCCTGGGGCTGCATTAGCTAATCTGATGCTTTAAAGAGGCCATAAATAGAAGGCACCATACCTCATAAATTGAGACATCTGCCTCACAATATAATTAGTATATACATGAATCTATGCAATATGAATAGATCAATATTCATCTTTGATGTGAAAAATGCTTTAACAGGCTATGACCCTTGGATAGCTATCAATCCAATTTTCAAATACCGCCAAGAAGAAACAGCAAATGAAGAACTTACTGTATACTTTCTATCCCTCCAGCCCCCACATCCACCAACCCTACCATTTTTTAACACTAGGAGGAAAAGCTCTCAAATGATAGACTACACTTCAAGATTTTATAAAATTCCTAAACATTATATTCTCCTCAGAAACACAGATAAGCAATCATATGTGAAATTACTAACAAATATCATTTATTCATTAAGTAATAGTACTAAAACAAGGAAGAATATTAGAATGGCAGGATAAAATGTCTTTTAAAGTCTTGAGCTATCTGTTCCACAACATCTTTTATTTTTTCAAATAATTAGCACTTGATAATGAATTACTGGCAGTCAGGATCTAGATAGCTATTTGTCTTGCAGGTGCTAATAGGGCTGTAATGAAGCAGTCTTGTAATTCTTCACATTTAGTGACCTAAAATTAAAAAATAAATGCCCACTTAATTTTACAGGTGCAGGTAATATATACACATTCTTGTAAAAATGTTTTACAATAAACAATTAACAGTCCAAAACCAAATTTTCTCACCAAATCAAAAAGCTTCACTTTACCTACATCAGATATACTTTAAAAATGGGATTTAAGAAGGAAAAATTGGTTTATGGGACCAATTTTAAATACTACCACTCAGATATTTATTAGTTTTAAAATTAGGGTAAAAAGAGCTAAAACTTGATTTAGGATAATATTTGTGATAATATAAAAAGAAAGAGATTTCAATAAACTCAAAATTACTAAACAGAAGATGAACTTCTGATTTTTTTAAAAGAGCAATCAGTTACTCTCTTCTCTGTCCAAACATTTATTCTAGGGCATCACAGAACTTTCTCAGCTCTGTTCTCTGGATTAAAAAAAAAAAAAATTCACAGAAAACCAGCCCCAAAATATTATTCCTGTAGACAACACTTAAATTACATAATGAAGGAAATCTTACTTTTGTGATATAATAATAATGTTGGTATTATAATCACTGTCCACAAGTGATAAAGATGTACTACTGTTTTTATTAAAGAAAAGAATGTGAATTTGGTGACCTTTACCTAATCCATTGCAAAATTACACTGAAGTTAGAAATATGTAAATTAGTTTGATTGGCGGTAACATTTTTTTCAATGAATAAACAAAAAGGTAATCAAGTGAATTCTTGCAGTTAGTTTTTATCTTGCACACACACACATATAACAATGGATTGTCCCTTTCTAACTTATTCTCTGACCTCCTGAAAACTTCTTTTCAGTTTTGAGAGTGCTCAAAACCTGGGCAAAATTGAAGTTTTCAAGTACTTGAATAATATACTTTTCCTCAAAGTATTATAAAGTGATGTCAACAGCATTTTTAATCAACAAGAATATTTCCTGTTTTCATAAAAGATTATTTCAAGGTTTAAGACAGAAATCATATGTGTCATTAGGATTCCTTTTAATTACTGACAGCCGGGAGCCCTTTAACAAGGGTCAAAAACTCTCTTTGAGAGACAGACTGTTAACATGTATTGCTGACTGGACTGTAAATATCTACGCAGTCTCAACTCATAATAGGGTGGTATAGATTTGCTTAAAAAAATTATAAACAGAATAGTTTGATATGGACAAATTCAGCTTTTTCAATCGGGAATTTTGCAAGACGGAAAAGAGCTTCTACAAGGGAGGGCAGGTATATGGAAGGAGCTGAGATTTCTAAAGTAACCCAAATTCGTTCTTTTTAAAAGTATGTATAAATAAAAGATATTATTTTGAAGAAATCTAAAAGTTGAAAACAACTTTTCTTGGTTTGTGAGCTAACTGTAACATGCTATTACCTTTTGACATTCAAAGTCATTATACTTTCAATTGGTCTGCTTTTTGGTCCACCTGGTGGGTGAAAAATCTTCACATCTTTGCTGGAAGTCTGGCTTGTCAATTTAGCCACATAAGGGTCAGCAGAATGTGAAGGGTAAGGCTCAAATGTTCCTGCCTTCATTCCACCAGCCTGCAAATAAAAATGAGACAATTTTACATGGTTTTGTAAAATGCTCCTAAAAAATTAGATTTCGAAGAAGTTCATAGATATTTGTTTATTGTCCATGCAGTTGGTTTTACATTTAAATAAAGTTGTCTACACTGTTTAATTCAAATACCAGCAAAGAATCTTCCTACCACCAATGTTATGGGGTTAAGACACTGTTATTCTAAAAGCTCTCTATGAAAATGCAAATTTATATAGGAAGGTAATATTCCAAACTATTGCCAAGCNCTTTATTTACAACAGATTATTTGATAGATAATGATGGATCTAGTCTTTTAAAGTTTTACATATAATTTTCCTCAGCTTATGAAACATTTTTAATTTGGTCTTCATGATAATTCTAACAGGAAGGTCTCAAGAGCTTAAGTGATTTGCTCCAACGTACACAGCCTGGCTTATTCTTAAAGCATGTTCCAGAATATTAACATACAAAGGAGCAGGCAGCCTCTGCAGAAGTAAGATAAGGTTTCCAAAAATATGATACGCTACTGATTAATTTTCTTCCAGTTCCTGTTAGAGTTTCTCGTTGATCTAAGCTTCTCTTCAAGTCAAGCCTCTCTTTCATGATCAGGTTAACATCCTCAATCTTTGTTTCAATTTTGAACCTGAAATAGATGTGGTTGGATGGTTAGCAGCAGAGATTAACAGCTGCTCAGCAAGCTTATTTCTTCCATTATTCACTGAGGTGGATGCAGAAAACCACTGAAGTCATACAGCCACGATAAGGGACAGCAGATAACCAGATGCCTGAGTTGTCAAAAGATAA
>NW_017731838.1:573958-575610 GCF_001890085.2 Hipposideros armiger | reverse complement strand
AAGGCAGCCAGGGAAAAGAAGGCTGTAACCTACAAAGGAAAGCCCACTAGATTTTCATCAGACTTTTCAACAGAAACTCTATAAGCTAGAAGGGAGTGGAAACAAATATTCAAATTATTAAGAGAGAAATTACCAGCCAAAAATAATATACCCAGCAAAGTTATCCTTTAGATATGAAGGAAGAATAAAGACCTTTCCAGATATACAGAAGCTGAGGGAATGTTGCACAAGGCCTGCCTTACAGGAAATACTGAAGGAGGCTATTTGACTTGAAACAAAAAGACCAAAGAATAAAAACCAAGAGCAGGATTACTAACAGATAAACAGAAGTAGGAAATGGCAACCCCTACATAGATTAGGGCACAATATACTAAAACATAATATAAAGGGTAAAGAACATAAAAACGTAAGAAAAAGAGAAGAAAGCAACAATTTGCTACTGCAACTTAGAAAACAACTCACATCATAAATAGGGATCATTTGTGACAAAAAAAAACATAAATGAGGAGGGAATAAGGGTCTGAATTTCCAAAGAGGAATGGACATAAGAAGCATGTTGAAGAAAAAGGATATATAAAAAACTTCCTTTTACATAAACTTAATGGTAACAACTCAAAAAATAAAAAATAAATCCGGAACTGAGGCACATAACAAAAAAGAGGAAACAGAGGGAAAATATCATACAATACCACCAAACTAAAATAATGGATAACAACAAAAAGGCAAAGAAACAATGGAGACACTGAGCTACCAGAAAACATAAAATAAAATGGCTATAGGAAATCCTCATATATCAATAATCACCCTAAATGTAAATAGACTGAACTCACCAATAAAAAGGCACAGAGAACCACACTGAATCAAAAAACAAAACCCTCACAACGATGAATGGTCCAAACATTCGTGGTTTCCACCAGAATTCTAGGTGTGTTGGCAACTAGTTTCCTTCCTTGGATGCCTGAGTGACCCAAGATTTCATGTGTAGACTTTGCTAATGTGACAGTAGGCTTCTGTGTATGTAGTTTTATCAGATGGCATCTGGCTTGAAGCTTCCTTTACTTAAACTTTTAGTAATAAAATACTTTGTTTTCTCCTCAGGAAAACAAAACAAAACAAAACTCAACAAAACAAAACCCAACCCAACCCAACCATATGCTGCCTCCAAGAGACACGTCTCAGCTACAAGAATAAATATAGACTCAAAGTGAAAGGGGGAAGGGGGGAGGAAACGATACTCCAAGCAAGTGGCATCCAGAGAAAAGCAGGTGTATTCATACTTATATCTGACAAAACAGGCTTCAGGATAAAAAAAGTAACAAGAGAAAAAGATGGACATTTCATAATGATAAAGGGGACAATACAACAAGAAGACATAACACTTATCAATATATATGCTCTCAATCAGAGAGCACCAAAATATATAAAGGAACTACTAACAGAACTAAAGTGAGAAACTGACAAAACACAATTATAGTAGTGGACCTAAACATGTCACTGACAGCTATGACTAGATCATCCAAACAGAAAATCAATAAGGAAATGTCAGTCTTAAATGGCACATTAGATCAATTGGACACAATCAACATTTACAGAGCATTTCCTTCTAGAACACCAGACTATCTGGTGCACATGGAACATTCTCAAGGTTAGAT
>NW_017731838.1:568744-573699 GCF_001890085.2 Hipposideros armiger | reverse complement strand
TTTTTTTCTTCAATTTTAATTTTAAATTTTCTAAGCCCACATTATGTATTTAATCATTAAACCATTTATCATCTAGCACTTAATTTTAACAAATATTTTCTTTAAAATTTTCATAATAAAAAGGATAACTAATGTTATTAACAGTCAGTTTCTGATTTCCAAGTTATCAGTGAAGCAAACAAGCTTTAATAATCAGAAAATGATCTTCAAGATGAATGAAACCTTATTATTATCAAAACTTGACACTGTTTATGCATTTAAATTAAAATTTTCAAAAACTAGAAAGCTATCAACATTGATTACTTGTTATCTCTGGCCTACAAATAAAGGTTCCATTGGGAGAAAACATTCATTTTCATTATTTACTATTTATGAATATAGGTCATAAAATTCTAAAATACAATAAAGAAATAAAGCAAAGACATCTCAAAGAACAATTATGTACAGGCATAATCTAAGTAGAATGTGATTCAACGCAAGCATTAAATATCAGTAACTTTAAAATTTATTAAATGCCTATGGTTCCATAATTTGATGTTGAATAAGTACCAGTATGAAGGTTTCTTATTTCTACCACCAATTTCTCTTTTTGGAAACATTTTCTGTATATCACTAAATTACAGATGTTTTCACATGTTTGTGAGCTTTAAAAAGAAAGAAAAACTAGTTAAACTACAAAACAATATTTCCTGGCTGACAAATGAATATAAACATATTATAATCTAATGTATCACAGCAGCAATCCCCAATTATTACCACAATAGGCCATGGGGCGAGGGCCCTGAAAAACAGGAAGAAGTTAAAGAGGAAAATACACACATTACATGTACAAGAAATGAAGTAGTAACCCCAAACATGCATGTTTGAATTTATTTCTAAGAAGAAAATGAAGAATCCCCTGAAAAAAGTAATAATAATAAAAATAAATAACTGCAACCTATCCAAAGTGTACAAAGGTCAGAAAAGATTAAACTATAATAAGAGAAAAGAGATTCCCCTTTCTTAATAAAAACTTAATAATTTTGAGAAGATTGCTGCTTTACTAATCTCAAGCAAATACCACAAATAAGNTATATCAACTGCAATTATATATTCATATAGTCACGGGATGTGGAGTAGAGTGTGGGAATGGAGTCAATGGAATTGTAATAGACAAGCATGATATCGGGGGTGGTAGGGCAGTGGATGGGGGAGGGGGTTGTTACTTTGTGAGGGGTGAAAAGGATAACTATTGCATTGTTCTGTACACCTGAAACTAATAATAAAAAAAATAAAATAAAAAAATGGTCAGAGGACCTGAACAGACACTTCTCCTAAGAAGAAACACAAACAACCAACAGAGATATGAAAAACATGCTCAATATCACTAGCTATTAGGGAAATGCAAATCAAAACCACAATGAGGTATCACCTCACACCTGTTAGTATGGCTATCATCAAGACAAGTAATAACAAGTGTTGGAGAGGCTGTGCAGAAAAAGGAACCATCATACACTGTTGGTGGGGATGCAGATTGGTGCAGCTGCTATGGAAAACAATATGGAGTTCCTCAAAAAATTAAAAACAGAATTACCATATGATCCAGCAATCCCTCTTTGGGGTATCTACCCAAAAAAAACCTGAAAACATTTATCTGTAAAGATATATGTGCCCCTATGTTCATTGCAGCATTATTTACAGTGGCCAAGGCATGGAAACAACCAAAGTGTCCTTTGATAAATGATTGGATAAGGAAGATGTGGTACATACATTCGTACGATGGAATATTACTCTGCCATAAGAAAAGATGAAATAGTGCCATATGCGACAACATGGATGGATCTCAAAATTATCATGCTACGCATAATAAGTCAGACATAAAATGTCAAGAACCATGTGACTTCACTCATGTGTGAGATATAAAACTGAAAGCAACAAAGGAAAAAAACAAACAACGAAACAAAAACCCATAGACACAGATAGCAGTTTAGTGGTTACCACAGGGTAAGGTGAGAGGGGGCTGGCAGAAGAGGGAAAAGGGGGTCAAATATATGGTGATGGAAGAAGAACTGACTCTGGGTGGTGAACACACAATACAATATATAGATCACATATTATAGAAATATACACTTGAAACCTATATAATTTTACTAACCAATGTCAACGCAACAAATTTAATAAAATTTTTTTAAAAAGAGCAACCTTACACAGATAAAAAAACAAAACAAAAAGAGATAAATGCTAGATCTTTACCTTGCTCTTCACATTAAAATATATTTCAGATGAAGATTTAAAAGCAAAAGGATTAGACTAATAGAAGACATCAAGAAATGTATATTTTTCTAATATTGGAGGTAATGTTATGACATCATAAAACTCAGCACAAAGGATTGATAAATCTGACTACATCAAATTACTAAATTTCAGAATAGCACAAAGTACTACAACCAAATCAAACATTCAACAGAGTAAAAAAGAGAAAAATATTTTCAACTCAAATAACAAAAGAACAATATCCTTAACATACAAAAAGATCTTAAAAATCAATTTGAAAAGACAAATATCCTAATAGAAAATCCACAGGGAAAATAAACAGACAATTCACAGAAGAAAAAACAAAGTATAAACTAAGGTTTATAAATTGTCAGAAGCATTTTTATTTTTATTCACAGTAGTAAGCTTGAGCAGAATGAGACAGTTCATTTTAATAATTTCAAAAACTAAATGGTCTGGCTTTTTATGGTTTTGAGGAAAAGTACACCTAATATCTAGAGAGGCAATTAGAAAATACATTATAATTTCAAATATATTTGAACTGATTAATAATTACTTCATTATAAGAGCTTCATTATTCCCTATACTAGTCACGCTTTGTGACTTTTCACAATTTTATAAAAAAAAGGGATTTCACAATTCTTAGTGTGAATACAAACAAAAGTTTATTACTTTATATGAGTAATAAAATAATTTGACAGCAAGAGGCACCATTTCTTTAAAATGCTTAATATTATTTTCATTCTAAAATTCTTAACTTACCTTTTTACCAGGAGAAGAGGGCTTAAAGGGACTTGAAAGTATGCCTTTCTTCCTTGCTTTTTTAATGGGTGGTAAAGTTTTCTCAAACAAATAAGGATTGGTATCAAAATAATCCCTTGGGTAAAGATTTAACTTGAAAGGTGCCCCTTTAATTAANATCAAAATTATTGGGATGCAGCAAAAACAGTATCAAGAGGGAAATTTAGGCCTACCTCAAGAAAAATTCCAAATAAACAACCTCACATTACATCTTAAAATACTAGAAGAACAAATGAAACCCAACATCAGAAGAAGGAAGGAAATAATAAAAATCAGAGCAGAACTAAATGAAATAGAGAACAAAATGACAATAGAAAAAAATTAATGCAACAAAGAGCTGGCTCTTTGAAAAGATTAATAAAATTGGAGAACCCTTAGCTAAACTCACTAAGATAAAAAGAGAAAAGACACAAAGAAACAAAATCAGAAGTGAAAGAGGCGAAGTTACCATGGATGCCACAGAAACACAAAGGATCATCCAAGAACACTATGAAGGACTATATGCCACCAAATTCAATAACCTAGAAGAAATGAACAAGTTCTTAGAAACATATAGCTTTCCTAGGCTGAATCATGAAGAACTGGAAAATCTAAATACACTGATCAACGGTAAGGAAATTGAATCAGTCATCCAAAACCTTCCCAAAAGCAAAAGTCCAGAGCCAGATGGCCTCCCTAGTGGATTCTACCAAACATTAAAAGAGGATCTAATATCTGTCCTACTCAAACTCTTCCAAAAATTGAAGAAGAGACAATACTTCCTAAATCATTTTATGAGGCCAACGTTACCCTGATACCAAAACCTAGTAAGGATAACACAAAAAAAGAAAATTACAGACCAATATCTCTGATGAATACAGATGCAAAAATCCTAAACAAAATTCTAGCAAAGTGAATACAACAATGCATTAAAAAGATTAATATGTCATGACCAAGTGGGGTTCACCTCAGGGGCTCAAGGATGGCTCAGCATATGTAAATAAAGCAATGTGATATACCATGTAAACAAAATAAAGGACAAAAATCATATGATTATATCAATAGATGCAGAAAAAGCATTTGACAAGATACAACATCCATTTATGATTAAAACACTTAATAAAATGGGTATAGAACGAAAATACCTTAACATAATAAAGGCCATATATGACAAACCCTCAGCTAATATCATAATTAACAGTGAAAAACTGAAGCCTTTTGCTCTAAGTTCAGGAACAAGACAGGGCTCTCCCGTATCACGACTGCTTTTCAATATAGAATTGGAAGTCCTAGCCAGAGCAATCAGGCAAGAGAAAGGTATAAAAGGCATCCAAATTGGGAATGAAGAAGTTAAACTGTCACTTTTTGCAGATGTCATGATGCTTTATATAGAAAACCGTAAAGATTCCACCAAAATCTATTAGAAACAATAAATGAACATGGTAAACTTGCTGGGTACAAAATCAATGTACAAAAATCTATTGCATTCTTACATACTAACAATAAAATTTCAGAAAAAGAAATAAAAAAATAATTCCTTTTGCAATTACAACAAAAAGAATACCTCGGAATAAACTTAACAAAGGATGTGAAGGACCTATACACTGACACCTATAAGACATTATTAAAAGAAATGGTAGATATAAAGAATGGAAAGGCATTCCATGTTCATGAATTAGAAGAATCAACATAGTTAAAATGGCCATATTACCCAAAGCAATATACAGATTTAATGCAATCCCCATCAAAATCCCAATGGCATTTTTTCAAAAAATAGAACAAAAAAAAATCATAAGATTTGTATAGAATCACAAAAGACACCAAATAGCCAAAGCAATCCTACAAAAAAAGAACAAGCCTGGAGGTATCACACTCCCTGACTTCAATTTGTACCACAAAGCAACAATAATCAAAACAGCATG
>NW_017731838.1:564679-566894 GCF_001890085.2 Hipposideros armiger | reverse complement strand
CTTATCAACAAGCACAACTATGATTGTTCATATTGGATATAAATTTATTTGAAATATAAAGATCTATTTATTACCTGAACAAATCTATATTAACTATCTGGGTGACATAATGTAGTAAAAAAAAAAAGATGATCTTTAGTTCAAACTCTAACTCCTTCCTGTCTTTTAGCATTTCTCAGGGACTCTGGGACCCTTTTCATGTCACATTTTCTTCAACTGTAAATGAAAATAATATTCACACACACCCATGCTGTAATAAAAATTAAATGAGATTATGTATATAAAGTACGTGGTGTATGATAGGCCTTCAATAAATGTCAGTTTTTACTTCTAAGAATCAGGAATTCTTACTTTTTACATTATAACAGTTTTATATTGCAATATATAATAGCTACCCAGTACTCAAGCAAAATAGGTCATTTTTTTCCCTCCCATATTGCAATCTTCTCTATAGGACAATACAAAGCATGAAAATGATTGTTAATAAAGTGCAAAGAAAAGTTTTCATGTTATGAAATATAGATTAAAAAAGAAAACTATAAAGTGAATACTGACATTTTTTTCACTTTTTTCAAATTTCATCATTCAACAGAAAACTGAAAATGCTTGGTAAATGAAATCTAAAACAGATAGTTAATCCAGGGAAGACAAATTTTCATTTTTAAGAACCCTGCTGTAACACTTTCAAAATTTTTCACTCTTTTTGGATTTTTTTTTCTTGTTTTTGCTTGTCTTCCTTTCTCCAGCCTATAGCAATTTCACCCTTTCTTGGTGATCCCTCACCTCTCCAAACCACAATGGTACTGATAACCATTCCATATATTCTTTGGGGCAGTGTTTCTTGAATTTTAGTTTTCATGAATCACATCATAGTTATTTAAATTACAAATTACCAAGCTCTTGCCTCAGAGATTTCTGATCCTACGGTCTGCTACATGGCCCATTAATCTGCAGTTTTAACAGTTACCCCAGGTGATTCTGATGCAGGGTATCGTAAGGCAACACCTGAAGGAGCACCTTTTTCTAGGATATTGTATTTGTTTTACCAACACCTGCCCTGGAGTATTCAGCTGAGTACTGAGCACATATATGTGAGGACACTGCTCAAAGCCAAGGAAAGAACCACTTAAAAAGATGTGAGGTAAAAATGTCCAGCTCTCACACAGAGTTAAGATGGGTGCTGGTTCCATCAGCTGTGCTAGAAAACATAATTTCCACGATTTAAAATACACAGGATGGCATTAACAGCATATTGGACATTGCAGAAGAATGGACTAGTGGCTTTGACTCCCTCATGGGACAGTGGGCTGCGCCCTCTGCAACTAGATTGGAAATGGCTACTGGACTTGGAGCTGAGCTGCGCCCTCCACAACTAAGATTGAAGGACAACTTGACTTGGAGCTGATGGGTCCTGGAAAAACACAATGTTCCCCTTCCCCAATTACTCAACTCTGTTCCCTTCCCCAATTCCCAAAAAAAATTCTTAAAAAAAAAAAAAAGGCTGTCATTTAATTTCTGTTGCTTAATGTCCAAACAAACTTGACTTGTCATTATTACTAGCTTTTATTTATGTTGACATTGTTAAATTGTGTTGATATTGCTCCAAAATGTATAAGGGTTCCTATTCATTCACATGTAGGCATTCTCCACATAAATGAATATGTTTCATTATAAGTCAAATATTGTATAAAATGAGTGTAAAAGGCACGTGCCAGTACATTTCAGTTTTTATTTTGCCATTTAATGAAGTGAGTAGTTTTCTCCTATCCTTTCTCCTCTGTAGATATTTATCTATTCTCCACCTCTACTTTTTTACTTTTCTCCATCATTCTTCCATTCCATTCACTCACTATAGTGGCTCAATCAGCCCCAAAGTGCTACTACTACTTTGTTAGGCACAAGATATTAGGGTGTGACAGGAACATGACTAAGGTTTAAAATAGGACTCTTCTACTCAAAATAGAATGTAGTTGATCAGGCCAAGTTAACAGAAGTCTCACAGTTACTTTAGAAAGATATAAGATACATGTGATAAACCATAGCAGCATATAAAAGCTCGTCCTGGGAAGAGCTGAGAGGATCTATACAAAGATGTGGAAACCTAATGTCAAAAATGTAAAATTATCATAATTTATAAACATCAGTCTGCCATTACCCCACTAATACAAATACATAAAACAAAACAAACCATAATTAGATCATAAGTGAATCCTCT
>NW_017731838.1:552994-558789 GCF_001890085.2 Hipposideros armiger | reverse complement strand
CATCTCACTGAACAGGCCAATCCTCTCCATATCCGTTTTCCCTCCTTCTGCAGGCATGGTTGCTTCTTGAGATGGTGGTATCTAGATTGGTAGCTTCAAAGGGATCCTTAGGGCTACTTCTTTTAGAGCTAAATCCTACCTTACATTGAAAAATACAGGAGGGAAAGTTTAGGAAAATGGTGATTATTAAATTTCCATCCAAATTACTTTCAGTCTGAAAGTTAACATTCACTATAAAAAAAAATTTGTTTTAAAAAAACAGTCCCAAACTATGTGGGGAAAGAATCAACTTCGTGGGGCTGAGGGAGAATAACGGGATTCAAAATTATCACCATGAATTCTCCCCTTGATGCTCCAGGTGAAATATCCACAAATTATGAAATGTGTATGTCAGCAGTGTTGCATTGCCATCCATCTGTTGTAAATGATAAAATTATTATATTACTGTATAGTATGGTATAGATACTGTGTAAACAACATCCTTCTTTTGAGTTCAAGTTAGATTTAAAAATGATAATTACATAAGGCAGCCATTTTCAGTTTAGATCCCACGATTTAAACATACCATTTTGTCCCTCATATTGAAAATTACAACTTTCAGAATACACAACCCATATAGGTATCATCCTACACTTCTTGAGTTTTCACAAGCTTAATGGCAGGAGAGGGCAATGGTTTAGGCAAGGTAAAAAAGAACAAAACAAACAAAAATCCACAATGAATTCAAAGTATTTGTTAAAGGGTAGACAGTAACTGTGAGTTTTCTTTTGAAAGATCACATTACGTTAAACATGCAACTATTTAGATTTTTTTTTAATTGGACATGTTCTAAGAAGGAGGACCAAAGTGCTAAGAATACTTGCCTACATTTCATCATATTTTTCAAGCACCAAGTAGATCTAGGCACTGGCTGTACATTAGTGAATAAATCAAACATTGGGTTTATGTCTTGAATCTGTCGCCACGCCCCCACCCCCAGCCCCCCACTCCCTGGCACCTGGATTACATTTGTCCTTTCTAAGTTCTCAGGTCAGGCTCTCTCCAACCATGGCACTAACACTTTCGTTCCCCCAATTAACACTGAGCCTTTGTATTTAGCTCATTCATCACTTCTTTAATTCCCTCTATCATAGCCGCATGTTACTTCTCTTTCGAAGCCCTCACCATAGTTATCTAATGGGCTGTCATTTTACATCCACCGAGTAGGGATCCTTTAATTAACAGCTGTTTACCCCCCACTAAGCTTCTGGCAGGAATCGTGCTATGAGTTTGGTTCTTATCAGCCCTGTAATTCACAGGGTCTGCGCAGCGCCTGGCACACAACAGTGTGAGCCACAGAAGGGAGTGAAGGCAGGCAAGAAGTTCTTGCCTTGAATTTTTTCACTACTTAACTCTTCTTGAGCAAAATTTACAAAATCATTCATTTGTTTATTTAGCAGATACTTTGCAAACCCCTCTTCTGGATAAGGCTCGCTGGTAGAAGGTATGAAAAATTGAAATATTAAAAGGCATAGAATGCTGCCCCCAGAGAGCTTACACTCTTGACAAGAACATAATAATTAAGTGTAAGTGGAACATGGCAAGTTTCCTTCGAAAGGTATGGATAAAGTGCCGTGGGTGGTGCGTATGAGAGGCAGAAAACGTCTGTGAGGGAAAAGGTTTCCCATTAGGGAAACACAGGCTCGGCGTAGGTAGGTATCTAAAGGGCAGCTGGCGGCTGCGAGGACCAAGTCACCTCTCAGAAGGGCACCCAATCCGACAACCGAAGGCAGACCTTCTCAGCTCCAGTCCAGATTAACTCAGCTGCAGGAGCGACCAGGGCTGCGAGTCACCCTCGTGCAAGCGCTCGCTGCGCGGGACCTCGCCACGCAGAGCCACCGCACACTCCGCTCGCTGTTGGTGTTGATTGTGGCGCATTGCCCCGGGGACGGGAGAGCCCATTCCAAGCACGCTACGGGGGGACGCGTGGAGAGTTAGAATCCGTGCACTGGAACACGCAGAAAGACTTACGAGTGACTTTGGATAAGAACATCTCAACCAACAGAATTTACTGAAAATAATATTCCTGCTTCCCACCCCATTGTCCATCTGCGAGGAGATGCAGTGTGGTACGCCCCGAGACGTATGCCGCCGGGCATGCTGGGAGTTGTAGTCAGCCCTCCCAGGCCCCGCCCCTCGGTGCCGCCACTTCCAGACCAGCCTCCTGAGCCCTTGGATGGACGTCAGCGCTGCTGTCATCGCCACGTTGCAGACATGGTGAGTACCTCTGCTCACCACGGACCCCAGCGTTTTCCCCTCGGACTTCGGTAGCCGCCACGACCACAGCTCCACAGCCTTTGAAAGGAGCTGGTCCTGCCGGGGCCCACGATGGCAGCTACGAACTCCGTGGTCTGGGCCGCAATCTCCTCGGCCTCCTGGCTGGGACAGGAGGGACCAGGAGGGACACTGCGCCGCACAACCTTGAACCTCCCAGCTCAGCCGCATTTGGACATGCACTTCCTGCACCGCTTCCTTGTGAATGCATTTTGAGAACGAGGGATTATGAGGCGTTTTTGAAGGTTTTGAAGGATTGCACCTAGGAAAGATATGAATAACTTTTTTCAAATACGTACTCTATTCCCTTAGTTCCTGTAATGTCACACTTTCGGTTTCCCTCCTGTCTAATTGCTCAGCCAGGTCCTCCGATCCCTGTTTTACATGTGGTGGTGTTCTTCAAAGATACTTTACATCCAATGCTGTCTCCCAAATTTGTATCTCCAGCAAAGACCTTTATTCTGAGCTCCAGACCCACGTATCTACTGATTGTACCTCCACTTGAATAACTCATATATATTTCAAGCTCGGCAAGTTCAAAACTGACTCATCATTTCCATTCCCCCTCATCCCGCACACCTACTCTTCCTCCAGTAATCCCCACCTCAGTTACTTTTGCCACCATTTACTCTGTTACGCCTCCAAAAACCTGGAAATCATGCTTAACATCTCCCTCTTCTCAGCTCCTAAACATCGGATCAATAATCAAGTCCTATTGATACTACTTCTAAATGGCTGTCAATTGTCACGCTCCTCTGTACTCTTACCACCCTTTTCCGTGCCACCATCAGATCTAACCACCTGCCATGGTCTCTTAAGTGGTGTTTTAAGCAGGCCTTTACCAATCTGTGCCCCTGCCTGGAATGGGTTCTTCCATCTTCACCCCCATCTTTCCTTGGAATTATTCATGCTCATGCCTACCCACCCTTCAGATTTCAGCTTAAATGATATTTCTTCAGAGAGGATCTCAATTCAGAAGTCTAGGGAGATTCTAGTGCTTTTACATATGATCTCTGATGGACTCTTCACAACCACCCGGTGAAGTTGTACATTTTTTCCAATTTTACAGAAGAGAAGACAGACTTGAGTGATTAAATTGTGCAAAATCATACAGTANTATGCATGTATCTCCACAATGATTTTTAAATAATGTATCTTTGATAAGTTATCTTCTTTATCAAAAAAGCCTTCTTCTAATTTCACTTTTTGTATTAATACTTTGTAAAAGTTGTTTTAAAAGCAGAAAAACGTCAAGCGTACACAGATGATGACCCAAGGCAATTTTTCTCCTAACCAGGCTATTGCTAGGCTTTTGATTAAATTTATTTTCATTATTTAGTTTGTCTTTATTATATAAACATAGATAATCCAAAATTTAATGTGATATAGAGAATCAATTTAATTAAATTTACCTGTGAACCTAAGTCATCCAATATAATTATGTCATCACCTAAGACATAATAACCTAAGAATCATACTTTAAAAAATGAATCATACATAAGTAAGACCTATGGAAAAACAAACAATTTAGGCTAGAGAGAAAGGTGCAGGAGATGTATTTAGGACTTTTCCCCAAAACACTTACAGCTGTTTATCTCCATTACTAGGGACGAAGGCTTTGCCTAGATTTTTTTTGGCTTCTTCCATCATATGCTGCCTTCTCACTTGATTCAGGTTTACATAGCCTTCACCTTCAAAAATCCTTACAAAATGGGGATCAAAATAACCTGCTTGGAGATGTGACATTTCTTTGGATCCCCCAGGTAGCATCTGTTTATTTTTGCTTGCAGCTTCATTAAAGGGTCCTTTGAAAACGAATTGGGAATGTCATAATTTTGAGCTCACCAGTAACAAAAGAACATGAAAAATAACTCAGGAAAGTTTCAAATGTGATTTGGGCCAATGAGTTTTGAGACCTAAAACAGTTTCAAAATGTTCACTGAAAGCCTTGTGTTAAAGATCTAAGAGATTTTCATTAAAACATTTTAATAATTAGATTAAGGTCCTGGTTATAGACACTGAATTTCAGAGCTGGAAGAGACCTTAAAGGTGATCTAATCTAATGCTTCCCCATCTACATACTGGGAAACACTGCTTATGTGAGATGTCAGAGAGTGAGTGTGTGTGTGTGTGTGTGTGTGTGTGTGTGTGTGTGTGTGTGTGTGTGTGTGTAGGTTGAAGGAAAGGATGTCCCATACTCAGACTGAAGCAATTCCCCTCCTGGGTGTATACTCAAGACCCACGAGTGCATATACTGACTAAGAGACGTGAACAAGAATGTTCATAAGAACTTCATTCATCATAATCAAAAACAAGAAACAGCTCAAATGTCCATCAACACAGCAGATAAATAAATTGTAGTATATTTACACAATGAAATACTAGCAGCCCTGCAATTTTTTAAAAGGCTGTTTTTATGAATATTTAGAACTTCTTTTATAATTTAGATCTAGGTAAGCTCAATTTGGGAAATCCTTCGGTAACGTGAAAAATTGTTTGAAGTGCAAACAATCCTTAAATCAACTGGTTATTTAAATGTGAATTTGTATCACTGATTTTTTTTAAACTTAAATTTTTGAAAAGTAATGTATTCACATGGTTCCAAATTCAACAGTATAAATATTTTTATAATAAATCTTCCTCCCACACTTGGTCACTCATGATATTAATTTTTTTTTCCAGAGAATGTTTATGCATGTTCCAATAAATATTTTCATATATATTCTTCTCTATTTTTAATGCTTAGAATATTATATACACTATTCTGCACCTTGATTTTTTAATTTCATAACGTATCTTAGAGATGTTTCATATCAGTATATTCTTTCTTATTGCTGCATAGAAGTCACTGAATAGCCAAAAATTTAAATGAGACATTTAAAATGTTTATTTACTTTAGCTCATTACTTATGGCTCTTCTAAAACTCTCTCAGCTATTCATTTAGCATTTCAGTTTTCAAGATGGGATCATGAATGGCATTTTTGGATGCAAATATAAATGCTATTTGCATAGTAGAGTGTCCCCTCTAAGGGAAAAAAGGTAAAAACAAAATATTCTGGGAGAAAACTTCCATGAACCCTTGGAAAGAAGTAAAATTACCTAGAAGGAGAATATATGAAGGTAGGGTAATGCAATAAAATGAACTTCCTGCTCTTGTAAAATTAAGTTCTCTCTTTATTGAGATTCACAAGTTTATTCAACTTTAGAACTAATGCTTTAAAATATGGACCATTAAAAATATCATTTAGGGCCGGCCGAGTGGCACGATGGTTAAGAACTGGCTTGGGACGCCAGAAGGCCCAAGTTCGGATCCCACATATGAGGGCCAGTGACACTGCCCTCTACAGCTAAGATGCTGAATAACAGCTCGACCTGGAGCTGGGCTGTCGTGAGTCGCCGGCGACGGTGTAGGCTGCAGCCCCTGTGGCAGTGGGTTGCCATGGGCTACCGTGTGTAGCCAGCAGCCGCAGTGAGCGGCCAG
>NW_017731838.1:541090-542093 GCF_001890085.2 Hipposideros armiger | reverse complement strand
GTGTATATATGGCCTAACAGTGACAAAAACACCATTCCAGGAGAACTGACTGATAGTTCTGCTTGTAAGAACATAATGCGCTTTATTCAGTGAGTATGTTTGAAGATGGTTAGACATGTTTTCAAAACATCATTTCACATTATAAACATCTCTGTGTATTAAAATTTTAGATTTGAACAGGAAGAAGATACAAAACGAAAATTCATGAGGAAGAAAGATAAAAAATTATCAGACCTGGTAAGCAAATCACCTGTCTTCATAATGGTAAAACTTGTAAATCCTTGAATTTGGAGTTGAGAATTTAGAGATTATTTAATCCAACTCTCATTTTTTTACAGACCAGATTAGTAAGGCCCAGAAAGATAAATGACTTGTCTGAGGTGATATCTCTGTTTTACGTATCTAAACTTTGTCCCTTTATAATACATGTCTTAAGAAGGTTTTTTGGGATGCTCTGCTTGCTCCCATAAATTATTTAAAAATAAATAAAAAAGAATCATTCTGAAACTTGACAATGACACATGATGCTGTGTGAGACAGTAAATAAATAATTTACTTTTCTTTATACTGTCCTTGGTTGTCTTCATTTTTGAGTACCTGCATGTCATGTACCACAAATTTTGCCAGATATTGAAGCAAAAAAATGGAGCTACTTCTTCAAGGCAGGACATTGTACAAATGAATTTGACTGTAGTGTTTTTCCAGGCTGGTAGGGGAAAATAAGATGGATATTAAGTTGGAGACGTGGGCAAGGGGCACTTCAGGAGAAGCTGGACTAAACCAGTAGCTATGGTGATAGAGAGGACGGAAAGGACACGAGACAGGGAATAAAATGCATTATGCTTGGAAACTAATTGATTATGGGATGACCAGTTTCTTAACTTGGTTAAAGATGGAAGATACGGAAGACCTGAGGTCAGTCTGGGTCATGTTGCGTTTGAGACACCAGTGAGGTGTCCACATGAGCTGTTAGATTTACAAATGTGAAGTGTACAAAAATTTC
>NW_017731838.1:413442-540905 GCF_001890085.2 Hipposideros armiger | reverse complement strand
ACTGTCAGGGTAACTCTATTTTTTCACCTTATAATTAGTATCTCATGGGAAAATACTTCGAGACTATGTATATATCCTATCCCTCATCAAATTTTTACCTACCACTTCTAGCATCAGTTGATAATTTTTGCCAGAATCCAACACTGATCTAATGGCTACAAAGTAGTGATTTTTCTAAGTCTATCATTTCCTTCTGTATTTATTAGATGACATTATACTGTGAGGAGAGCTTTTCCTTTTCCCTATTTATCTATTGCTTATCTGCACAGAAGCATGGATTCTTATTTTATGCATAGAGTTATAATCTGTTACTATTATTAGTTATTTTGATGCTCACATTTTCCAAGATTTGGCCAACAGCGACTTCTTCAATTTAGTTCCAGTGTTTGTTTTGAAACCATATTTTTGAGCATGTCATGCCTTCTTCCACAAGCTGTTCCAGGCACATGATATGCTTTCCCTCTTCCAACTCAAGAACCACCCATTTCTCCAGGAGTATACACATCTATACATCCATTCTATTCATATATATATATACACACACTTACATAACACATACATTCCCGTTTATTTATGTAAATCATATTTATACCTCCAGTTCTATTTCAGCCTCGCACAGTTCCTAACCTTTTCCCAGTGAGAAAACTGACTTCCAGATTCCTCAGGATTTTGCTAAATTTGTTCAATATATAAAAAGTATTTTCAGAATCATTCCATACCACTGTCAAAATCAACCCTGCTAATAGAGTTCAATATTTGTAGTTCTTTATGTCTTTAGAGCAGGAGTATATAGCTTGAAAGTTCCTTTAACGTGTGGTTATTGCATCTTGTTCATTTGATTTTTGTTTTTAATTTTTAAGTCTATACAAAAGTAGAAAGAATAATGTAATGAGCCCTGGTGAACCTATACCAGCTTTAACTTTTATCTATATATGGCCAATCTGATTTCATCTTCTCTCCCTACTCACTCTCCACTTCTCCTCATATTGTTTTGAAGCAGAGACGAATTTTTGTTAAGATTTGAGCTTTTAAACAATTTACCGTAATATAGCTTTGGTCCTTAGAAAGTCCTTTTACTTACCCTTAATATTTAGTGTTCACTGTGCTATAAGTTGACCATCACTGTTTATCTTTATAGCAACGAATAGTAAATATAGATCTTATGCTGGAAATGTCCACCTCTCTGGCAGCCGTAACCCCCATCATTGAAAGAGAAAGCGGAGGACACCACTATGTTACCATGACTTTGCCGGTTGATGCAGTTGTATTTGTTGCTCCGGAGGAAACATGGGGAAAGTAAGTATTTTATAGTATAATACTTCTTCCACATTTAAATGAGGACCCTTCCCCAAAGTAATCAGAGTCCACTTTTAAGTATCATACAGGTCTATCCATGATAGTGGTTGTTATTTTTACTATGATTTACTACTTGTTTATTATTAAACTAAGACTCATCTGGTAATTAAATGTTTATGTGGAAGAAGTAGGGTAGGCTGCAAAACCTATAGTGTTTTTGCTTTATCTACACAGGGGAAACATTGAGTTTACTTAACTTTTCATAATTTAGACTTCCTTTAATAAACTTGATCCAATCACGTTTTTGGGGGTTTTTTGGGTTTTTTTAATATATTAGGGATACAGTAACTCCATACTTTCCTTTATCATAGCCACTGCAACTTTTGTTAATGCACTTGTATGTTTTCCTCCCACAGAGTTCGTAAACATCTAGTTGATGCAATTCATAATCAACTAACTGATATGGAAAAGTGCATTTTGAAATACATGAAAGGAACATCTATTGTGGTCCCCGAACCACTGCACTTTTTATTACCAGGGGAGAAAAATCTTGTAACAATTTCATATCCATCAGGAATTCCAGATGGTCAGCTGCAGGCCTATAGAAAGGTAAGACCAATTCATTTATTTTTCGAAAAAATGACTGTCATTCATTTTATATTTCATTATATATTTCTAGTAACTGGAAATTATTTTAGGATTTAATTTTAAAGTGTGGAAACAGAGTATTAGTTTTATATATTATTTAATTTCTGTTCTCCTGGAACTTCTTTTTTAAGTATTATGAATGAAAAGACATTACGTTGAACCCATATGTAACATTTTAATTTTATATGTTCAATGTGGTTTATATATTCTATGACATTTTTTATTTTTCCATTATGAAATAAAGCAATGAAAAGATGCTTACATACCTAGAGCAGCTGATGAATGAATGTTAATAAATTCCTTCCATTACTTTCAGATTTGTGACACAGACAAGATTACAGTTAGGGAAGGGAAATTAGGATTTATGCTAATTCTAATTAGGATTTATAATAATACTCCATCTCCCAGTTTTCAAGGTTATTTGGGTTTTATTAGAGGCATTTTAAGAAAACATGATCAGCATTCAAGAAAATGAGATTTACTGGCAAAATGACTGGTTTTAGAGTACTTATTTTTGATAAGTGGCCTTTCCTGGCACCCATCAAAGTATACCATGGGAGCATCTTTCTATTGGGTTGTCAGAAAAGTCATGACACATTTTTGCAACGAAAAACATAGAAAAAATACATCGTGACTTTTCTGACAACCCAGTAATCTCTGTCCCTGAGAAAAGGTATAACGATGGAAACCTCTGCACCTCTCTGTAAGTGCTAGATGAAATTTATTTACAGAGGCAACAGTGACATGAGCTGATGGTCCCATTCAAACTGCTAGAGTACACAGGAGACATGTAAAAGAAAATGTCAAACTTTTCGAAGTAACTATTACGTATTTTATTTATTTTTTTTTAAGATTTTTTTATTGGGGAATTGGGGGGATGGGAACAGCGCTGGGGAATTAGAGGAAGGGGAACAGACAAGTTGCTGTCGTTTTTTTCTTCAGTCTAGTTGTGGAGGACATTGCTTCACTGGCCCAAGCTGGCACCATCATTGCGCTCTTCCTGGGCGAGGCAGATCAGTCGCCAGCTTCTGGACAGCCGCTCACTGCTGCTGCTGGCCGCTCATGCTGGCTGCTGGCTACATACAGTAGCCCATGGCAACCCACTGCAGCAGGGGCTGCAGCCTAAGCCGTTGCCGGCAACTCACGGCAGCCCAGCTCCAGGTTGAGCTGTTTGTTGTACAGCATCTTAGCTATGGAGGCAGTGTCACTGGCCCTCATATGTGGGATCCGAACCAGTGCCCTCTGGCATCCCAAGACAGTTCTTAACCATTGCGCCACTCGGCCGGCCCACTATTATGTATTTTTATACAATTGGGAATATTTTTGCATTTTAAATGTATTTTAAATATATTTTTATTTTGATGCCATATTGGTTGGTATCATACCATCAGTTTCTACTCTGTAATTTAATCACTACCCCTTATATTTGTTGAGTACTCTAAGCATGATTTTTCAAAATATTTTGATATAATTATATCATTGTTAGTTATAATTTACTCATTTACAAGTCTGTTTCAAAACCAGTCTTTATCCTGGATGTATTTTAACAGACTGTGTTATAATAAATAATTAATTTAAAAATATCTCAGTTCTCTCATTCTTAAAAAATTATTTTCATTTTTCTATGTTCCCTTTCAGTTTCTACCCATATACATAGATAAGATAAATAAATCTTGTTTGGTTTTAATTTATTCTCACCCTCTTTGTCCTCAGTGGATTAAATCATGAGTGTTTGCTAACTCAATATGTAGTTAATTTTCTGTTTTATACTTTTAATTTGAGTTTTTTACTGAGTAGGAATCTAAATCATTTAACTTTCCTACTGATTCTGATTTCATTTAGGAGTTACATGATCTCTTCAATCTGCCTCATGACAGACCTTATTTCAAAAGGTCTAATGCTTATCACTTTTCAGATGAACCATACAAGGACGGTTACATTAGAAATCCACATGCTTATCTCAATCCACCTAACATAGAGACTGGTATGGTGAGTATAATAATTATTTATTATTAAATAAATTGAGTCAATTGATCGTTAACATCATTAATTATTTGTTTGTGCCCAGTGGAATTTGGAGGGATCGAGTCATAATGTATATCATCCCTAAAACATAATTTACCATCCATTTCTTTCAATGATCATTGCTTAAAATAGCAGTCAGTCACAGTGGCCTACAAAGGTTAGGAACTACATACCACATATCTCTTACTAAAATTCCATTCCCTAATTTCTTTAAAGTCTTGTCCCATTTTATTTTCATTCGGAACCTGAGAAATGCTAATTAAGGGCATATTCTACCCAAACCACACTATAGCAGAAGTCTAATAAGGCACTGCAACAGGTTTTCTGTGCACCACGTACCTGGTTGGAAAGGGCAGATCTTCACTGAAGGTCGCTCACATAGGAGCCTGGGGGAAGGGTTCCTTTAAGGATCCATGTGGGCCAGTAAGTAAAGATCTCATGGGCATCCAAGAACAGGAATACCTGTACAGCGGGGCCTCTTAGGACAAGGCTCTGCCTCAGTCTCAGGCCTCCATTCACTCCTTGATGGCACTTCTGCTGCTTTCTCTATATATGCTTTTGATCCTCACTGGCCTGTTCCTTCCCTTTACTCTTTTCTCAGTCTCACAGCTTCTGTTTCCTCATTGTTTCAGCTTTTGTATAACTTTTCCCTACTCTTCCTCATAGTGTGCATCCGGTCAGCTTCATTCCCTGCTCGTTTCTGCCTGAGTCCCTCCGCACCTCTCAATTCAAATTCCCGAGAGAGAAAACTTGACTGGCCATCTTGTCTTGGCCTTTATTCAAGACCTGCTGAGTCTCCAGGCGCTTTGTAAGGAAATTTTAAGAATTAAACATGACTGTATGATTCAGTGTGTACCCGAGGGGAGTTAGGGGCCCCCTGCTAGTCCATGCCATCACTTCCATCTCCAAGAGCTATGGGCAGACCAGCTTCTCATAGAAAGACCTGGTCTGGGCACTCACTGTTACATGTATACAAACGAGCCTTTAGTCAACATTTCAGCATTATTAAATGAGATGTCACTTATTTTGCTTACATAGGAGGAAATCTTGAGAGACCTATTTCTAGTTAAAAATTTTGCTCTGTCAGTCACAGAACCATAGAATAAGAAATACAAAGTTAAGAGTGTCAAACAATGTATCTCTTGATGGTTTTCTAGTAGATTGTGACATAAATGTTTTCTCAGACTATATGTGAAACTCCTCTAGGGTAGATACTATATCATATATTCAGTTTTAATTCTTAATAGTTCTTACAAAGTACCTAGTCACTCAGAAAGTACTGAGTAAATGCTGATTGAGTTTTGACAACTAGATGGGTTCATTACTTCTGTTAGATACAAGAAGCATTTATATATTTTTTAATATTATATAACATTTGATATGTACATACATGTAAATTGTAAAGCATAATAGGGAAATGAATACTGGAGAACTGCCTAACCAGTTTAAGATTTAAAACCTTACCAGTCTGACTTGTGTATTCCTCTGCCTCGCAAGAGGAACTATTATACTAAGCCTTACATTCATCATTCACTTTTTTTTTTTTTTAAGATTTCATTGGGGAGTTGGGGGAGGGGAACAGTGTTGGGGAATCGGGGAAGGGGAACAGACAAGTTGCTGTCCTTTTGTTCTTCAGTCTAGTTGTGGAGGACGTTGCTTCACTGTTGCGTATTATCATTGCGCTCTTCCCAGGTGAGGCAGTCACTCGCCGGCCATTGGACGGCCACTCACGGTGGCTCATGGCAGCTCAGGAAAGCTCACGCCAGCTGCCGGCCAGCCCCCCTGCAGCCTATGCCTTTGCCAGCGACTCATGGCAGCCCAGCTCCAGGTCGAGCTGTTGTTCACCATCTTAGCTGTAGAGGGCAGCATCACTGGCCCTCATGTGGGATCCGAACCAGGGCCCTGCTGCTCAGAGCTGGCGTCCCAAGCCAACTCTTAACCAACGCGCCACTCAGTCGGCCCATCATTCACTTTCTTTCTGTAAAATAGTTTTACACTATATATATGTCCTTCTCTGTGTCAAATTTCCCTTTGCTTCTCTTTTATAAGGGTACTTATGGTTGCATTCCGGGCCCATCTGGATAGTTCCAGGAAAATCTGCCCATCATAAGACATTTTTCTCTTTCCATTTAAGATAACATCCACAGGTTCCAGTGATTAGGCTGTAGATATCTTTTGGGGACCATTTATCAGCCTACCATAATTGTCTAGTTATACATTTTCTATGTGTGCCTGAGAATATATATTCTGTAATTGTTCGGTAAAGATTCTATATTTGTCCACAACTCTTCTTACCTAGTTTGTCAAAAAAGATGTGTATTCCTAGCATTATACTACAAGAAATAATTTATATGATAATGGCCCTTATTTAAGGTTCTTTATTTATTTATATTTTTAATATATATATATATTTTTTTAGCTGAGCCATCCTGCTACCTGTTGGCAGCTCAGCGGCTGCTCAGCTCGGGCTGGGACTCGAACCAGTTGCTCAGAGCTCACACTCTTGAGTGAGCTCTTAACCAACTGAGCCACTCGGCCGGCCCTTGAAACATTCTTTATATGTCCCATTGTATGGATCCTTCATTTGTTTCTTCATTCCTTTATTCCTTCCTTCCTTCATCCATCATTTATTCAATGAACATTTATTGACTATTGTTTGCCAGGGCCACTGTGGAAGGTTGAGCCCAGAAATAAATAAGCCATAGTGTGCACCCTATTGAATTTACATATTAGTGTGGTAGGGAGACATTTAAATAATAATATGCCAAGTAGTGGTGTTTTGAAAATAAAAAATTAAACAGTACAAAGAGTGACAGCCAGAGCAGAGGTGGGTGGTGAGGGAGTGAGCATGCCATTTTTAAGTTGAATGATCAGGAAAGACCTTTGATATTTGAACAGAAACCTAAGTGAAGTAAGGGTGCAAGCTCTAAAATTATATGGGCAAAGAGTATTCCAGGCAAAGAGAACTGTGAGGCTCTGATATCAAAGTGTCCCTGGCAGATCGGAAGCTAAAGCAGAGCGAGCAACAGAGGAAAGTGGTAGGAGATGAAGGTAGAAAAGAGGCCAGCAGGCAGGACTTGACAGGCGTTATATCCTTTGGTGAGGACTTGAGACATTTAGTCAAAAGCCAAGAGGGTATAATGTTCAACTGGCATTCTCTGAGGGCATTTTTATAAGGAACTAAAGTCACAGTCTAGCTCTGCATACAGTATACTTAACTCAGGTGTATATAGAATACATGTGCATCTATCTTAAGTTAATGTTTTACTATATTCCTTCTTTTTTTATAGATTTATGTGGTCCAGGGCATATATGGTTATCATCATTATATGCAGGATCGAATAGATGACAATGGCTGGGGCTGTGCTTATCGATCGCTGCAGACTATCTGCTCTTGGTTCAAACACCAAGGATACACAGAGAGAGCCATTCCAACACATAGAGAAATTCAGCAGGTACAGAACATGCCATTTCAAATTATAATCAATTGTACATTTCATTAGCCCTTCATATACCACTAATATTTTTTTTTAAAGATTTTATTAGGGAATTAGGGGAGGGGAACAGCGCTGGGGAATCAGGGAAGGGGAACAGACAAGTTGCTGTCCTTTTGTTCTTCAGTCTAGTTGTGGAGGACGTTGCTTCACTGGCCCATGTTGGTATTATCATTGCGCTCTTCCTGGGTGAGGCAGATCGGTCGCCGGCCTCTGGACAGATGCTCACGGTGGCTCTTGGCAGCTCACATCAGCTGCCAGCTGCTCACGCTGGCTGCCAGCCACACACGGTAGCTTATGGCAGCCCACTGCAGCTTCACTGCCGCCTATGCCGTCGCCAGTGACTCATGGCAGCCCAGCTCCAGGTCGAGCTGTTTGTTGTTCACCATCTTAGCTGTAGAGGGCGCAGCATCACTGGCCCTCATGTGGGATCCAAACTGGGACCCTGCTGCTCAGAGCCAGCGTCCCAAACCAGCTTTTAACCAATGCGCCACTCGGCCGGCCCCTACCACTAATAATTAGTATCTCATGGTACTGACTTGTTTTGAAGGAAAAAAATATGCTGGTAATCAGAGAAAATTACCTAAATGTAATTGTTAATAGCTGTATTATGTATGGACTTTTTTGTATTTTTAAATACATAAAGGCTCTGGTTGATGCTGGGGACAAACCAGCCACATTTGTCGGATCACGGCAGTGGATTGGATCTATCGAGGTACAACTGGTACTGAACCAGCTGATTGGTATCACTTCAAAAATACTATTCGTCAGGTAAGGACACTTAAGAAAATTAGAGAAATCATTTCAAAGTTTGTCATTTTATTAAAATAATCAAAAAATTACCTTTTCCCTGCATTTGTTTTCACTCCTCTCCTCCACATTGCCTCATTGCTTTATAAATCTCATTTTTCTTAACCCTAAATTTTTTTTGGTTAATTTTTAGAAGACTTTGGAGTTTATGAGTAAACTCTGTAATATATACTTATATGGTCAGGGCCTAATTTTAGCTGAGAAGAGAAAAACTTGGAAATATGTCAACTTGGAGTGTAGTTATAGAAAATCAAGTTTTTTTATGCTCAAGTTTTTAAAAAGTCTTGAAAAAAAATCAAATGTTGATCTATGGCCTTTCTGTTTCCCTCCTGCTTTTTCTTCGTAAGATGTTAATAAACTAATATGTCCAAATAATATATTCATTACATTTTTTTCCACTCTAGCTTAACCATAATTCTAACAGTAAAATATGAGCAAATCTATATTAGATTGATTTCTATGGCAACAGCTAGCTTCATCCTTTTATGAACCTATGTTTTAAATACATTTTCTATTACGACAATCTTGATAAATATAGTAACATTATCCTTATTTGTCTTTAGTACTTTAATACATCTGGTTTCACAATTGCAGTTTGGGTTGGCTGTGGAAATCAGTGCTAACAAATAAATGATAGATTAAGTAGTGACACATATGGTGATTAAAAAGTGAAAGTTTTGGCACATTAAAACATTGTACGTTCCTTACTAAGCAAGAGCTAAGGCTTAGCATCCCCTAGCACCTCCATTCTGAAAAAATATCTCCCTTCACCCGTCCATCTTTCTTTTTCTTCTCAAAAGTACAAATTGTATAGGACGTTGAAATATTCCCTAAAAATAATAGGTTGTACTTGAAAACATTTTGTAATTTTCACATTGGCTTTACAGACTTTGTCTATTTTAGTCCTAGACTCTCCTGTCATGTAGACAGGGCAGGTATTATTTATCCCAATTTAAAAATGAGGAAATGCAGATTCAGAGGCTGACAGCAAGAAAACGAGAACCCAGGGATTAAAACTCGTTCTTTTGAAATTAAATCCACCTATAAAAGACGCCTGGGCATCAAGGTGACCAGTTTCAATCTTATATTAAAAAGCCGAGACCTGTATGCAGTCCCAGAAGTGAAGAATCGAGGGCTTCTCGCTTCTTCCCTAGCACATTTACTGGCCTTACCTGTTTAGAAAGGTATGTTGCTTTAAGTTGCTCTCTCAGTCAATTCCATACCGCTTAATTTAAATTTATATTATTTTTTTTCAGTAACCAGAAAACGAAAAGGTAGAAAACATTGGTCCTAAACTCATTATTTGACCTTAGTGTTAGAAATAATTCTTCTGATAAAAATGGTTTCTTTCTAGCCAAGGTTCTGAAATGGCCTCGCAAGGACGGGAACTGGCGCATCATTTCCAGAGTGAAGGCACTCCAGTAATGATCGGTACGGTGTTTCGGACATCCTGGGCTCCTTTGGTAGAGGGGAGAGTATGTAAAACCAGTATCATAAATATTTAATGGCACGTAAAATCAGTCATTTTTAAACATTTTAAAATTAGCTTTTATACTATACAGACTGTCCTCTGGATATTTATTTGCAAGGCAGGAGGAAAGTTACAAAAAAACATTATAATCACCAGAAGAAAAGGCTAAGAAGAGAAATAGCTGTGTGCATATATTTAAAGAGCTGAAAGCAGTATAGAAAAGAAGTGACCATCACTCTACTGAGCATAAGTCATGGCTCTGTCACTAAGTTGGCTGGCTGTGTTACTTTATTGCAAATTACTTAACCTCTCTGGGCTTTATTTGTAAAATAAAAGGATTGGATTAGCTGATCTAAAGATTCATAACTCTGTGAGGAACAAGACGTGTCCTGTGATGACAGAAGGCAAGTTAAGAGAGGAGTGTAGGAAATGGAGGGAGGCAGATTTCAGCAGAATATCAGAAAGAATGGAATGAGTGGATAGCTGTATTATTGGAGGTACTCAGAGCAGAGGCAGCACATCTGTTAAAGAGTGGTACCACAGCAGTGATTGTTACTCTGTTGGGAAGAGTTTAGACCTTCTATGGCCCTTTCTAAATCCAGTTTAGGTAATTTCATAGATATGGCAATGGATATAAACCTCATATGATTACAGGTATGTTTTCTGTCTTACAGATGTAATTGTATCTTTTCAGAGTGTTTTTGACACAATGTAGGCTAGTCAATTTTAATGCTGTTAGATCAATAGGTAAAACAATCTTTTGAAATTGAAATTGAATAGGAAGTTACTAACGTATGCCGTCTTATACTTCATATTTCCTCTTCTATAGGGGGAGGAGTTTTGGCCCACACAATCCTAGGAGTTGCATGGAATGAGGTTACAGGGCAGATCAAATTTCTGATTTTAGATCCACATTATACAGGGGCTGAAGATCTCCAAGTTATTTTGGAAAAGGTAAATATCTATTTAGTACAAATTTAGATACAAGGCAAAGAACCCAGAACCAGAGGATGGTAAGCTGGCTGTTAACAAAAGACAGTATAAACCAAGGGCAGTGATCCTCACTATTTGGGCTGTGATGTGATGACTCTTCATCTCCCAAACACCCTGCTTTCAAATATCACCACTTTGGGGATTCGGTTTTAACATATGAATTTTGGAGGCACCTCAGTCTGTATTCTGAGGGAACGTTCTGCCTCTGCCTCTTTTACCCTCTTGTGGAACTTTTCCTGTTTGACATTCCCAGGCCAGTCACCTCAAAGAAAAGAAGCGTGGCTCCCCTGTCTCCTCCCATCAGTTTCTGGTTTTGGCACTCTCTCTACCCACTTCTCTTAAAAAAGAAAAAAAAAAAAAAAAAAACTTGAGTCTGTTTACCTGGACTACATGTGTAAAAGGATCACAAAAAGATTAAACATAGATAGTATAAGCCTTTTTTTTTTCTATTTATCATTCAGAAAACAGATTTTAGGACATTAAATTTATTAAAAGTTTTGCTTAAAATGTTAGATACTAAAAATAAGCTTATTTATGTATAGAAACAGGTCTCAAAGACAATAAACCAAACTTAGCGGCTGGGAGCAGGGGCAGTAGGACTGGGGGAAGATTTTTGTAAGTTTTTTACTTTCATCTCATTTGAATTTTTACAATGTATATCTTATTTTTGCAATCAGAAAAAGAAACATGAAAAAGTTAAAGATCATCTCTACTCAACCCTCACGCCTCCACACTAAAAAACAGAGCTAACACACTATCTACTGTAGGAGCTATGAACTTTGGCTGTAGGTCTCAGCTAGAATATCCTACCCTGCAGCTTCTGAGTCAGTCAGGGTAAGGAATAAGACCACCACTTGTCACTCAGTGGTATTTTAAGAGCCCTAGCTAGCCTCCTCACAAGTATCTTGTAAACGAAGCACTTCATTTCAGAACAATATAACAGAGTAGGTGTTAGGTGAGTCTTAAGAAAATAAATCCATTGCCCTAGAAGAAATTTGATAAACTTTTATATTCACAGTGAGATTTTGTTTGAAAGTCATTTTCTCGGCTAGGGAAAAAGATGGATACTGATATGAAGAATGGAAAGTGGAATGATGATAGCCTGAGGAAAATGAAGGGTATGGAATGCAATTCAAAGGGCAAGCTCAGATTTCTCACTACCATATTTCCTCATAGCTAAGATGCCTCTGCATGGAACATATCATTATAGTCTTTTAAAAGCTACTAAGAAAAACAGACTGCCAGTTAAACTATCACATGCCATCAACTGATAGACTTGTAAAACTATATATCTTAGAATCATTAAAATATGGAATTTGGAGTAATGGTTACCATAAGGAAGCTTTTCTTTTATGATTTATATGATTCAGTACCATAGAATTTAAAAAAAATTTTTTTAATTCTATCTGAAATGGACCCAACTAAGTTACTTTTCTATGCTTTATAGGGAGTCAAATCTTTGAACTATATAGGTAATTTAGAGTCTTATTCCAAGATCCTGCCGACAGAGCAGAATTATAAAATGTTACAATTTTGATCCTGTAGTCCTGTAACTTAGTAAAATGTTTTCCTTTCCCTTCTCCCAATGTAGGGCTGGTGCGGATGGAAGGGCCCAGACTTTTGGAGCAAGGATGCTTACTATAACCTATGTCTTCCTCAACGACCAAATATTATTTAAAATACCTTGGACTCAAAGACAGTAGTAAAGTTGACTATAAATTTGTTAATAAAATGTTTAATTTCAAATTAAATCTTGGGTGTAGTTTGATGGTTTAACCTATGATTTTTTTTTCAAAAGTTGTAAATACTACACACAAAAAAGAATTTATTCTTTAGACATTCCTTTAATAACTTCAAAGACAAAGCATGCACAACCAAAATAGTATAGGCATGTAAATACATGTATTCTTAAATGTTATCTTCACTTAGAAGAAAGTTTTCCTCCTTCTCAGAAGGAGTTTGGAAACACCTGATGAGCCAAAAGCCACAGCTTGTAGCTAAGCAGCAGATTTGCACAAAGTGAAGGCCTCTTCAAACCTCTTCATAACCAACATGACATCTGTTGTTAAAAAACATATTAATATTAAAAACTAAAAATGGTTATCTCCCCAACCTTCTTCCATGCAGCACAAATTTTGGTCTCTAGGATCAGTATTAAAATGTGTTAATGAGAACAAAAAGATATACTAGAAATAAGACTGTCAATATTCAAATAGAACAATAAATTCTGTGCTAAATAAGAGATCCTTGAGGAAAGAAGAAACTATGAGTTACTTACCAACACTTCCTTTTTCCATTTATATCTTCTGCACTTCCGAAACTCCGTTTCTGACTGAGCACTGGAACACAATGCTCTCTATCGGATCTTTCACTTGATTTTTTTGTCTGCATACATTTAATTGCCATAAGAAACTTGGCACAATCTGGAAATCCACATGACCGAGCAAGATCTTCAGCTGTTTGCCCATTCTTATTACATAAACTGAATTTAAGACAAAAATTGAGTTAAATAAAAATTAACAATTGTTTTAATTGTTTAGCCTTTTTTTCCCCTCTTTTTTTCATATATCTTACTAACAAAGGAGCTTTGGGCTCATACTAATGTTGGTTGCAGAACAGAAGAAATAAAGGAAACAGAGAAATTCCATTTTTGCTCACTATTGTTATCTTCTGTGGCTAGCAAAGTCCAGCACAGAGTGAGTATTCCAGTTTTCAGTAAATGAAAGAGGATTCTGTGTTCAGTACAATGAATAAGTACCCAAAGAAAATCCATGAGAACGTCTATAGAATGGATTTTCCTAAACCAAAACCAAGGTGTGACACTGCCATAATAGATGAGCAGAACTGCATCTCTGATTGCTCAGGATCCATTTTTTTTACTTAACACAAACTGAATAGTATCAGATATTAACAACCTGAGTTAACATTTAAATGGTAACACTAAATTACCAATTAGCAAGCATCATTTTTAAAAGCACATGTAATTAAGCTAAGGAGTCTGATCAGTTTAATCCAATTTAAAGCCAGAGTTTATACTTACTCAATTTGGGCATCACTGGCTACAAGCAGGCTAAGGCATTCCAGGCTCCCAACTTTTGCTGCCTTGTGTAGTGGAGCTTCTCCAAAAACATCCTTAAAGATAAGACAACACATTTTAGTCTCTCCCCAAAACACTTTCTTGTGGAAGTTGGTGGGTGAGGTCTAATTATTATTTGAGAAAGCTATTGGAGTATGTTAAAACTGCATTATACTAGACTGAATTTTTTAATTCCAAGTTGTTTTTTCACTTGGTATGCTATTAAATACAAAGTTTTCATGAATAACAATGTGTGCAGCCACATACATTAAAATTTAAGTGAGTAAAAGCAAAATAAGAGTTCTAAGGAAGTAAAAAAAATGTACAATTTAAAATTCGCCATACTTTAATATTCAGTGAAGATGTACACCACCATAAGAGTTCTGTAGGAAACTATAATGGTTGTGAGCATGCCTCACAAATGTTTCAATTGCTATACTGAGGCTTTTAATTTGATAATGTTGTAATTGTTCCTTTAGAAATAAACAGTAGACCTGTGTATGCTGTCCAATGTAATAGCCAGTAGTAGCCATATGTTTAATGAGCACTTGAAATATGGCTTGTTTGAATTGAGAAAATTCACTGGATTGAGAAAACCTATGAAAAGAAAATGTAAAGTATCAATAATGTTTTTTATCGATTACATATTGAAATAGTATTTTGGATAAACTGGGTTAAATTATAATTAATTTCATGTTTCGTTTTACTCAAGGTGGCTACTAAAAAATTTTAAATTACTTATGTGTCTTGTATTATACGCGTGTATTTCTCTTGGAGATTGCTGCCATGGATATGTTTATAACAACTGTAACAACGGACTATTTTGGCGTCTAAAACATGTTTGTGTGGATTTGGGGTGGAAGGGAGGGTTGCACACAGTAACAATCGGTTACCTAGTTACCTGTTGGTTGAGGTCAGCGCCCATTTGCAGCTGCCAGAGGAGAAAGCAAGCACAGCCGCCACCCGCGGCCAAGTGGACAGGCGACTGCTCGAAGGGGTTTGGGGGTGCGTTGACTGAGTCCCCGGTCTCCAATAGATGCTTCAAACTATCCATCTGCGGGAAGAGAACAGCTCCAGCTTTGTCCAGTCCCACGCCCTCATGGTTTTCGACCTCCCAACTCGGAAGAGACTTGACTCGACAAGCGCCGAGTGGTCAGTCCCTTTTCACCCTCACTAACGCGCCTGAGAAGACAAACATCTGGAAACTGAAGCCTGTAGGAGAAAAGGGGTTCGAGTCTCACCTCTGAGTTGCAATCAAGCAACAGCATTTCCACCTAACAGCAGCGGACAGGAGTCCTTGGGCGTGCAGAGCGGAGTGGAACTCGCTGCAGACTGGCAGGTAAGCATGCACAAGCCGCCCACATGGGAAAGAATTTAAAGATCGCTGAGGCTAGCTGGCCGGCCCCTCACCGCCGCGCTCCAGCTCTGGCAGCGTCCCAGCAGCCTAACCTTTGGCCGCCGGGCCCTTACCCGCCCAGCGGCTGCCGCACGTACACAAACACTGACACGTGCAACCCCAGACCTGGCGCTGCTGCCCAGGAGGAGGGAGGAGGAAGCAGCGTGATTGGCCATCTGGGAGATGCCAGGCCCTCCCATCTCGGGGCGGGGCCCTAGCCACCGGACCCCCGCCATGAAGCCCCAGTACGCGTGCGCCATGCAGGGCAGGCTCTGGAATTGTGGGGTTTCTGCAGCATCCATAACGCGCGCTGAGTTTGGCACGTCTGACACCAGCGTGCCCAGCCCTTTATTCCCTGTGGAGAAGTGGGAGTCGTGGGGGGAAGGTTTGGGTTTCTGCTAGCACGCACGTAACCAGGAAACGAGGGAGCTATAAGGAGTTGTGCTGCACCACCTTTGGAAGCCGCTCCCCGTGGTGCCGGCCTCCTGTCCCCCAACCCCCACCTCACCCCGAGCTCCGGAGGAAGGAATGAGAGCTCCTTCTGCCTCAAGTTCAAAATCGCCCCAGGCTTGCCTCAGTCACCCACACCCAGGACAGTTTGGAAGGAAAACAAGAGCTGGGGGGGGGGGGGGCAGTATATGAGCTAAGAGGATAGATTTTACCACTGGGACCACCCTATCTTGTCCTGCTGCCTCCCCCAATTAAATGATTTATCAAACCTGACCCATCGGGTTTTCGGGTTTAAGATGATACCATGCCCACAATGGGAAATCCTATAAAATAAACCAACCGTTGTAATGTGCCCCCTCCTGCAGATAGGTTAAAGCACACTAGTGGACTTGTCCCCTGGGGAAATTTCCAGTCCAAACTATTAAACTTGAGCTTGCGGAGACGGGGACTGCATGAAGGAGGAGGAAACACGGTTGTTTGCCCTCACACTCGTGGGGAAAGTTCCTGGATAAATGAAGGGGCCCAGGCCTTGGACATTTACGACATTGGGCTCCTCGTCCCCATGGGCCGGGATGACCACTCTGCGCTGCTCAGGCGGAAATTCAGGGATGGGGGAAATGGCTCTCCCGGAGTTCCTTATAATGTTCAGCTTAAGTCATTCCTTCTAGTAAAACTTGAGAAGCAGACTTTCTGACTTCAAACTGTAGCTATAGACTGCTATAGCTATAGACAATCTCTTGGCTATCTTTTCCTAAGCACTTTTTTCAGCTTCATCTAGCTAAAAACATTCTTCAGCCATATATTTCTTTTCCCTAAAAAAGTCTTCAGTTAGTACCTTCTAGCTACTGATACCTTTAAGAGCAGAACTGAAAAAATAGATATATATTATTATGCTTCTAGAGGATAAGCTCTTATCTCTAAATGTAAGTGGCCTTTTAGTTATAATTTTAGTTACAGCATATTGTTTATTTTGTAATAAGAGCCATACAATAATTTTGCAGTAATAAATTTATTATACTATACTAATGCACTGATCCAAGGGATAGTTTCAAACATTTTTATTCATATGCATGCTTGAACATAAATGTGGATATATATTTATGCTCAAGCACATATATAGAACCATGCTTTTGTTCTGTATTGTTTATATTTAAGCTATTCACAATACCTTTTAATGATATTTAAAGAATACCACTGCAAAGATATTGTTGTCACATGCCTATATTGCCAATTTTCTCACTTTTATGTAAGTACTGTTTTTAAACTTGATCTTAGCCAAAAGGCCGAGAAGCGATATGTAAGTACTGTTTTTAAAAGCATATAATTAAGCTTCAGGTTTGCAGATATCTGTTTTCAGGAATTTTTAGTTCTAAACATATATACTGCAGTTAAAATATATAATGGGATATTTGTGTGATGCATGTTCCTCCATATTACATCCTTTTCCTTTAAAACAAGATTCTGTTCAGCATGCATTAAGTCCGGTAATTACTGTTATCTTCCTGTCACACATGTAAGTTTCACAAAGGAAAGGGAGTTTTGTGAATAGTTGTTAAACCTTTGCCACCTTTAATCACTGTGTACATGAAGTGTTTGGAATTCTTTTGTAAGGAACAGTTGTCTTTTCCTTCATATTTCTTTATTCAATCATTTATATCAGTGTGGACTCATGGATATCTATTTTGTTGAATTATAATCCAACAATACATTATTGTGTCATTCAATAAGCTTGGGCCATTGGGAGCTCCTTCAGGTCGACACCTGTGTCCCTTTGACATGCACCTATCCTTTGGTTTTTTGAGCACTTCCTTGCTTTCTGGCAGTACAAGATGCTCCAGCCTCATCTTGTGTTTTCCCTGCCCTAACTCTGTATCAGCAGTTTCTCCAGATTTTATATCATCGATTAATGTCTACAATTTATATTATAGAATTTTCTGAATTCACTGCATGTTGCCAAGTTTCAAAAGGTGATTTTTATATCCAATCTCAAGATTTGGAGTAAAAAGTAAACACATACTCTTGCTTTTAAAAATCTTCTTAGTTCTCATTTTCTGAAATTATAAAGTACTAAAGTTTGGCTTACCCTCTTGCCGGAGTCCTGCCATTTAAAAAACTGGTATTAGTTTTGCTTTTTGGAGAACAGTGTAATGATGAAAGTGCACAGGTGCTAGGGGCATCCCATCCGTCCCAATGCCTAGCCCTATGACCTGAGGCAAGTTACTTCTTCACTATGCCTCAGTTTCCACATATCATAAATGGGCCTTATCATAGCCCCTATTTCATAAAGTTTGTATGAGTTAGTGTCTATAAAGTGCTTAGGACAAAGAACAATACCTGGCATTTCTTTGTTTTTATTTTCTAGACACTCAACAACTCTTCCTGTAAGCTACAGCTACAAAAACCATGTGCAGTGTTGAAACCACAGAGGACAGCATGGGTTTAAAGGAGGTAAGGTATTGTTTTCTGATTTGTTTCACTTCCGATGACCTTCCTGAATATGCCAAGTTTTTTTCTTAGCTTTTTTGGATCCAGGAGTATACTGAATGACTTCAGGGAGATAAAAACTTCTATAATCAGTTTCTGAGTAAACTGATAGTGCTACCTACATCATCTTATTTGGATTGTTTTTGTTCTAAATACTTTACCTAATATTACTTCACCGTACAGCTCATTGGAAACTTTTATAGCCACTAATGCAACCGTGATATTTTTGGAATTATATAATCAAACAATTTTACATATCAAGGAACAGACATTTTAAAATTCTCTAGTCCAAACTGCACATGAGGAAATTGACTCTTTAAGAGATTAAATGACTATTCCAAAATCACAGATATTTCAGATTTTTTTCCCTAATATACTGAATTATCTTCTTTTTCTGCACTTCATTCTCATTAATGAAGCAATTTATTATATAATTGTATAAATGCAGCTTTCCAATCACACTAAAGGTCGACTGAGTTCTTCTCTTCACCGCCAATCAAGAACCTTTACTGGAAGCTTGTCCCTGATTGGTGAAAGCCAGCTGTGACAGTAGAATGCCGAGGAGTAAACAAAAAAACATAGCAACAACTGAGTTTGCTATCTCACTATCCTCAGCCTAGGCCCATCTGGACTCCTTCATCCCAAATGAAGTGGCCTCTACATTTTATATGAAGGCTCTGATTTTCCATTTATCTGTGACCCATCTTATAACATGGCAATCCAATACAGATGGGAAGAGAGAATCAAACACCAGAGCTAAAATAAAGTGTCTTCCCAGGTAAAATAGACAAATGTTTTAATGTGAAATGGATATGTCTAATGAGCTTCAGATACAAGGCAAAAGAAAAGTACCAGTGCATAAGAACTATATCTATGGGCAGTGTCACCAAATCCTACTAGTGGCAGCAGCCTGTGGTGGGTGACATGACCCGTGGCAGTGTATGAACTCACAGAGAGGACCTGCAAACAGCTCTCATCATTCATCCCATGCTGGGGAAGCAGACGCGGAAGATGGCTGTAACTATTATATAAAGGGTCCTGGTTTCCTAAGAAGGAATAGTCATAACCCAGAGCTGGTAATTTGGTGCCCTATCCCTTAGGCAATGCAGAGAAGTTGCTTTTTGCGAGTGCAAAGTGGAATGGAGTCTCTTTGAATTTTTCTGAAAGAACATATTTCTATCTTATTTTTTATTTTTGTTTACAGAATACACATTGTGGAGACAGGATGAAGTTGACCAGTGAAAAGTTGCCCAAGAAACCCTTTTATACCTCTCTATCCCAGTATGCTGCTAAAAAACAAAAATTCACCGACAAGACTGGTACAAATTCTGATAATATTTTCACTAAAAGTTAATCCTGTACACCAGAGGGAAAAAAAGACAAGAAATATGAGTCTTACTGCTGTCAAGGAAGTGGTTAAGTTTAGCTTAACCTTTCTAGCTTTCCTGTAAGAATATGTGAAATGATGACTTAGTTGATCTGGTAGCAACTCATCAGTGGAGAAGTTTCATAGAGCCCAATCCTGATTTTACACTCAGGATTTTAGGACACCTTTCTGTAAAAGGGAAGCCAGATGTTGCTTCCATTATGGAGAACAATACCATACTTTACTTGAAATTGGCATTTAAAGCTACCATTTTTTTGTTCTGTAGTATTTTTTTTTTAATTAAATTAGGGATGGTTAGCTCATTTGGTTAGAGTAGCTCCAATTAAGCCTCAAATTAAGAATTTCACTCACCCATAGGACAGCTGTGCCTAAAGAATTGCACATAGACTGCATTGCTAGAGCACCTGCCTAGTGGTAAATAGGGTTACTCTGAAAACCAATCAACACATATTTCTTGATTATACAAGACATGGTGTTAGGTACTGCCTTTTTTTTTTTTTTTTGGTAATGCTTTTTCCTTTAGCTAAGAAGGCCAGTTTTAGGAATGAGAACTAGGCTGGATACTAGTATAAACAATGTCAGATAATCTATATAATTTATTACTTCAAGAGAGAAGATTCATACTGTATTGATAAAGATGGAATTCTTTCTTTCTTAAATCAGATCATTACAACCATGCTAATTTAATAGATCAGGCATTGCAAATCTTGAAGGAAAGAATGAGAAGAGGGGATGCAATGGCATATTTCCTACGAGGACAACTATATTTTGAAGAGGTATTTTTTGTTTTGTTTTCATTTCATGAAATGCTGTTCTTAGATCCTTATAGCAAAATTCCCTGTAGAATTCCTTACATTGTAATACCAGGGAAATTCTGTCAAATTCCATAGCTTATGGTTGGGGCTGTAAGTGTCATATACTGGTACCAGCTTAAAGACATAACTGACCTTTCTTCATAAAAGTCGTTCTAATGAAAGTCATTTATAGGAAACATTATGGTATGAAATCCATTCCCACACAATAAATTGAAAATCTAATTTTTATATTTTTACTCAAAATATTTAATATCATTTATCAAATTAATATCATGTAATAATATTTGAAGATCCTGATTCTTACCTAGTATTTAAAGGTAGCTTATATGTTCCACTGTAGAGTAAGCAGGCAATTGCCCTCTTTATCCACATTAAACTGAGGTATCCTGTGAGGTACATCTAGGAGGATGTGCAAACTGTCACTTCAACATCAGTAATAGAGCATCAATTCTTCAATGAACCCAAGGGAAGAATGTGAAAAGGGACCAGCAGTCCCTAATACTTCACCATTCACTGAATATTTGGGGAACTATGCACCTCTATCCCACTTACTCTCTAACATTTGATGGCTTCTTCATTCATTCTGGCAGCAAATATTTGTTGAGGACTCATCATGCATCTGCCACTAGTAGTACAGCATAGCATAATGGTTAAGAGAATGATCTCTCAAGCTTTGGGCATACTTCAAATATGGTTCTATTGCCAGTTAGCTGTTTATCCTTGGGCACAAACACTTAACCTCTTGGTGCTTCAGTTTTCTCATCTGTAAAAGGGGGATGATAATGTGTGTCTCAGAGCTATTGAGAGGCTGTATTTATTGTAAAACAGGGCCTAGCACCTAACATGTGCTTTATACGTGTTTGTTATTTATTGTGCTAGGCACTAACTATATAGTGATGAGGGAATTAGAATGGTTCCCATTTCATAAAGTTTACATTCTACTATAGGAGAAGAAAATAAATTAATATACAATTACAAAAAAGGAAAACTACTGTGAAAGCAATTAACTGCATACTATGATAGAGAATAACTTAGAAATAGGGTGGAAAAGACCTGTTGTTGAAACTAAAATTTGAAGAAAAGGAAACAGGCAATGTAAACAACCAGGTAGAAGTGCATTCCAGGTAGAGGGGAGAACAAATGAAATGTTTCAGAGCTAAGACAGAGCGTGGTGAGCTCTAGGAATTAAAAGAGACCAATGTGGAGGAGATCCAAAATGGCAGGGTAGATAAACACGGTGCCTGCTTCCTTCCATGAACAAATTAAAATTACAGCTAAATTATAGAACAGTCAACCTGGAGAACCATCTGAAGTCTGGCTGAACAGAAGTTTTATAATTAAGGAAAGAAAGAAGAAGCCACATCAAGACTGGTAGGAGGGGCAGAGATGTGAAACGGCTGGCTCCAAACCTCCGTGTGGCAATTGAGAACCAGGAGAAATAGCTCAGCTGTAGAGGATACCCCCAGAGAAGCAAGGGACCCCAACCCCATACCAGCCTCCCCAGCCTGGAGTACTGGTGCTGGGAAGAGGAGCCCCCACAACATCTCACTGTGAAAAACAGTGGGGATTCTGACCATCTCAGTGGGATGGAAGGCTGCGGGAAACACAACCGTCCTCTTAAGGAGCCTGTGCACAGATTTTCTCACTCCCAGGCACTTACTTGGGCTCCAGTACAGCAACTGGAAACATTCAGTAACTCGAGGGGGTGTCAGAGACATACAGGAGACAGACTAAGTTGTGTTGCTTCAGATTGAGGGCTGGAGAACAGTCGCCATTTCTCTGTGAGGGGGCCTCCTCCTGTGCAGACGGCAGGTGGGCGCCATTCTTCCTGTGCTGAGCCTGCCCCGACAGACCAAATCTGAATCTGATTGGTCTGGTGATCTCCACAGCTCCATCCTGCTAACTCATTAGGACCTAGCACCACCAAATTCCCCTAACACCTGAGGCACTTTCTCCAACAGCAGCCAGCCCCACCTGCATTGCACTATTTCTAGAAAACTATTAGAGTCCCACAGATTCCAGGGGGGCAGCGACTTGCCTCGGTGTGCTATGAGACTTTTGCTGAGTAGCTTCAGGCTCACCACCAAACCAGAATTTACATTAACCTGGCGACCACAACTCTTCCCACCCTAATGACTCTCTGAGACCCTGCCTCACCCAATTTGTGTACTGCATGAGACTTTATCAGTGGCTGAACCTTAATGGAGCTGGCAGGTGGCAGCAGGCCTCAAGGTGTGCTGGCATTTTGAGGAGCTCCCCTAGGCCAAGTACTGGTGGCAGCCGTCCTCGGTTCACAGAGTGACCTCTCCCACGTGCCTCCTGGGTTAGCAGAGGCAGCAAACAACTGTGGATCGCTTTGTAGCTCCTAGAAGCTAGTCCCCAGCCAGTCACAGGCAGTGGGTGACCTGGGCCTGCACCAGAGCCCCTCCCAAGAGGCCCCAGAACAAACATACTTGGAGGTTGGCTTCAGACCACAGCAGAGCACAACACAATTAGCCCCACAAGTGGCACACCCAAAGGGAGGTCTCATCAGGCACCAGAGCCAGCTGGGGCAAATCCCACTCAGTGGGGTAAGCCCAGTGCACAGCAGCCCATAAGCTGTGGACATGGCCAACCACTCAGCCAATTATCCTGAAGGTCAGTCCTACCCACTGACATACCAATAGCAACCAAGGCCCAACTATAACAGAAGGGTACACAAAACCCACATAAGGGGCACTCCTGGAGTATCCAGAGCAGGAGACCAGGAATACTGTGCCAATGGACCCCATAGGGCACCTACTATATCAGGCCACCAGGCCAAGACTAGGGGACATAGCAGATCTACCTAATACATAGAAACAAACAGAGAGGCAGCCAAAATGAGAAAACAAAGAAATACATATCAAATGAAAGAACAAGAGAAAACTCCAGAAAAAGAAACAAAATGGAGACAAGCAAACGACCAGATACAGTGTTCAAAACAATGGTTATAAGGATGCTCAAGGAACTTAGTGAGAACTTCAACAAAAAGATATCAAGCATAAAAAAGGACATAGAAACCATAAAAAAGAACCAGTCAGAAGTGAAGAATAAATAACCGAAATGAAGAATGCCCTAGAAAGAATCACCAGCAGACTAGATGAAGCAGAGGATCAAATCAGTGATTTGGAAGACAAGGTAGCAAAAAACACCCAATCGAAACAGCAAAAAGAAAAAAGAATGCAAAAAAAAATTTGAGAGTTTAAGAGACCTTTGGGAGAACATCAAGAGTAACAACATTCACATCATAAGGGTACCAGAAGGAGAAGACAAGAGAGCAAGGGATTCAGAACCTATCTGAAAAAATAATGACTGAAAACTTTCCTAACCTGGCAAAGGGACAGATGAGACCAGGAAGCGCAGAGAAGCCCAAACAAGATGAACTCAAACAGGCCCACACCAAGACACACTATAATTAAAATGGGAAAGGTTAAAGACAAAGAGAGACTCCTAAAAGCAGCAAGAGAAAAGCAACTAGTAACTTATAAGGGAGCCCTCATAAGATTGTTAGCTGATTTCTCAACAGAAACTTTGAAGGCCAGAAGGCACTGGCACAAAATATTCAACGTGATGAAAACCAAGGGCCTACAACAAAGATTACCCAGCAAGGCTATCATTTAGAATTGAAGGACAGATAAAGAGCTTCTCAGACAGAAAAAAGCTAACTAGTATTACAAGGAAAGTTATCACCAAACCAGTATCACAAGGAATGTTATCACCAAACCAGAATTACAAGGAATGTTACAGGGACTTAAGATGGAAAAAAAAAATCAAAATTATAAATAATAAAATGGCAATAGCTACATATCTATCAACAATTACTTTCAATGTAAATGGATTAAATACTCCAATCAAAAGACACAGGAGGGCTGAATGGATAAGAAAACAAAACCCTTACATACACTGCCTCCAAGAGATTCACTTCAGATTGAAAGACACACACAGATAGAAAGTAAGGGGATCAAAAAAGATATTTCATGAAAATGGAAATGAAAACGACAAAAAAATCTGTAGTAGCAATACTTATACCAAAGTAGACTAAACCAAAGGCTATAACAAGAGACAAAGAAGGGACTGGTAATCCCACTTCAGTGTATTTCTCTGAAGAAACCCAAATGCTACTTTGAGGGGATGTGTGCATCCATATGTTCACTGCAGCATTGTTTACAGTGGCCAAGATGTAGAGGCGGCCTGGGTTCTGTCGATGGAAGAATGAATAAAGAGGAGGTAGTACATATATACATTGGACTATTGCTCCTCCATGGATGGGAATGGATTTTTGCCATCTGCAGTGGCATGGATGGACCTGGGGGTATTGTGCTGAGTGGACTGTCAGAGAAAGACAGATGCAATGTGATTTTGCTTATATGTGGAATCTAAAGAACAAAATAAAACAGAAACAAACTCAAAAATCAGAGAATATATTGATGGTTGCCAGATGGGAGGGGGGTTGGGAGTGAGTAAAAAAGTGGGGGAAGGGATTAAGAAGTACAGATTTATTATTACAAAGTAGTTACAGGGATGTAGGGTATAGCATAAGCAATATAGTCAATAATATTGTAATACCTATGTATGGTGCAGATGGGTACTAGATTTGTTGGGGTGAAAATGGGAGGGGGTTGGAGTGCAGGATGAAAACAGTGAAGGGATTAAGAAGCAAAAACTGATACACACAGGGATGTAAAGTAAAGCACAGGGAATATAATCAATAATACAGTAATAACTATGTATTATGCCAGGTGAGTACTGGACTAGTCAGGGGATCACTTCTTAAATTATACAAATGTCTAACCATTATGCTGTATACCTGAAATTAATAAAAAATAATATTGAATGTCAACTGTAATTGAAAAATTAAAAAAGGGAGTAAAAAGTGAAGGGGAATAAGAGGTCCATATTTGCAGTTATAAAACAAATTAAGTCATGGGGATGTTATGGACAACAGAGGGAATATAGTCAATAATATTTTGATTATGTGGTACTGTGTCAGATGGTTGCTGGACTTATGGTGATCACTTCTTTTTTTTGGTGATCACTTCTTTAAGTATATAAATGTTGAATAACTATGGTATACATCTGAAAGTAATGTAATATTGTATGTTAGCTATATTTTAATAAAGATCTTTAAAAATTAAATTGGAAAAAAAAAAGAGAGAGACCAATGTGGTAATAAGCAAGGCAAAGAATAGTTGTAGGTGAGGTTTGTTTATCTCTTTGTTTTTCTTTAAAGATTTTATTGGGAAATTGGGGGAGAGGAACAGCGTTGGAGAATCAGGGAAGGGAAACAAACAAGTTGCTGTCCTTTTGTTCTTCAGTCTAGTTGTGGAGGACGTCGCTTCACTGGCCCATGTTGGTATTATCATTGTGCTCTTCCCAGGTGAGGCAGATCAGTCACCGGCCACTGGACAGCCGCTCATGGCGGCTCACACCAGCTGCTGGCCGCTTACGCTGGCTGCCAGCCACTCACGGTAGCTTATGGCAGCCCACTGAGCTTCACTGCAGCCTATGCCATCACCAGTGACTCACGGCAGCCCAGCTCCAGGTTGAACTGTTGTTCACCATCTTAGCTGTAGAGAGCGCAGCGTCACTGGCCCTCATGTAGGATCTGAACCGGGCCCTGCTGCTCAGAGCTGGCGTCCCAAGCCAACTCTTAACCAATGCGCCATTTGGCCGGTCCTTTTTTTTTTTGGAGCTGGGTCCTGGTTTAATTTGGAGACAAAAATAATGGCATAATAGACTGAAAAATAGAGAAGTGGGGAGGAATGGGTTTGAGGTGATGATCAAGATTTCAGTTTTTAGACATGTTATGTTTGAAATGCCCATTAGTGATCCAAGAAGACAGATTTTCAAAGTAGAACCTCATATGTAAGAGTCTAGATCTCAAAGGAGAAGTTTGGGTTGAAGGTGTATATTTGAGTTGTATATGTCATTTAAAATCATGAAAACTAAAAGAACTTTCTTACTCTTCCTTTGTATATTCTAACTTTTCCAGCCCTCTCACATCTAAACCAAACATTAGTCAGAAAGGAGAATGAGTCTTAACAACTCAAGCATTTACTCACTGTTACGTGTTCTTTAAAATAAATTTTTTTTTGTATTTTGGTGCAGTTTTTGTTAATTTATCAATTTGTTAATTATACTTTATGAAAAGAGAAATTCAGTTATTATTGTGTTTTCTCTGGCCTACTCTTCCTAGTAATGACTGTCCAATTCAGTAAAAGACCCTCTTTCCACATTACGAATGATTCATTTTTTAGTGTGAGGCATGGTGGATTTTCATGGTGGATTAAGATATAAACCCCATATTAGCCCCTTACACCTTAACATGTTTGTTATCAGAATGTCTGACTGCTGAAGAGCCTTAAATCAATGGCACATAATATGTAGGTTTTTATAGGAAGTATGGGAGAAAGATAATTTTAGAGAACCACATATTTGTTTTAACATATTTTCTCCTTAGCTGGAAAACTGCAAAACTGGAGGGCATAAGCCATAATGCAAACAGGATATTTAATAATAGTGAATATCCTGATGTTCAAATTTTCTCTGACACTTTGGCCCCAGCTCTGAAATTTCTCAAAATTCAGGAGTGGCAGCTGATGCGCCAAGCTAGATTGAGCAGAGGGCTAGACTATCATTTCAAGAGAGGATTGACAATAAATAGCCAAGGGTAAGAGTGAGAGCCAAAGGGGATCTCTCCCAGATTCCTCCTGGTCACTTCTCTCAGTTGCCATATTTAGGTCTATTTAATTTACTTTATAGTGTGTTTGATTATTGTAAATGACTTATTTGTAAATTCCATAAATTTGTTGCTGTCTTTTGTTGTTTTATTTGGTGCTACTAGCAGGATTTAGGTGGGAATTAAATAACTGAGATATCTTTAAGATAATAACAAAATAATTCTATATTTCCTGGGAACTTGTAGGGATGGTATGAAGAAGCATTAGAACAGTTTGAAGAAATCAAGGAAAAGGATCATCAAGCAACTTACCAGCTAGGAGTAATGTATTATGATGGACTGGGGACAGCTACAAATGCTGTAAGTTATTATTTTGTTCAGTGTTTAAGATTTCATTGTTAATGGATTATTTCATACAATTAAATTTATATTTTTATAATATATTTTTATCCTTATATTTCAATAATCTCTAACCTTTTAGCATTTAAAAGATAGCAGTAGTCATTTTTACATTTGAGTGAAAAACAAAATTTTTTTGCCCCTTTTCCTTGCTATTATTAGCTGTCAATAATTTTGTTTTAATATGTTTTCTTTTATTTTTCAAAGTTATTCCAAAGCTACACAAACATGGAGAAAAGCTGGAAAATAAGCAAAAACGTATCACTCAAAATTCTGCTATCAAATATGAACACTGTTGTTATTTTAAAGTATATTTTCCCCTGTATTGCCCCATGTAAAAAATTATATATATAAAACTTTATATATTATATATACATATATATATATATAGTATTATATTATATATACCTATATATAAAACTTTATTAGAAGTGACACATAAGGCATTTATACAGAAATTCTCTTGCAAAACATATTGAAATATTATGGGTGAACTGTACTGATATTGATATATCTGCAGATAACTTGAAATAAGTCAGTAAGAAAAGTAGATGTAGGAAATATAGCAAAATATTATTACTGAGAATCTATATGGTAGTTATGCAAATTTTTATTGTATTATTCTTTCCACTTTCTTCTATGCTTAAAAATTTTTATATAAAGTAAAAAAGCTCACACTCATAATTAATGCAACCATTAGATAAATGTAATTTGTTGAAATTCCCATTAAAAGAGAGTAAATATATACTTAATCAAATGATATAAAATATTTTTAATGGCTCAACAAAGATATTTTTAAAAACTATGCACAGAAACACATGAAAACTTAATGAGAAATTATAATTCTGTAGTAATAAAGCTCTGTTCAATATGAAAAACAACAATACAGAGCCTATATGTGCCAAACATCACAGCATCAAACTACATAAAGGAAATGTGCTAAAAAATAAATTGACAAAAGTTTAACTTTAATTTCTAAACATTATTGATAATATTCAGTACTATGATTGGAAAATTTTATAAACTGTGCCGCATCCACACAATAAAATTCCTAACATGAAATTTTAAGACTCCTTGGTTGAGATACCAAAATTGAAGATATATAGTAGGTATATATGTTTAAGCACAAAGAAAATCACAATGAAAACCTCCCCAAATACATTATGTGTGACAATTCCATTCATTCCTTAAGATCTAAATGAAATGTAATCAATTTGCCTTTATGCCTCCAATTTCATGAATTGTCAAAGTCAAACAACTTCAAAATCAATCCAAAATATTCAGGTGGCCTGTGTTCTCACAGTCACCTCTGCTTTTTTTCTTGTCAGTTTTTTACTCTGTACTCATCTTTGTGGCTGTTCCTTTATCTCTGCCCTGGCATAGTCACAGCCTATTCACCTTGGTGATCTCATAAAACAAGGATTTTGTTTGTAGTATTGTTTCTGCTAAAATGTAGGGGACTCAAGAGAGGACCACACCAGATCCCACATGGTGAACAACTTTAAATTGCTTGTCAGTCATTTCATTTGCCCTTTATTGAGGACTTCTCACTGGCTGCACTACCTCACATGATTCTTCACAAACTTGCTGAGTTCTCTTCCTGCCCCACCCATCCCCCTTTCTGTGTCTTTTCCCTCTACTCTCTCCTTCACTGATGTAAAAATAAATTTACCCCATTTTCTCACCCAACATAGTTTAGTCATCTCTTCATTTGCCTTCCATTCATTCAGGTCTCTGTTCAAATGGAACTTCATCTGAAAGGTTTTCTGTGGCCATATTATCAAAATAGCCCATTTTATTTTCTTCACAGACTTAATGATTATCTCAGTTATTTGTTACTACTTAATTTCTTTCTCCCTAATTGGAATGTAAGCTCTAAAAAATTAGGGTGTTTTTTGGGGGTCTATTTTCTTCACTGCTGAATCCCCCAGAAATTTAGAACAGTGTCAGACCCACAGGAGACCCTCAACAATATTTGTTGATTGACCTGTGGCCCCTTGTTGACAGTGTTGTTATCGGGGTTATCACCTGAAGGGGCTTTTCCACATAACTTTCCTAGAGAAAAATCATATCTCTCTATGAACAATTATGGTGGCAACTGTGAGGGTAATAAAATATTTGCCCTTATTCCAAACAATTTCAATAATACATTAAAAGAACAAAATATAATAACCAAGTAAGATTTAGCCCAGAAATTTTATAATTCAACATAAGGAAATCTATTAATACAATGTACCAATTTAATTAATAGCTTAAATAAAAGAAACCAGATTCCTGGTCAAGATGGCAGAGTAAGTAAGCGCTGTGCTTGCCTCCTCTCATGACCACATAAAAATTATAACAAAACTACAGAACAACCATCATTGAGAGTTGCCTTAAGTCTAGCTGAACCAGAGCCCTAAAGCTAAGGACATACAGAAGAAGCCACCTTGAGAATAGAAGGAGAAGCAGAGACACAGAACAGGCTCATCCCACATCTGCATGTGACCAATAAAATTGGGAGGAATATCTCAGCTGTGGGGGTACCCCCCCATCCCCCCAGAAGAACAAGGGGTCCCATCCCTACACCAAGTTTCCCAGCCAAGGGTTTCCTTCAGTGCCTGGGAGAGAAGAGAAATACCCACAACTTCTGACTGTAAAAACCAGTGGAGATTGTGGCTGAGTGAGTCGGAGGGAAGCTGCAGTCCCAGGTGCTCCTCTTAAAGCACCTGTGCAGAGTCTTGCTGTGCAGAGACTCAATTGCTCTGAGCTCCAGGGCTGGGCAGCAGCTCCAAAGGCTCCAGGCACATACAGGGAGGAACTGAATTGTCTGCTTCAGGGCAAGGGCTGGATGAGCAGCTTTCTCCTGGACAGAAGAGCTGGCAGAAGCCATTGTTTCTTTGCTGAGCCCTCCACTCTCCAAGTGTGCAGACGCAGGTGGCCACCATATCTGAGTCTCCATCAACCTGGCTAACACATTCACCCCACCCTAGTGATTCCCTGAGACACTGTCCAAATTTCAGGTACACCCAAACCACTTCCAGTACCTTTTCGTTACAAACAGCCTGTCTTGGTTCACGCTGTGGACTTTCCTAAAATCTCTTAAAGGTTTACAAACTGAAAAAAGCAGCATCTGATTTAATCGTGTCCCATACCTCTGGATAAACAGCCCTAAGCCCAGCACTAGCAGCAGCTGGCCTTGGTTCATAGCTTGGCCCCTTGAGGCACCTCCAAGCCCAGTTTGGGCGGTGGCCATCTGTGGATTCTTTCTGGCTCATGCCAGGTGGCCCAGGGAAGGGCACAGGCTGCAGCTGAACTTGGTCAGCAGTAGGGCCCTCCTCCCAGAAGGCCTTGGAGCTGGTAGGCTCAGTGGCCAGCTTTGAACTGACCTAGAGCATCATCTGGCCACTTCCAAGGGTTACACACCCTAAGGGCAGACCGGGAAGGCAGCAGAGCCCTGCTAAAGTGAATACTGCTCTATAGGTTCAGCCCCTGCACAACAGCACCTCCACTGTAGTCCTGGCCAGTCCTCAAAACCAATCAGCTCAATGATTAATCCCTCTCATTGATGTGCAAACAGCAACCAAGGCTCAACTACAACAGAAGGGCATGCACAACTCACACAAGTGACACACCAGGAGCACCCGGCCCAGGTGACCAGGGTTACTGTGTCACTGGGCCCCACAGGACACTTACTACATAAGGCCACTCTACTAAGACTGGGAGGCATAGCAGCCCTACTTCATACATAGATACAAACATAGGGAGACAGCCAAAATGGGGGGACAAAGAAGCATGTCCCAAATAAAAGACAGAGCAAAGCTCCAGAAAAAGAACTAAACAAAATGAAGACAAGCAATCTACCAGACGCCCCGTTCCAAACACTGGCTATAAGGATGCTCAATGCTATTGGGGAGAATTTCAACAAAGAGATATGGAAACATAAAAATGGAGATAGAAAACGTAAAAAGAACCAGTTAGAAATAAAAGAGTACAATAACTGAAATGAAGAATACATTAGAGGGAATCAGCAGATTAGATGAAGCAGAGGATCGAATCAGAGATGTAGAAGATAAGGTAGCAGAAAACACTGAATTAGAATAGCAAAAAGAAAAAGGAATCCAAAAAGTGAGGATAGCTTTAGGGGCCTCTGGGCCAATATTAAGTGTACCAACATTCACATCATAGAGGTACCAGGAAGAGAGAGGCAGCAAGGAATTGAAACCCTATTTGAGGAAAAAAATGACAGAAAACTTCCCTAACCTGACAAACAAAATATACATACAAGCCCAGTAAGCACAGAGAATCCTAAACACATGAACCGAAAGAGGCCCACACCAAGACACATCATAATTAAAAGGCCAAAAGTTAAAGACAAAAAGAGAATCTTAAAAGCAGCAAGAGAAAAGCAGTTAGTTACCTACAAGGGAGCTCCCATAGGACTATCAGCTGATTTCTCACAGAAATTTTGCAGGCCAGAGGGATTGGCACAAAATATTCAATGTGATGAAAAGTAAGGACCTACAGCCAAGATGACTCTACCCAACAAAGCTATCACTTAAAATCAAAGGACAGATAAAGAGCTTCGCAGACAAGAAGCTAAAGGAATTCCTCACCATCAAACCAGTATCACAGGAGATATTAGAGGAACTTCTTTAAGATGAAAAAAAAAAGATGATAAATTTAAAAATGGCAATAACTGCATATCTATCAATAATTGCTTTCAATATAAATGGATTAAATGCTCCAATCAAAAGACAGAATGGCTAAATGCTGCCTACAAGAGACTCACTTCAGATCTAAATAGAAACACACTGAAAGTAAAGGGATGGGAAAAAGATATTTCCTAAAAATGGAAACAAAACAAAAGAGATGTGGTAGCAATATTTATACCAGACAAAATAGACTTTAAAACAAAGGCTATAAGAAGTGACAAAGAAGGACCCAGTAATCACACTTCTGGGTATTTATCCGAAGAAACCCAAATGCTACTTCGAGGGGATATGTGCATCTATATGTTCATTGCAGCATTGCTTACAATGGCCAAAATGTGGAGGCAGCCTGGGTGTCTGTGGATTGAAGAATGGATAAAGAAGAGGGGGTGCATATATACAATGTAATATTGCTTGGCCATGGAAGGGAATGGGTTCTCGCCATCTGTGGTGGATGGATGGACCTGAAGGGTATTGTGCTGAGTGGAGTGTCAGACAGCGAAAGACAGATGCAATGTGATTTCACTTATATGTGGAATCTAAAGAACAAAATAGAAACAAACTCATACATACAGAGAACATTTTGATGTTTGCCCGAAGGGAGGGGGGTTGGAAATGGGAGAAAAGGGGGAAGGGATTAAGAAGTACAAATCGGTTGTTACTAAGTAGTTATGGGGATATAGAGTATAAAGAATATAGTCAATAATATTATAATTATGTATTGGTGTCAGATGCATACTAGAATTATTGGGGTGATAGATGGGAGGGGAGTAGGAGACAGGGTGAAAAAGGTAAAGGGATTAAGAAGTACAAATTGGTAGTTACAAAATAGTCACAGGGATGTAAAGTAAAGCACAGGGGATATAGTCAATAATACGGTAATAACTATGTATAGTGCCAGGTGGGTACTAGACTAGTCAGGGAATCACTTCTTGTATTTTTTTTTTTTTTTTTTTTAGCTGAGCCATCTGGGAATCACTTCTTAAATTATATAAATGTCTAACCATTAAGCGGTACACCTGAAATTAATATAAAATAATTTTGAATGTCAACTGTAATTGGAAAATTTACAAAGGGGGGAAGGGTGAAGGGGAATAAGAGATTCAAATTTGCAGGTATAAAATAAGTCATGGGGATGTAAATATACAGCATAGGGAATATAGCCAGTAATATTGTGATAGCATGGTACAGTGTCAGATGGTTGCTGGACTTATGGGGATCACTTCTTTAGGTATATAAATGTTGAATAACTGTGTATACCTGAAACTAATATATTGTATGTTAGCTATATTTTAATAAAAATTTTAAAAAAACATAAGCAAAAATAAAATTTTATGTTGTGTCCAGATTTAATCATTGCTATTTATGGGAGGATTTACACAATCACTTCACTCAACTACCATTACCTTAAGTTCTTACTATGCAATTGGAGAAAAATACCTACCTCACACATTCACAAAAATAAATCTACATAATCTGGGACTTACTAAAAGTAAAGTATCTTTATTTTCTCATCTATTACTGTGGCATTTAGCCTGCAACAGCACTTTGAGACAGCAGTGAGGGGGTGAAAACTGCAATGTAATATATAAATATGTATTTGATGGTCAAATATTATTTTCTTTGGAGTGATGTTTGAAGGCTTGTGTCTGATGAGTTTTTGAAGCTGGGGTAGGGGACTTGCGGGGGGGGGAGGGCGGGTGTCAAGCCTTTTGTTGCTAGTGGTTAGAATGTCTCCTGTGCATGCTTTGTGACTATGCAGATGTCTTATGAAGATTAGGATGCTGGATGCACGTTGTCACTGAGCACACTTAGTGAAAAGTGTGCGTGAAGAGAAAAGACAGCATTTGTTTGGGGCTCAAGTATACTGTAAGGATTATAAATGTGAAAGAAGTCACAGTTATTCTTTCACTTTGATCATTCCAAGACTATGCTGATTTAGAATAAGGGTTAGAAGGTGGGAGAGAGAAAAAGGGAAAACACACCGAGATGCAATTCGGCTCTGGAAACCGTAAATGAGGCAAATACCTTATATCCCAGGGGTCCTGAGCATGCCTACTCAGCAGATGTCCTATTACTTCTCTCCTTCATTATTTCCAGCCCTGCAGACTCCAGGACAACATGCCGCTTGGGCATACAGTCATGACATTACAGCATGTCAGAGGGTGAATGTGTTACATTATTGGGAGAAAGAATTTAGTTTGGGTAAAACTAAAAACTAGGGGTTTTTTTGTTTGTTTTTTTTCCTTTGTGGAAGGAAAAAGGAGTGGAATATATGAAGAAAATTATTGATTCTCCATGTCCCAAAGCAAGACATTTACAATTTGCTGCTGCTTACAACCTTGGAAGAGCTCATTACGAAGGAAAAGGCGCTAAACAATCCTATGAGGAAGCTGAAAGGTAATCTTAACCTGAGAACAAGATTTCGTTTTAATCAAATGCTGAAACAAAGGGCAACTTGCTTTGTCTTTCTCTTTTAGACTGTGGCTTTTTGCTGCAGACAATGGAAATCCGAAAGCTAGTGTGAAGGCTCAAAGTATCCTAGGATTGTATTATTCAACAAAAGAGCCCAAAGAGTTAGAAAAGGTAACATTGATTTTTGTTTTTAATGCTAGCATTATATTTAGATTAGTATTTGTTCCGCTATTTCTTTTTTTAAAAGGAGGGTGGTGAAGAATAAGTTTGTAGTTGTGAATCTTTCTTTTTTCCTAAATGTAAAGAAAGTTTACATTTTAGAATCTCAAAGCTCATTTCACCCCTTACTCATCTATGAAGGCTACCTTCCTTGCCTCTATCAAAGGAGACCACGGATGTGAGAGCATTCTGTATGGTATAGAAAGCTACGTACAAAATATTATTACTTCATAAAAGCTATAAGGAGAGTCCTCAAATTAAGCCCAAATCCGTTTGTGTGAAGAAATCATTACATTTGATTTGAGGAAGAATGATACTAATAAGTAAAATATACTAAGAACTAATTAAAACTTAAATCTATTTAAGACTTTTTCAGAAATATAATCTCTTTAATCATCAATGATTGAAATATCTTCCAAGAAATGTTATGGGGGAAGGAAATGTAGGACTGAGTCCTACTTGAAAGAGGCGTGAAGGGCAAACTTAACCCTCCTCTGCTAACTGAGCAGCCACTTGGAAATAATTTTTGAACTAATTCACATTCACAGTAGCTGCGTATTAAGCAGTTGTGCTTGGGCCTTCCTGCAGCGTCTATCCTTAGCTGCCTTTGATCTTGAAAGCGCCACCATGAGGTCCCCTTGGGGCTCTGACTTCCCTGAGCATCAGTAGCTCTCCCCTCCCGCCTGCGCCTCACAGCCTTGCAGATGCTTCCTTGCTATTTCCCTCCTTGATCCTTCGTGTGGAAAAGCTGAAAACCCTGACACCTGAGACCGTGACCTCACCGGCACTGCGGGGTAGACAACGGGCGGCTCAGCGTAGCAACTCTCTTCTAGGCGCGTGAAATTGGCATTAGCCTGAAATACTTGCAAGGGGCTAGAACTATTTCCTAGAGATGTATTCATAGTACTGTCTTAGCGTTAAGAGACTGTTTCCTTTCCAGTATTCCCGTGTAATTGTACCTTACGAATAACAAGATGAAACTGTGCTTTTTTAAGGCATTTTATTGGCATTCAGAAGCCTGTGGCAATGGAAATCTGGAGTCCCAGGGTGCACTGGGGCTCATGTACTTTTATGGACAAGGCATCCGCCAGGATACGGACGCTGCGCTGCACTGCTTGAGGGAGGCGGCGGAACGTGGAAATGTCTATGCTCAGGGGCATCTCGTGGAGTATTACTATAAGATGAAATTTTTTACAAAGTGTGTTGCATTTTCCAAAAGGTAAATAAGCTGGATGACAGAATTTACAAACACTCTTACTGGATGTTCTATGCCAGGTGTGTTCATAGAACTCGCTGCCATATTGTAAATGATGGCTTTTGAGTGCTTGAAATGTGGCTAGTGCCGCTGAGGAATGAACTCTTAAATTTCTTTGGATTTTAATTAATTGAAGGAGCCACACGTGGCTAATGGCTAGCACATGGGATAGTGCCATTCTATGCAATTATTCTTCAGGATTTCAGTGCTAATAGCTCTGCATACCAGCTGAGTGAGCTTAAGCAAGTTTCTGAACTTTGGGGGGCCTCAATTGCCTATTTTATAAGAAAATACTTCTGCAGAATTATAAAAATAGTGTATATGAAGTACTAAACATAGCTTAGCACATCAGCAATATTAAGTTTTCACTTCTTCCTACACCCTTTGCCACAGGTTCTCTAACTACATAATTGCAATATAGCTTGTAAGGACTGTAAAATGAGAATAATGGTTAAGACTCCAACACTAACATCTTATAAACCATTTGTAAATTTCTGTATAATATATGGAAATTTCTTTTCTGAGCCCACGTACTTTCCTATATTTATTTATTTACCCATAATGTACAAAAGCAACATACCAAGAAAAACAGACCTAGATGTCTTCCAGAGCGGCCATAATACCACACTGATGTATTTCCCTCCCAATAATGCCCTTTCTACAGAGCGCACAGGGTGCCCTGTCCCCTAGCCAGTGTGAGCAGCCATGCAATGAAGGACCAAGGAGCTGCTGCCCCCCTCCTCCCAACATTTTGGCTTCCAGGTAGCAGGTCACTTAAAGATGTGATCTTCAATGTCCCAAATCTCCAAGTGCCATTTGATAACTAAGATTTTATTTATTTATTTTTAGCTGAGCCATCCTGCTACCTATTGGCAGCTTAGCGGCAGCTCAGCTCGGGCCGGGCATCGAACCGCTGTTGCTCAGAGCTCAAACTCTTGAGTGAGCTCTTAACCAACTGAGCCACTCGGCCGACCCTAAGAACTAAGATTTTAAATAGTTCTTAAAATCTTTGAAACCTGCCATTATTGTCCACTTTCCTATTCTCCATAACATTAGGGTTGACATAGAGTTAACTAGTTTTTATTTTCACACAATTCTCCATATTTGTGTCTGCGTTATAAAGGATGACTTTTTAGTGCCCATTTTTTTTAACAAAGGTGGTTTCTGCCTGTGTTTTCTGGTCCTCTATGACTAAAGTCCAAATTTAAGGTCGATATTAATAAATGATCTAAAGAAACAGAAAATACGTTTTTTCTATTGTTGAAATCTGCAAAGTGATATTAAGGTTAAAATATTAATAGTATAAAAAAACCCTTTCTTTCATTTTCTAGTGGTTATTAAGCCTGATGAATATAATCTCAGGGAAGCTATAAAGCAACCACTCTAGTAGTTAGTTCCTCTTCCCCTGGTATTAACTGACTGCTATATTTATCCTTCACCACATAAGAAACTTCAGCTCTTAAGCAAGTAGAAATGGGGAAATCCCTGTGGGCACTATGACAATTTCTGGACATGTCTGTCACTTGTAAAAATGTAAACCATAACTCATGTGCTTTTCATTTCACAATTTACCATCATGACAGGATTGCTGACTATGATGAGGTTCACGACATCCCCATGATAGCCCAGGTCACGGACTGTCTCCCCGAGTTCATCAGCAGAGGCATGGCCATGGCGTCTTTCTACTATGCACGATGCCTTCAGCTCGGTTTGGGGATCACAAAGGATGAAGCAACAGCTAAACACTATTATTCTCAAGTAAGTAAGCCTGAGAACAAATACAAATGGACTCAAATAGAAATTTCTGGGCATTTAGTTGAGACTTGAACATCTTTCTGGATGAGTATGTTTTCCTCCTTAATTATCGTGCAGATAACCTCAGTCTACAAAGGGTTTGCCAGACATGCAGATTGTTGGCAGATAATTATGTCAGATTCTTATTATTATAGCATAATTCAGCTCAGATGATACAAGTCCTGTTTTGATGCAAACTGTTCTCTCACTCTGCTACTATGTGCAGCCCAAGGCCCGGCACCAAGACCTTAAAGCCAGACTGTGTCTCCTTTCACCCAGAAAGAGTGTGAATCTGCACTCTCATCTAGTACCTTAATGACATGCAGTTTTTTGCAGTTTTTGAAAAAGATTTTTATGTAATGACATCTATACCACATTTAGGAGGAACACTCATGAGTGTGTGAGCAATTTATTTAGGTCCCAAATGGATTTCACATCTAAAGTCAAGCAACTGTTAAAAAGTGGGGAGGGGATGATGGAAAAGGGGAAAAATCATAGTAACTGCGAGTGAACTGTTAAAGAAGTAAACAAGACTGTGCATGCCTTAGGTGGATGACATTCATGAAGTCCAAATTAGAGTTCCATCGTTATAAAATTTATCAAGAGATTTATGGAATGCACAGGGTGTTCAGCTCGAGCAGGGGAACAGGCAAGGAATAATCTCTGAAGTCCCTTGCCTGAACCTGCTCTTATGACAGCCGTGGTTCCCAAACGTGTCTGCATATTAAAATCTCATGAGGATCTTTTAAAAATTCCAAAGCCCAGGCCTCGTTTCAGGACAATTCAATCTCCATCCCCGGGAGTGGGGCACAGGCATATTTATTGAAGCTTCTCAGGGGATTCCAGTGTGCAGGCAAAGTTCGGGAACCCTGAATTAAAGAATTTTGTTTGAAATTAAAATTTCCAGAGCATTAAGCCCCTATTAACACATAAATATAGGGATATAGTACATAAAAACAACTGACCTTGGAGCTATTTACCCCTAATACCATTCTATTAATAATGAATAAGTCTTTAACATTTTTTAAAATCTAAATGTTCTATGTATTATACCTATTTCCAAACCGAGTCAATTTCAGATTGTATGCTATCCTTAGTATCCTTTCTAAATAAATATAAGCAGAGAAAACTCTGGGTCAAAAATATCCTGAAATGTGATAGATGTCCATCCTCAATAAAACAGCAAAACAAACAATTTGAAATTTTAAAACTATTTTCCATGTGGGGGGAGAGTACACAGCCCCATTACTCAATTTTGGCTATTGTACTTTATAGCAGATACGTTTAAAATGGAGAAAATTCAGATGTAGTAAGCCAGGGAAGGGTCTGGAATCCTGTCATGTGAGGCATGATGAGAGAAACTGGGTATTTTATTCAGAGAAAAAGGACATGCGGGGATCCTGACAGTGGTCTTCACCAGACTAGGAGGCTGTCCTATGGAAAAGGAGCTACAGGGGGTGGGGGAGCAGAATTATAGCCACTGGGTGTGTTATGGGAAAAGATAAGGCCACAGACAGCAAAAAGACAGAGGGCCTCAAGTCAGGAGAACGTGCCTGGTCCCAGCTCTGCCTCCCTCCGCTGGGTGACTGCCAATTACTTTGCCTCCTGGGATTTCTATGAACCCAGCATTACATGTTTTCCTAAGACCTTTCAACGATTCTAAAGTACATGGAGGGAAATTTTAGCTTAATATGAAGAAGAATCGTCTAATACAACTGTTGAGGAAATAAAAGTTTTTCCTATAAGGCGATGAATGACTTTCTTGCCACTAGAAGCAGCCAAGCAAATATCTAGTGACCCACTGTCACGGGCACTGAAGGGACAATTTCTGCATGGAGTGGTTTGGATGAGATAACCTCTGATAGCTCATCCCAGTTCTGGACATTCTATCAAATTATGCACTATTACTTCTCACTACTTACTTAAGCCATAATATAAAACTATGTATATTAAAATAAGGTTATATATGCTGCTATTCATATAGTAAGTTTGAGGCCAAATGTTAATGCTTTCCATATTATTTATCTTTATAATTCATAATATAGAATTTATATAAAATTTTCTTTCTTGAATGATAGCATGGTTATTTTTAGCATGATTTTTTTTTGCTAATTTGAACTTCCCTTATTAAGATATAATAGGTATGTACGAGGTGTGATAAAAAAATACAGTGAATGTTTAAACTAAAAAAAAAAATTATTACAGAAGACACATTGCTATTAATCCTCCTCAAAATATTCCCCCTTACTTCAAACACACTTATCCCATCATTCTTGCCACTTTCTGAAGCAGTTCTGGAAGTCCTCTTTCGTGATTGTCTTTAGTTGAGCTGTCGTGGCTGCCTTGATGTCCTGAATCAATTCAAAACATTTACCTTTCACGGTCATTTCAACTTTGGGTAAGAGCCAGAAGTCGCACGGTGCCATATCTGGTGAATAAGATGGATGAGGACACACTGTAATGCTTTTATTTGACAGAAATTTCCATACCAGAAGCGATGTGTGACACAGAGCATTGTCATGATGGAAGATGAAGTAAAGACACTTATGAGAGAGGGCTTCTGGAACTGCTTCAGAAAGTGGCAGGAATGATGGGATGAGAGTGTTCCAAGTGAGGGGGCGTATTTTGAGGTGGCTTAATGGCAATGTGTCTTTTACTGTAATAAGTTTTTGTAATTTAAACTTCCACTGTATATTTTGATCACACCTTGTATCTTAATTAAGAAACTCCCTTGAAATTCACTGGACTTTAATAGTCTTAAAAACACATCAAATATTGTTTAAAAGGAAGAAAGAAGAAAGGAAGACCCAACAATTCAGGATGTACCTAAATAATTGACTCTATCTTTGCTTTTAAGGCTTGCCGTCTGAATCCTGCACTGGCAGATGAGCTCCACGTGTTACTTATTCGTCAAAGAATTTAGGCCATCGTGCATTTCAACAAAGATTGTCAATCCTAAGACCTTCAAGTGTGTGTATTTTTATAGGAGCTAAGTTTGGTTATTTTCTGCATCCCAAGTTACATTATCCTGGTTATTTTACTAAATGACATGTTACCTTTGTTCTTAAATTCATATTCTGTAATTTTGCAACTTGAAACCTAGCTACAAGATCAAATTGCTGGACGAGTTCTCCAAGATCCAGCTCTTAGCCTACAGACTGGCCTACACTACATCAAATATTGAAAAACATTCCATAAAGCAAATATCTTTTTCCCTTTCTTTAAATACACAGTGTCCCAAAAGACTTCTTAGTTTTAGTAACTTCAGAAGTATAAATGCTACATACAAACTCATAAACAATTTTATACATGAATTTTTCATTTTAACCTTTTTAAACTTTTAAATTTAAAATTCATAAAAAGAAATTTTCAAATAATGTTTCTTATAAACTTGTGCAGCATTTATGTTTCTGAAGTTATTACAGCTAGCACTGCACAAAGTCTTTTGGGACATCTTATATTCTCAAAAGAAATTCTTATAAATAATTGGCTGATTTATGATAAACTTCAAAAACAGCTGAAGAAAGAGTTTAAGAAACTGGTTAGACAAACCATTTGTAGAACTACAAAATGGTATCCATTCTTACTGAGATAGCCAGAATTTTACCTAGAGGTCTTTAACACTTTTCTATGGTTACCTCTAAAATTACTGTAAACAATAAACATAATCCTAGAAGTTCCTTTCAATATCTTTAGTTTGTTTCCCCGTAGATGTGAAAGCATTTCATTCCTTTATGACTCACACATGAGCCCCTACAGAGTTCATAAAAATCCAGCTTCTCCAGAATATAGACTGAGTTATGGGAGAACTACTTCTGATTAATGGCTATGTGACCCTATTTTGAGGCCTGTGTGTTTTGCAGTGGTTTAAGGGCTTTTTGAAGCTATTAATTATTACTATAATTTGTATTTTTTTTTACCTGATGAAACATTTTATTGTTCTTTGTATATAATAAAATATGTATATGTATTATTTTTTTTCTATTTAAATCTTAACCTTTAGAAGGGCTCTTACAATTTTGATCTGGCAACCAGATTTGTGGAAGCTGAGATGTTTTAGCATGAAGAACCAGAACACTTAGAAGGAATACAATACTCACCCATTATCCATGATTTGCATTTGTAGTTTTAGTTACCCACAGTTAACCACGGTCCAAAAATGTTAAATGGAAAATTCAATAAATAAACATAAGTTTTAAATTGCAAAAAAAAAAAAGAAAGAAAAAAAGAAACTGGTTAGAATCTTGCCCTCCATATCTTCCCTTAAATATCTTAATTTAATGAGTAAAACAACTGCTATGTTTCTGATAAGATAATGAATTAAAGCAAGATGTTTTCTTTGTGCTTCAACTCATTTTCTAAATTTTAAAAACCTAGATGTGTTTCAAAGCAAGATAAAATATGAAAAGAAACACAATGAAATCATCTATCATTATAAAACTATAAATAGTTTAAAAATTAAATTAACAAGAGGCTTTCCTTGTATCAATGACATCTATGAAGGCAGAAGTTGACAGTAAAAATAGTAGAATCTATATGCAGAATATTGAATAGTGATATACATCTGCACAACAAATATATGGAAAATGATGTCTTAAAGATACTTTAACAATATCTTCTTGGTAAACATAGTAAACTAATGTGGCTTTATTTTATAAATTAAAACCATCCTTTCTGAAAGTGGATTTAAACAAGATCTCGTCTTAGTAGTGGGGGAAATGCAATTACCATGTACGTGGCAGTCACTAAAGTATTGCGTGGCAGAAAATTACTTTGCTTCTGTTTATGTTCTGCTTTGCCTATATTACTTAAACTTCATTTTGTTTTTATAGAAAAAGAAGAAATTTCAACAGACTTAGGTCTGTGACATTCCCTCAACTGGTCATATTTTTCTCCCTTAAATCTCTTAAAAAGTATAAACTTCAACCATCCCTGAAAACCACTCCCATTTCTTTTAAAATGTCTACTAAGGACTCTCTATTCTCCCCAGCAATATATTTCAATATCTCAAGCCATTACAAGATTTCATAATACCTAACCTTATTCCTAACTTTTCTACAGTACAAGCCCACTTGCTTCGCTCTTGTTCGCTTACTACCATCCATATAGCAACACTCCTTCAACCATCGGAAGATCCAAATTCACAACCAGTATTCTCTTCTCCACACTTAACCCAGTTCCTCTTTAAAAAAAGTTTTATAAGAGTTTATTTGAGCCAAACTGACAACACATGACAGGGAGCAAGATCTCAGATGCTCCCCTTAACGCCTTTAAGAATCTTAAAATAGGAATGTAACAAAGCAGTGTATGCTGACTTTAATAGCAGATTTTTAATAGATCTGCTATCTTTCCTCATCCGTAAAGAACACGTTTTTTAACTGCCATTAAAATACAGGTCTAAGAAACCCTAAACATAGGAATTTGGCATGTGTTATACATGGTTATACGGTATGCTTAAATGTCTTCAGTGGATCCAACACAGACTTTAAAATCCAGCTTACTGTAGTTACCACAAAGCTGGTGCTTCTAGCAGAGGTAAGCTCTTGCAAAGTACCACTGCTACAGATCATGGTATACACCTTGACCTGTGAGTGGGGTTGGTCAGTCTTAACTGAGGTGAGTCAAGGCTTCCCCATCATTAACCTTTTTTTCAAAAAAAAAAATCAAAACTTCAGTAAGATTCCTTATAGAAGATATCTCATGAAAAATGAGAATTTAGGGGCCGGCCAAGTGGCTCAGTTGGTTAAGAGCTCACTCAAGAGTTTGAGCTCTGAGCAATAGCGGTTCGAGTCCCGGTCCGAGCTGAGCAGCCACTGAGCTGCCAACAGGTGGCAGGATGGCTCAGCTAAAATAAAATAAAATAAAATAGAATTTATCTTCAAGATTTAGGAGTCAATATACTTATTTTTCTCGTTTGCAGTATAAACTTAACAGCTATAGCTTAATTATGCATAAGATGGACATTTCCAGAAACTGTGTGATGATGAGTTTCTGGGGCTTGGTGATGTCACACTACTACTCTTCTCTGTCTGAATGTATTTTTTACATTCCTATGAAAGATAATTCTTATCCATATAAACAGCCATCTTGTTTGTTTGTTTTTTTCTGAAGTGTCAAATACCCTGGTTTTAAAAAAAGGATCAAAGAGCTGAAACTACAAGAATACCAAAGATACCTAATTTTTAATCATTTCTTTCAGCACTTATGTTTCATATCAAGAACTTGACAGGTACGATCTATCAATGATATAATCAATAGCACTTTAATATATCTAGTATTTTTCCTTCCTGGATTTCAAACTGAATTTCTTCCTATTAGTTGTTTTGCTTTCAATGTTCTTGGGGGTTAGAGAGGGGAAAGTGTTTTATTATTGTGGCATAATGGATGGAGAAACTCAGGAAAAACTGACTGAGGTGTCCATTAGGTGTGGGGTCACTGTTAATAACAAAACAACATCTGTACCCTGGGTCTCACCCAATGCCCTTACTAGTCCAGAAGACTTGATGATATAATCATGTCCCCAAAACCCCCCTGAAGTAACTTCCCTCCTCTTTCTGTTTCCCTGTCTCACTCATGCCCATCCTTCCAAGTTCAGCTCACATCCCACCTCCCTAAGGCATCATTTCAAGCACAAATTTGGCTCTTCTCAGTCACATGAAACATCTTATTTTTCACATATTCATTCTGTGTCTGGAGAAAGGCAACAAACTTTATATTTCTTTGCAGAAGTATTTACATATACAATGTTTTCTAGAAAAAAAAGGCACTTGACAAATATTTGAAAACCTTTTTTTTTGAGATACAAGCATCTTAAACATCATAGAGCTCTATGACTCATTTTTATATTTTATTGCTTCAAATGCTTCAAACTATGGGAAATCTTTGGTAAAAATAAAGACAATAAAATTTTCACAATAACTTTACACAAAGCACTGCACAACAATGTTCTTCAATACACACGAGATAATATAGGAATGTGCGTAATCCTCAGTGAGGAAATTAACTGTACAATATTCATAGATCTTCATTTTAAAACAAAACTGTTTTCATAAATATTTAAAATATTTTTCTAGGCTCTTATCACATATTAACATTTGTATTTCAATCAGGATGTTGAACTTGAAAGTATTTATATTCTTATTAAAATAAAAAACAATTATTAACAGAAGTGTTTTTTTCCTGTTGCCTACTACAGCGTCAAATCCCCTCCCTACCCCGCCCCCCCACCGCCATTCTTCTTACTTCACATAAAACTAGAGAGGTAACTAAAATAATATTGTTCTCAGTCAAGCCCTCTGTGGAAAAGAGGAAAATGTTTCATGTCTATGATTACAGACATTTCTCTGGTGGTTTATTTGTGCAGTCTCAAACTTGACCAGTTTTAAGTTGATCTAAATGAGCTCTCAGCTCAGGACACAATTCAGTTAGCAGCAGTTCCATCAGCACCTGAACCAAAAAAGAAGAAAAAAAGAGCAGAAAAATGTGTTTTTTCTCTAAGGGTTTACTTAAATATCTACGTTTAAGAGAGAAGTCCAATTTTAGGTCTGAGATTATGCTTGGTGAGCAAGTTACTCTCAAACAAATGGAATTAATAGTTACTTCATGGTCTTGTTAACCAATTATCAAACCATCAACAATATTTAACTTTGCTAACGATAATCAGACAGATGACTGGGAGTTTTCTGGAATAAGAAAACTGAGCAGTCATGCAGAAATGTTAGATATCAAAAGTTAAGAGAGACAAATAGTATGAGACAATGAAATGATGCATCTACTAGGGGTACTTTTTTTCTTTTCTTTTTTTTCCCCAACCAAATTGAACAAACAAAAATGAAGCAGAGAAAATGGGTTCAGAATTATAAGTAGTAAGAATGATTAAGAATATAAAGAATTAAGGGCCAGCCGAGTGGCTCAGTTGGTTAAGAACTCGCTCAAGGGTTTGAGCTCTGAGCAACAGCGGTTCGAGTCCAGCCCGAGCTGAGTTGCCACTGAGCTGCCAACAGGTGGCAGGATGGCTCAGCTAAAAAAAAAAAAAAAAAATATATATATATATATATATATATATATATATATAAAGAATTAAAATCTACCCTCATATGTGAACAGAAACGTAAAATTAAAGAAATACTTAACCCTCTGGTAGGCTTGAAATTACTCACATATAATAGATGCTTATTGGCTCTTGTCTCTTGCAGTGCATTGAATATTTTTATTATACCATGACGGGCATTCTGCTGTCCAACAAGGCTCTGAAGAGCATCTGGAAAATTAAGTTTATATTTTGTGCTGTTATTGATAAAGTGCACACTGCATAGCTATTCAGTGAAGGAGATATTACATGCTACATACACAATAAATAAAGACACCGAGGCATGAGGAATATGAATGATCAGTTTTTTCAAATGTGTAAAGAGAAAATAAGTTTATTCAAAATGTTTCAACATAAGGCGTTTATGCAAATTAAACAATTTTAATACACTGCTACCCAATTAAAAATTAAGCTCTCAAAACAGTGTACTTTAGAAGGATTTTTAAAGCACAAAATTTATTATTCGTTCTGAAACATTCTTCTAGTTAAAATACAGTGTTATAACTAGTACTGTTCTTATTAAGATTCTCAGTATAATTTCTTAGCATGATTTAAAAGAAAAAAATGTGATTTTTTTTTCACTGTAAATAGTATTTCCTGAGAAATATAAATGAAAAATGCCTTACTAGGACGTTATTCCTTTTTTTTATCTTTGTACTTTTTCAGGATCAGAACTCAGGCCTCACCTGGGATGTTTTCAAGTAGCTTCTGCTGAGCTCTCTGTTTTGTTTCCTGACTTTGTTCTTCACTTCTGAGCTTGGTTGGTGGGGCCAATTTCCCATTTGGCCAAAAAGCATCCCGGAAAACGTTGATGTAGTAAACCAACATTTGTTCACTGAAAATCCAGTTCACTGTGTCCCGAATTTGTCTTTTAAGAGAAAAATATTTCTTGGATGAGGCTTTTAAAAAATTTTATTCTCTATTCTCAAAAGGTTTTTTACCAATGAGTAAATGAAGATACAGCATGGTTTAAAATTTTGATTAATAAACTAGGAATTGTATTTTTAAACCCTGGCTCTGAAACTCATTTGTTTTCTTTTGGTAATACTGAATGACCATTCGTTCCTGGAGCTTACATTTTCATTGGTACTGACTTCTTTAAATATTTAATATTTGCCATGCAGTATCTTTCAATCTGTAAAGACAAGAACTGAAAGGAGACTGACTGATTTGTTTGAAGCTTGAAACTACTCTAACTGTGCACAGTACTTAATATACTAATTTTTCTATGAAGTGGTAACAACTGAAAACAAATCCACTGAAGGACTGTTAGAAGTGGTCTGGAAAACCTCCCTGAGCTCCTGAAGTCCTGGGGGAGAACCAAGCTTTTTCCTTAGCTGTCTCTTGGTGTTGATATGGCAGATAATGCTGGGCAGACTCCTCTGACCTGGGGTACACATCTCACATGCTCATGAAGCAAGGGAAAAAAAGATTACCCCTCTCACCACACAGTGAAGGACTGAAAACATACATTGCTGTCTAGCCATTTCAAATTTCCATGGGAATGAAAACTGGGCAGACATGTGACTTGCACAGTTATAAATAAATGGCTTTTATCTGGTTACCCAGGTCTTCCAAACAACCCTATTTCATTAATTATTAGTCAGATTCTAATCAGTTACAGGACTTCTGCTGTCAAGAGACAAGTAAGCACAGTTCAAAGAGCCCAGTAGTAGTTGTGACGTTGGGAGCAGGAAGTCTCTTTGTTGAAAAGGGGAAAAGGATCATTTTAGACTGTTGGTAACAGAAAGACCTGAAATTTCAAATTCAATTCATGAATAATAATAAATTAAAAAGCCCTTTAAGAATTTGAGTTCCTAACCATATTTTTAAAGGGACAATGTAAGGTTTTTAGAAATAGTATCTGAAATAAATGTTTTAAGCCTAGTACTTTGCACACAGTGATCAGTCACTATTGAAGTCTAAACTCTATGAGTCAAAACTATGTTAATTTTGTTTGTAATTGCATGTCTCCTAAGATACCTCCCTATGTTGCTTAGACTTGTGCAATTCATATCTAGACCAAATAAAATAATTTTATTAATTTAATGGGACGTCTATTTTAAGAGAGAACCTGCCAACGTGCCTGCCTACCTAAGAAAAATCTACATAAAAAGGCAGACACCTCATGTTTTCTGTAGTCTTGCTTTCGGGCTACTCACTGGCACTACATGAAGAGATGAAGTAAGAAATTTCAATTTGCAACTTAAAATTCTGTAAGTGACTCTTACCAAAGACTATCACCTACGTATTTTCTATCAGTTTAGGTCTGACTTTCTGTTAGCCAAAACCATGGGAAGCTTTGAAGCAATTCTGGCATGCGGAGTTATCGTTGGCATAAGGCAAGAGGCACATATTGCACTGCTGCTTATTTTTATGATGTGTCATCATCATCGGCTAAATGCAGAAAAGCAAAGGGCTGGGAGATCTCCATAATTCGTCTACCTCGTAAAAAGCCCATTGAAACGAACAGCCTGAAAATTCTTTATATGATTCCTCCCTTCTAGCCCTGTGAAAATAACTGCCAAAGTATTCACCACTCACAAACTACAGCTGCTCATTTTATAATTAAGAGCCAATATCGTAAAAAGGAGAGAAGAAAGTATGAATGATTTGCTGAAACTGAAAAGGAAAATAAATCAGCAAGTCTGAGAAAAATAGGGCCGTTTTGGAAATCTCTTTCTCCAAGGCCTGTCAATACGAAGGTTAAGAGGTTTGCCCTAGATTAAAGCTACAAGTTAAACAGGCCATTTTCCTGATTAAAACTAAAGTCCAGGATACGAACTCAAAGAAACCACTAACACCATTTTTTTAAAAATCTTAGAAATAAATAGAAGCAAACTCTGGTTTATGACAACAAGAAAAATATTCTACTTACAAATGAATAAAAAGATAACATATTGTTTCTGTTTCCCATAAAAATTTATGATTTATATGACAAAACTATCACATTAACCTTGTACATGTTTGACAACTAAATTAGTCTTTCAATTGGAAAAATCTGATTAATTTCATCTTAACATAGCTGCTTTACAAAAACATGATTTTCCCCCTTATTTTTAGCAGTTGACTTGCATTTTTATTGTGCAAGGAAGCCATCTTTATCTCCTGCAGAATACTGGGTATGGAGTTAAACTTTTAAGTATATACATAATATATTAGAATATAATGGCTTATAATAGTGTTATATGATACATATACACACACCCCTGATGGCTATACCTCGATACTGACTAACAAGAATTACCATTTTAATGTTACCCAACTCTAAAAAATACTGGGGTTACCAAAAAAATGTATACACGCGACTTGTATTCATCTTTTGTTATTGGTATATACTGAGTATTACCATTTTAATACAGTTTTTTCCTTTCTTAAAATGTGTACACATTTTTTTTGACACCCTCTATATGTATGGTCTGCATTTCCCTCCAACAGCTGCCATGTGAGGCTCATCCACGTCCATTTTGGCTTTGAGTCTAAGCCGTAACCTGATTTCCATCATATGCCATAAAAACACTGTACCCAAAATACTCAAAGCGGTCATCATAATCAAAAGAGAATTTTACAGATAGAATGTTCTGACCCTTGTCAGCCAGAATGCCAGAGCTAGTCCAAGCTTTTAGTCCACCATGAATTCTGTGGGAGAAATTCTGTCAGAAAGCTGTATCCCTATCCAATTTTAGAACTGTATCAGAAACAAGAAGAGAAAATAAAATACTTCAGTTAGAGAGATCACTGGCTACTATAACAGGTCATTTGACTGGTAAGGCAAAGAGTAGGCATGAATTCAAATATTAATTTTGTGCAACTCACTTGTTGATGGTTCTTCCAAAAGTGACCTGAACAAGAGCAATTAATGTTCTTCTCACCCATTTAAACACTAAAATACAAGCCAGAGGAAAAGCATTATCACAGGATACCACAATTAGGACATTTTCATAGCCGCGAAAACATACATCTTTCCACTTAACTCAATCCGAGTCCTGACACCAAGCCACGGCTACGGCATCTGCAGAATTTGGGTCTAGGTTAGCAAACTTCTGCCCATGAAAATTCTTCTGACTAAACGTTCATTTGCTACTGAGAAAGTGGTAAGATGAGACCTGAGAGTTTTTACAGCTTTTCAATGCTTAAACAACAGCTGAGCTAGCAAGTGGGAATAATACCTTACTTCATGTCCCTGGGCTACTGACAACATGTCGGCAGACAGTACAATTCCCGTTTTAGATTTCTGTCTGGCTTGTGGAACCCAGTTTTCTAACACACTCCTCTGAATGAGAAATGTGTAGTCCACTGTTGACAAATATTTTGAAATATTCATGAATCGATGAGCCTAACTGCTCCCATTTGAATAGCGGTTTGTAGATAATCGTGTGCTTTTATATACTTCATGCCTTTGAGGGAGGAAAGGTAAACCTCAGAGAGCCAGGCTCCTGAGGGGGATGTGAATTCAGCACTTCCCTGTCTGCTCCCTGCCTAGAGCTGGGCATAAGTCACCTTCTCTGAACCTCAGTTTCCTCATCTGGAAAGGGACAGTATTCACATGTGCTGCTTTTACTCTGAGGGTCTTGTCAGTATTTTTTGTGAAAGAGCGTTGTGAAAAGTTCTACAGATCTAAACTTGATTAACTTGGAGACATTTCTACAGGTACAGAATAAGAATATAAACCAAAAGAAGGCAAAGAAATGTTGTGAGGATGTTTTAGAACTATGAATTGGAATCTAAACCCAATTTTCCACTTATGTATTTATCCCCATTCATTGAAATGTTTAATTAGTGACACATGAGCAAATGAGGAATTCAGACTTGACTATAATGGAGCCAAGAGTTCATGACTCCTGCGCCAGTAAGAAAACCTAAAGGAGTAAATTCACAAACACCTCAGTAAAGGGAAGACACACAAACAAAAATAAAAAATTCACATAGACTTGGTACTAGACTTTAAAACATCCTAAAGTCACTTCTAACTTTTTAAGTGGATCTAAATGTCCAGGTAAAGTAGTGTTGTTAAATCCTTCAAGAGTCAAGTCTTATTAGAGTTGGGACCACGCCTTAAAAGTGCCTTGACTTTTTAATGGAACTCAGAGCACGCTGCCAGCTTGCAGACTTGTTCATTTGAGGCTGGCATTTAGGCTTGAGGAACGTATCTGTCAGTGCTGATAACATTATTCTGCCTTTGTAGGGCAAGAGAGGGGCAGCTCGTACCCAGGTCTGAGGACATGTGCAATTTTCAAAAGAATGTGACTGGTTATGCATTTTTTTAAAGGCTGTATTATTACTGGTCCCATTTTGTACACTGAACTAGAGCAGGAATCAAAAATGGTTGTGCTCCAAATTCTCTCCCATCACTGATACCTCCTTACTCTACTGCTTTTTCCTGTCCTTCTCCACCCCTACACCCCCACCCCACATACAAAATAGCCCCATTACTCCTTCCGAGCGCTCATTTGTTCAAAGCCACAGAGGCAGCTGCAGCAACACTAGATTTTGCTGATGGCAAAGATATCCCATCTCATTATAAATGATGTTCTATTTTTTCCCTTCTGAAATGTCACTGGCAAAACTAAATATGCTTCTGAACAGGCATGTGATGGAGGCAACACACGTTGCAAAGACCGGATTTTGAGCCCCACTCCTGCCCTAAATGGCTCTGATACCTCTGCCACAACTCTTAATTTCTGTATTGCAAAGAACATGCACTGACAAAGGATAAGATGATGCTTCTTCATTTTTATCAACTGTATGGGAAATTGGGAGGCTTCACAATTTAATGGGTGGGATTTCACCAAGGAAGAGTCAGAGTTAGGGTGGAGTTCTAGTGTTTTCTGCCTCTACTGAACCAAGCTGAACACCAGTATGTATCTTAAAGTGTCTAAACTATGGAACAGCTATAGCTTATTCATCTGAAAGAATCTTTAATATGTGGATAATATTCTAGCATATGGATATTTCTTAATGACCCCCCCATTTCTGAAGTTTAGCTTAGTTCCAACTTTTTATTATTAAAATTATGCTCAAGTGAATATCCTTATATATAAATCTCTGCTTGTAGTTTCACATTGAAGCGTGTCTATCGCTTCATGTGAGTTACATTTTTGGAACCCTTATATGGTAAATTCACTGAAGGAAGAATCTACATCCGATATATTTTTGTTTCCCGTACAGAGCTGTATCGAAAGCATATGCTCCCGAAGTGTCTGCTGATTTGGCTTGGGTGAAGAAACAGTCCAATGACCAAAATAACTCCAGCACTTAAACTCTTCTCGCCTATTCATCATTCCTCAGTGGACGCACGCAGGCATTTTACTGATCACCAACTATGGTTCAGGCACTGTAGTAGATAATGAGGATTAAAAGACACACAGACATGCTCGCTTTTATAAGAGCACTTGAAATTTCTTCATCTGCTAATAATTCTTTAAGTAACATGTTAAGAGGTATATAAATAAGAAGGGATGCACAGCTGCACTTCCTTTGTAAGGCTGGCTCCTGGCCTACCTCCTCTGCCCCAAGGGAAAAGATGCTAATGTGAGTGGACAGTCATAATGAGACCCGGACAGTTATAGGGCAACATTTTACTAGTTGGTGGCATGATTATGCCTTGCAAACGCTTGCTCCTCTCATGTGCTTCCTTTTCTGGGTGGTTGGCTGGGCCTGTGGGCGCCATCATAGTTTTAGCTAGTACTGAGGCCCCATCTATGACCACGCACACTGGTCTCATGACTGAGTATGAGGGGTGGGGGATGTGGAAGATGTGGGTGGACCTTTCACCCAAGTGCTGCTTCAGGAGAGGCACCTGCGTGGGTCTTAACAAAATAGTATCTTGCTCCTCTTTTTGCTCATGTTTCTTCTAAGTACATCTCCCTCAAGAACGACTAGGGTAAGGTATCTCAACCTGGGCACTACTGTCATTTGGAGAAGGCTGTCCTTTGTTGTGAGGGGCTAAGCTGCGGATTGCAGGAAGTTTAGCAGCATCCCTGGCACCCACCTACTGGACACCAGTAGCATCATCCTCTGAGTTGTGACAACCAAAAATGTTTCCAGATATCGCCAAGTGTCCCCTAGGGGACAGAGTTCCCTCACCCCTCCGCTGATAACCACTCCTCTAGGGAAAGAAAGGTGTTTGAAAAGCAAGGTTGAGGCATTTCTGCGTCCCTGGCCAGAATGCTACCTCAACACCACCCAACCTCACCTTTCACAACAGGGCTCTTCCCCTGTTGTGCACAATCCTTCTTCCTGCCTTTTGGTGATAAAGCAATGAGACTAGGCTAAGTCACCTAAAAAGGAGTTCAGAGCATTCTAGCTTTCTCTATTCAGAGAAACATGGTATGGGACAAATCATGAGTACTGAAATGATATCTGTCTTAGAATTGTATCCTCAGATCCTACCATAGTATCTGGTTGGCCCTTAGAAGTATTTTCTAAATGAATGCATGAATATAAATACACGTCTGATTCAGGAATAAAGGGATATTAAATGTGTGTGGGTATAAACCACTTAACCAGAAAATACCACTAAGTAATAACAAAGAGACTTACTTCCTCGGAGTTCAAAAATCTCCCCAATCAACATGAAACATGGTTCAGCCAAGGCGTCTTTCCTCCCATCCACATCATCACCATAATCTGACAGGTCGCTGTCCTCCTCTATCTCCTCCTAGAGGTACAGAAAAGTGATAGGAAGCAGGTCACTTATCCAAGAACGTTGGTAGAGTGGTTCTCCTTTTTCAAGTGTAAAATCCAAACTATGCACTCATATTTCAACCTTCCATAACTCCTCAGTTTTCCTACATGCAGATATCTATGCATTTTCAAAAAAGAAGGCAAAATGTACCTAACCTCAGGGGAAAGCTTGATCTTAAAGTCTTATTCAAGGTTTGAGATAGTTTTGAAAAACTTCCGTCACTGTATTAATAAGGAGTGAATTAGTAGACAGCAAAAAGAGTTTTCTAACCATTTTGAGTTTTAAACGTTAAGGCTTTTTAACTTCAATGATTTTGAATTCACTGTTTTTAAAAACATGTATATTTCAAAGTAATTTAGTTATTTTTAAAGCTCTGATTCAAGCTTTCATTCTGTACTTCTGCTAGTCTCATTTCCGGATCTGCATATCAGCAAGTTTCAGTTCAAAACTCATTCTATGCCAATAGGCGCCAGGCGTCAGGCTAATGCCAATGAGGATGGTATAGATCCAGATTTCCGGTGGCGACAGCTCTCTGGGAGACTGACAAATATTCACGTAGCTGTTTCTACAAGCAGGTGAGGTGCTGGGGTGAAGGTGCAAGCATTAGGCAACGGGAGGACAGCTGAGAAAGTTCACTCCAACGTCTGCAGAGAGGAAACAGCTGAAGTTGACAGGATTTGGGGGGACTGGACGAGTGGAAGAAAGGACTGAGAAGTCACAGAGGCAGGAGGAGATCCCTAAAACTCAGCTGTGCAAGAAGTTCAGCCACATCAAATGCTGCAACGAGGTAGAAGAAGGTGAAGACTGAGGGGAAGCCACTGGCACTCACCCCAGGGAGTAATTTCACAGAGAGACTGAGCCAGAATGGAAATTCTAAGGGGTTCGGTAATAAATGGGAGGTAATGGAGGTAAGCAAGCCAAGTATAGCCAGTCATGACACATGCGGCTATGAAGGGAAGAGGTGGGAGAGGCGCTTGGGAGGGAGGCGGGTTTACAGATAGGCCTGAATGCTGGTGTGGCTATGCTCTGCGCTGTACACTGATTTCTCCTCCCAGCTCACAATGCACTAACACAGCCCACACCTTTTCATCGTCAGTTCCTTCTGTCCAAACTTATTAAAGCAATCCCGGTGAAGAGGCAGGGGCACTTGGCAATGAAGACGTTACATTTCGGAAACAGTCTTGTGCGATTTGCTGGAGAGCCAAACAAGGTGCTTCGGAGGCCTAAACATGAGTTAGGAGCTTTCTCTGATGGGAAGATTGAAGTCCAGAGCATAAGACCGCAAATGTCTGCAGTCTCTGTTTCATTCCTTTTCCCATACATATCACTGCTCGATTCATCCTGCTTCAGAATATTCCATGGCTTTCCATTCCCTGAGAATGCAGTCTAAACTTCTCAGGCTGGCAGGTCCTTGCCCCCTCCTACTCTCTGCCTAATCGCCCACTGCAGAAACCCTCCCCAGTAGCCCAATGACCTGTTAACTGTCCTGCAAACACAGCCTCCTCTCCTTCAGTATAAACTCCAGCTCCTCTATAATGACGGCCCCCTCCCCTAGGAACTTCCCATCCACATTTCACTTAACTACCTTGTTATTAATCCTTTCATGTCTGTATCTTAAGGCTTCGAAGTGACTTGTAGGGGAGCACAACAGATGTCCGAAATATGACAGCGATAGTAACTACTGGAAATGGCTAGTAGTAGCATGCTTTCAGCAAGTATCTGTTACTTCCAACGGCCTTAGGAAAAACATGAGCTTAAATGTGTCCAAAAATGGTACCACCTTCAGACAACTCACCTCCTGATGGGAGAAGAAGTCACGAGGAAGTCTTTCCAAAAATGAGGATAATGAAAAAGTGGGTTTTTTCCCCTGCACATCAATAACCTTGAGGTAGTCAGGAGAAGGGCTCAAAAAGGCATAAAGTGCTTCACTCTGATATAGTCTTTCATCTGAAAGCAGATTCTGTGGAAGACGGAGAATTAAGAACTCTTATATGGGAATACGTCTGCTACGGGAGCCACAAGTCCAGATAATCCAGGGAATTCACTTTCACTGTAATTCTGAACCTAAAACCACTTCCCTTTCCTACTGAAATAAAGTATATCAGATCAATTCTCAATGATCATAATGGCAAACCATCCTCCCTGGTGGGTTGGCGCGCCCTAATCATTCTGCATAGAGGAGATACTGTGCAGACAGCAGAGTTCACTCTGGTTTGCATTGCTCAGCGCAACAAACAATTCTCACTTTGCACACAGCTTACAGATAAAGACACCACCGCTTTTGAAACTTCCACTCATCTGTGTTTGAACAACTTACATATTTGCACATTGCACAAGGATACCACTCAACCACCCTTTTATGGCTACATTCAGAATCGGTACATCAGCTGAAAAAAGAACTCTGAGTTGTCACATGGTGGCACTGCCTGCCAGGTAATAGTTTTATTTCACTCTGCTGCCATCTTCCAAGCAGCGCTTGTTTACATCATTACATAACTGTTTTTGTTGGCCCTTAAACTGGAAATTTCCTAAAATTCTTTGGCCTTAGGAGAGAGGGAGGGAGGACATAAGTCAAGTTTGTTTATGTATAATATAAGCAAGTGCTACTGATATGGTAAAACAGTAAAATTAACAGCGTGACCATAAGAAGGTTTAAATGTTTAGTATTAAAAGATACAGAATTTAGGAATAAATAAAGCAGTGGGAAACATTGCTCCATTTATGATGTAACCCCCTTGGGGGAGATGGGACACTGGCGAGCACACGGTGCTTCTGATAACAGAAACTGGGATGGGAGAAGAGGTTAAGCTCTGGTCCAGGAGGACCTAGTCCATCATGTTCACATTCTATTTATTCGGAAGAAGGTTGAAATCTGACAAACCCTATGATCCTCCCTAGAATGAGCACATCTGAGAGCACCGAACACTGCCATGCTGGGGCTTGGGGGAGTGGGGGGAGGCGCAGTCCAAGGGGCACCACAGCATCCCAGTGGTTGTTGGTTTCACATAACCTACGGAAGACTGGCCTGAAGATGGACAGGTTCTGCCTCAGACGGAGGGAAGGAAATTTAGGGGGATGGGCAGTTGGTGTCACTACTGCCTTCCCTGGCCCCTGAGCTCAATATATAGGCCTTTATTCCTTTTCCAGAGTAGTAAATGTTCAGTTGTAGGAACAGTGAGATATTCTCCCCCTAAACTGATTTCTTTTAGCTAATCTACACTCCAACATTATTTTATAAAATAGCAGGAAATAACTAATGGTAAGTCTTAAACTTTATACAATCAATATAAATAAGGGAATCATTAAGGGTTAATGATAAGTCTTTGGCCTAAATCGTATTCTATTATAAAGGAAAATAACCATATTCTATATGTTTGAAAAGTTGGAAATGTTCTCAAAGGTTATGTCTCTGGGGCAAGATATAATGGGGATTTTGTAATTTTTCAGCTCACTAAGAATAGCATTCCATTCCCAACTCCTCCCCGCACACACTCAGCGCATGGGGCTCTATTCCCGTGGAGATCTGAGATGACTATTCAGTGGCTGATGGGGCATCGCATGGCATAGCACGCGCACACGCAGAAGAGGGGCAGAGCACACTGGGGGGAAACGACTGGAGTAAGAGGCACATGTATGTGAGGAATGAGAAGAGGGCTACGGACCATGTTAGGAACAAAGTAGGAAATAAGTGTGGCACAGCCAAGAATGATTAGCTAGATTATTAAATGTCTGCATTACTAGTATGCCCCAGCAGGGAACCATATGTCATATATAAACATTCTTGTACACATACAATCCATGGACCTAGTAGTATCTGCCTTTCAGACTAAACATTGTGCATCTTGCTTTTCCCATTTGCAGTTGGTGGGATAATATTTTGAAAGTACGGTCTGCTCTATAACCTACCTCTATATGCACTCTCAAATAACGTCCTGAGGAAATGAAAAGCAATTTAAACATTATTTCCTGACTTAAAATCCTCTCGATTAAAAGACAGATGGACACTTGAGACCACCGTTTCATCTGGCTTAGCTGCAGATATTCTTGCCCTCGGTCGAGCTCACACCACCCACCGGCAGGACGCCAGTGCTGTTTGTGTTGACACACAGTGGAACTCACTAACCCATCGCCATCACCGATAATCCAATAAGGGGACATCTGAGCCCTCCCTGTACCTCCAAAAGTGCAGGCTCTGCAGCACAACAGGAAAGGTGGCTGAAGGGCTGGGAAGACCAAACAGACGGACTGAGAACCTCCCCAACAGCAGAAGCTGGACAGAAACCAAAGAGTTAGCTAGAGGATGTCATGCTACACATCGGGGGCTTAAAAATCTTGGGATTTTGAATAATACATATTTGTTTGACAAACAAGATCTTTAATTCATCTGAATGATTTAGTCAGGTATTATGCTTGAGTGGGTTTACTATTTCCTAGGCATTCCAATTGGCAACAAAATGGTAATATTTCAGTTTTAAATTCTCTCCTGTAAGAGCTTTTAAAGATTAATGATTCTCTACTCTGGTTCTGCCATAAATGAACTTGGAAAGTTTCTCAAAAGTGTAATTACTTTATTTCCTGAGGGAAATATACGCATATACTACAAACATAAATAAAAAATATATATATTAGAAAGAAAGAGGAAGAAAAAGAGAGAGATAAACATATGACAGAAAAAGAGAGACTAACACTTTCAAGGCAACTCTAGCTTAAATGCATTTTAATTGTGATTTATATTTTTTACTCAATGGTTATATTTTAATGTAGCCTTTACTAAGAATTTGGCAACATCCATTATCAAAAGTCTCAGGACTTCTAGCTACGATTGCAGAGGCAAAAGGGTTTTACGAGGCAATGTTCCATCCCCTTGAGAACTATAAGGGCTTTGGGGTCCATGGTTTGAGTACCTTACCCATACTTTGAATACAGAGGGCCCAGGTAAGAAAGAAATCAAATAGTGGTTATGATGGGGGATGGCATACCTTTGTCTGGCCTAGTCTCTAAAAGCAGACTGAAGAAAAACGAAATGTTTACAAGAAATTAGGGGAATATTTTGGCAAAGATTTCTTAACAAGCACCAAAAGCATTAACCATAAAGGAAAAAAATTGATAAACTGGACTAAACTGAGAACTTCTGTTCATTAAAAGAAATCATTAAGAGAGCGAAAAGGCAATCCACAAAAAGGGAGAAAATATCTGCAACACACACTGTCTGACAGGAGACTCACATCCAAAATCCACACAGAACTCCAACAAAGCAACAGGGAAAAAACAGGCAACATGACAAAAAGTAGACACAACTGGGACAGACATCTCACAAAAGAAACTATCCAAATGGCCGAAATATATGGGCTGGTGCTCAATCTCATTAGTCATCAGGGAAAGAAATGCAAGGGAAAGCCACAATGAGATACCAGTCCACACCCACCGGAATGGCTAAGTGTGGGTGAGGATGTGGAGCAGTCAGGACCCTTACACACTGCTGGTGAGAGTGTAAAAGTGCTATGACCACTTTGAAACCCAAATCCCTAGGTATTACCCAACATACATTCACCAAAAGACAAGAACTGTATAGAAGTGTACAGAAGTGCACTTCATAGAGTCTCCAACTGGACACTATGCCAACGCTCACCAATGACAGAAGGGACAGACTGTAGTGCATTCACACAATGAAAAACCTACACAACAACAAGAACAAAGGATCTAGACTAACACAGCGCTATCAGTTACATCTCATGGACGTAATAATGTTGAGTGAAAGAAGTCAGACACAAAGGAGTCCATACTGTATGATTCATTTATACAGAATTCCAAAACAAAGTATTGTTGGAAGTCTGGATCGTGGTCACCTTTGGGGGAGCAGCGACAGGAAGGAGGCTGGACGAGCTGACAATATTCTGTTTCTTGGACTAGGCGCCAGTATAAGGGGTGTTCAGTTTGTGAAAATGGAGGAAGTTGTACACATATCTGTATTTTCTGTATGTAAAGTACAGTTTAATTACAAAAAAAAACCCAAAAAAACACCACACAAGATATTTTGAGGATCTGGCACGGCCTGTGAGAACAGGAATTTAACAAGCAAGCTCTTAGAATGATGACAGTTTAACCCAAAAGAACTAATTTTTTCTCTCATATCTAAAAGTTTTGAGTTGCTTACCTGTAAAAACTTATTTAATTGTTTCTTTGACTTTTCCATAAACTTCTGATCTATAGATTTGAAAGGCAGCTTGCTGAGAGAAGGCAACTGGACTTTTTTTAAAGACGGGAAACACTGTGGGTGGGGAGGTGAAATCAAATGTTAGTATCTTGAAATTACATTTTAACCTTAAAAAGAGAGTTAGAATTATAATCAGAACAAACCACGTATCTTCCTCCTCTACTCACTCCTCTGAGATTTAAGATCTTGAAAATCTAACCTAGTCTAATCAGTCTCAAGGAATTTGGAGGAATGGGATGCTTGATGAATAAAAGCTAAAGTTCATCCCTAGACCCACGAATACCCGAAAGCTGGAAAATCTGGAAGTCACGCTGATAAGATGGATTTGGACAATACGTACAGTAGCGCAATATGCTAGGTATGGACACCTAGCTTACAGCAGAAGGTGTTTTGTTTGCAACATCTCTGTAAAAGTTATCAAAGTGGACAAAAGAAGACAATGGAAAGAAAACAAAAACAAAAACGGGTTGGAGCTACTATCTTTAATGACAAACTGCAGAATGTGAGTGTATTAATCATAATAAAATATGCTAATAAATAACAACAGACTTCCCTTTGCAGATGAAGTCCTGTGTTCTGCCAGACACTGTGCTGGAAGCTTGGCCTGTGCAAGAGCTCTGAGTTGGGAATTATCATTCCATTTTATATATGAGACAGTGAAGGTCAGGATTAGAACCCAGAGTCATCTGACTCTAAATCAAGTCTGTTCTCTTTGTGCCCATTCCCACAGGACTGCCAGTCGGCCCAATAGGCACTAAGAGGGCAGTGGATTCCAAATGCTCCAGATGGCTCCCTAACACTGCGGCCACTTGAATAGGCTTTATGAAATCAAGTGGTATTGAAAAGTAAGTGAGCAGAGTTTGTCTGCCACTGCTTTTACTCCTGTTGTCAGCATCAGGGTCACAGTAGCGCCCCTGCCAGCCTGGCTACAGCAAGAGAGGGAATGTAACAAGTTGCTTGTAACAACAAGAGAATATAAGTGCTTCGGGTGGTAGAAAAGGAAAACCTGGACTTTCCTACACAACCCTCTAACACACCTCACGTACAACAGCATGCACCCACATATCAATTGGGGCCCAAATTCATGATAAAATTTTAGAGAAATGAAACAAGCAGTGAAAGTTGGCAGGGAAGATTAAAATCACCAGGGATCTGAAAAGGTGTTTCCTGTCACAGCTGGGTTCTTTCAAAAAGTGAAAACTCACACAATAGGAAATACCAAGGGTAAGACAGAACCCAGCACTCAGGCCCTAGATGAGGAAAGGTGCCAATGAGACAAAAGGGCAGACATGGGATTGTATAAGGTTTGTTCCCTCTAGTTCTTCAGCATAACTGTTTTTAATTCTCAAAGAACATTTTATTTTCCACGTTCGTTTTATTTCAAAATCTCCCCTAAATTCCTTTTTCTCCTGTTTTTATCAGCAACTAGACTGATACTAAACTTTGGTTTCACAATGGTTTGTCCCAGGGCAAACAACACCTTTTTCTGTAGTGTCAATATCATTCAACAATTTTGGGAAAATGTATTCTTATATCAAGACAAATATTTTGCAGTCACACTGCTAGGATGACCATAGTCCATTTGAGAAATGCTGTAGTATGACATTCATTTTTTGCCACCAGCCTTTTAAAAGCAGTTGAAGAAGTTATAGCATTCAGAAGTTAGTGATTAAAAGGATTTTAAAAATCACCCCAGGAGTAAAGGTTAAAAGAAACAAACATATTTCATTTGCACAAGAGGGGTCTAAGAAGTGACCATAGGGTTTTACTAGTGAGACTTCATTCTGCGCAGGAGATAAATGGACCTAAATGAAAGAAGTGATTGAAGAACTGTTTAATTGCTGAGGTAAAGGGCAGTTACCTCCAGTAGGAGGAGAGTTAGAGAAGATGCAATTCCTGAGAAAAATGGAAGGATAAGGAACTGAAAGTAAGACAACTCAGGTTCTAATCCTGGTTTGGCCGCTATGTCTATATCTTATGATAAGTCAATTAAACTCTCTGGGATCAGTTTTCCTTGTCTATCAAATAAAAGAATTGACCTAGATTAGTGGCTTTCAAACATTTTAACTGAAACCCACAGCAGGAAGCACACAGTACTTTGCAACCCACAACACACATGCAAATATACATGTTGATATTATATATATATATATATATATATATATATATATATATATATATATATATATATATATATATATATATATAGAATCCAGAGTCATCTGACTCTAAATCAAGTCTGTTCTCTTTATGCCAATTCCCACAGGACTGCCAGTCGGCCCAATAGGCACTAAGAGGGCAGTGGATTCCACACATACATATAAGACTGAAACAAAACTTCTATGAAACAATGCTCATTACTACCACTATTACTGACAATAGTAACACAATAATGTTTATTATGTGCCACACATTCTTCCAAATGCTTTGTAGTCATTTATTCCCTTAATTCTCACAACAACTCTGTGAGGTAGGTGCTAACAGTATTTGTATTCCATTGATGAGGAGAAAGAGGCACAAAGAGACAGAGTGACAAGCCCCAGGTCATATGTAGTAAGTAGTCAATCTAGGATCCAAACGTGAGCAGCCTGGCTCCAGAGTCTGTGCTTTCAACATGACACTTTACTGACTCCCCAACTTTTTGTGATGGAATCCAATATATTCTATTCTCGTTCTATTGCTGCCACCCATAGTTGATTTCACTACGTGCTAATGGGTCACAACTGGTAGCTTTGAAACCACTCAGTGATCCCTGGCTCTCTTCCAGATCTGGAGTTCTCTGGGGCTCCATGCACAATGGAGATCAGACAATTATCTGTCCTGAAGGACTGAGACTAGATGAGGTGGTTTGATCTGTGAGTACATTTCTAAATGTCAGGCTGAAAATGCCACTTTGCCAACCAGTATGAAAAGCAAAGGAGAAAGATTCATCCGTTTCCTTACGGGTAAAAATTGCAATGAGCTCTTATATCTCTTCTTGCTCAGTAATTCTAAACCTTGTGTTCATGAGTATTCATACCTCACTAAGTTTCCGGTGTAAATTCTGAAACTCACTGAGCCTTCTGGGGACTGTCCAGTTTTTAGTTTCAACTCCTCCAACTTCTTGTAAGCTTACCATGACAAAGTAACAGGGCATTTGCTCACCATTCTCTTCTGTTACCTTGGAAAACAAAACAAACACAACAGACAGCATGATGAGCAGATGTAGGCAAGATTTTTAAATGTCCCCCAAGAGTCCCCTCTCCCTGGTGTATATGTCTTGCATTATCCTTGGGTTGTAACTCTGATGGGAGATGTGCTGGATGGGCCTAACCTCATCACACGATCCTTTTAAAAGCAGAGAGGTTTCTCTGCCAGCAGTGGAAGAGGAAGTCACAAAAACTGGAAACACAAGAAGGATTCGACATGTTGTTGCTAGCTTCAAGGCGGAGAGGGATACGTGGAAAGGATCTGGAAGTACTTCTAGGAACTAAGAGCAACCGCCAGAGGACAGCAAGAAACAGAAACCTCAGCTCTGCAACCTCAGGGAATTGAATTCTGCCAACAACCTGAATGAACTTGGAAGCGGATTACTCCCCACAGTCTCTAGACAAGAGCTTAGTCTGGTCAACGTCTTGATTTCAGCCTTATGATACAAGGAACAGAGAACCCAGCCATATTGTGCTGGACATTGGACCTACAGAATTGTGAGCTAATAAATGGGTGCTGTTTTGAGCCATGAATTTTGTGGTAATTTGTTATATAGCAAAAGAAAACTAACATAGCCGACTTAAAATTCTAACTGTGTTTCCTTGAAAAAAACAAATTAACAGCAAGCAGATAGGTGTGAGATATACCAAAATCTCTCTCAGAGAAGGATGAGGGTTTCCCCAGTTTAATTTCAGAATTCAGCAAACCATGATTTCTGTTTTCATGAAATTTTACACTGGAAGACATAATGTCCTCTACCTCCCAATTTAGATAATTCATAAACACACACACACACACACACACACACACACACACACACACCTCATGATAATTCAGAATCGGCCACTATTACACTTAACACTAATAGATAAAAGAAGAAAACAAAAGGCAATGCATGGAATTTAAGCTTGAATTAGTAAAACAAATTGAATTAGAAAGGAAGAGCCAATAAGAAAGGCAAAGGAAAGAGAAGTAAGACTTACTGAGTACCCACGGAGCCCTGGGAGGTACGAAGGACTACCCCTCAGGAAGGATGGGAGGGGTGGAGGCACAGACAGGGTCAGTGACTTTCCCAGGGTCACACACCTAGTAAGTGGGTTGTCCAGTATCAGGCGTCAGGGGAATCTGGGGCGATGTAAACACATCTATACATTCCCATGAGGGACTGCTTGATGAACTCTGGCAGGGAGGTGACCCCTCTGTGTCCGTTTCCATTATCTTTTCAGTACTAAGGTGGCACAGCAAGCTCCCGAGTACCACTGATTACCAGGGCAAAGTGCCTCGTGAGGGTTCTTCCTCCTGTCCTCTCTCCTTCCCTCAGTGTTTGCCTTTGGAAGATGGTTTTAATAAACTGTGAGATGTCAGAGGCAGCTTTAGACAACACTGCGGAGGTGACAGCATTTGCGCCCTTTCCCTCTCCCAGGCCTCTTCTACTGTCTTTTGACATTACATCCCCCTGAGCCTACCTACCCCCACTTCCTAGACTTCCATCCTCAAGACTTCCATCACCAAAGGTTTCCATATGGTATTTCAAGGTTGAGTACAGCCTCCCCTGATCCATTGCCCCCCTACGTCCCTTCAAAAAAGGTATATTGCCCTGCAGCTTACCTTAATAGGAGTGCCAAAGACATACTAAGGGCACTTGGCTAAGCTCTCATGGAGTGTGTGCGCTTTCAGGGTGGCCCTTAGAGAACGTGCTTTGTTTTGCTCTCCAAGGTAGAGAATAATTTAAGAGTGTGGATTTTAAGCCTTCCTCCTCAGTAACTGTCTAGCCACTGGGTTGATGAGAAAGGCAGGCATGAACAAAGATAAGCTGGGCAGACAGGCCCTTGCAAATCTAAAGAGTTGAGTATTTGACAAGCCATTTGAAACAATGATGAGGCAAAACATGAACACTATCTTCCTCAGGATCATGTTATTTGTGCACTATATGGTGGACCTGATATCCCTGGGTTTCAAGGTGAATGATAGTAGTCAATACTCACAGTGTAAATGCCAATAAGCATCTTTCCTTTACATGAAATTACTTTTACAGACAAAAGAAAAGGGATACAGTACATTCTAAAAACTCTCTGAGAACAGCAAAATATTTTCTAATACAAAGGAAAAACTATTTATTATTGAAGACCCTAGAGCCACTGACATATGAGCAATTGAAGTCAGCAGGATGGAACAATCAGAAACATTTAAATTTTTAATTTTTCATCTCCAAATTTCAAGTAGTGCTTTTCATTTTATTTCAACCCTCAATGGAAAAATAAAAATGGTAATTCAGTGACATTAATTGTTCCTATCTGAAGTGTCTTACAACTCTAGTGAACAAGAACACATTTCTGTCTGAAATGAAATGAGAATAGCTCTCTACCAAGCAACCTAGTATAGCTACCAGTCATGGGGGGACCAGAGTGAAAATATGAGGAAAGAAAAGTAAGACAAATGCAGTCTAATAAGAATAAACATAAGTTTTCTTTCATTAACCTTAATTCTCCAGGACAAAATCTTGTCTTATGAAGTCAAATTTTTAAAATAAATTGGGAGGAAAACCTACCTCTCCACTGGTGATGGAGGCTCTCCACATTCCAAGGTTCTCACACCACCAATCTGTTCTTGCTATGTGCAGCTGAAGGTCTGCGCGTTCTTTCTCTATTAGAATTATTTCCTCCTTCAACTTGGAAACAATCTGCCACAGGAAAAACATCCTGGGAGTTATGAAACCATTTAAAATGCTACACAATTTAGCCAAGTAGCATGATACAAAATCAACACATACAAGTAAGCTGTACTGCTGTACACTAATAATACACAATCCAAAAAGGAAATTAAGAAAACAATTCTATTTATAATAGCATAAAAATAATAAAATACATAGGAATGAACTTAAGCAAAGAGGTGAAAGACTTCTACAATGAAAAGTATAAAACACTGACGAAGGAAACTAAAGAAGATAAATAAATGGAAAGTTATTCCATGTTCATAGATTAGAAGACTAAATATTGCTAAGATGTCAATATTACCCAAAGTGACCTACAGATTCAGTACAATTCCTATCTAGATCTCAATGACATTTTTTGCATAAACAGAAAAATCCATCCTCAAATTCACATGGAATCTCAAAGGGAGATTGAATAGCCAAATCAATCTTGAAAAAGAAAAACAAAGTCGGAGGACTTATACTTCCTGATTTCAATACCTACTACACTAATCAAAACTTCAAAACTGTATGGTACTGGCATCAAGAAAGACATACGGTCCAAGGGAATAGAGCAGAAAGTGAAGAAATAAACCTTCTTCCAAATGGTCAAACGATGCTGAGAAAATGGGATACCCACACACAAAACATTTAAAGTTAGACCCTTACCCAACACCACATATAATAATTACTCAAAATGAATCAAGGACCTAGATATAAGAGCTGAAACTATTAAATTCCTAGAATTTAATGGGGAAAAGCTTCATACCATTGAATTGGCAATGGTTTCTGGGCTATGACACCAAAGGCACAGGCAACAAAAGAAAATATAGGAAAATTACACATCATAAAAATTCTAGACTTTTGAGCAAAGAATACTATCAACACAGTAAAAAGGCAACTCACAGAATGGAAGAAGATATTTGCAAATCACTTATCTAATAAGAGATGAATATTTAGAATATACAGAGAAGCCCTAAAACTCAACAACAAAAAAACCAAACAACCGATTCAAAAATGGGCAAAGGACTTGAATAGAAATTTCTCCAAAGAAGATATACAAACCATAAACGGCCAAAAAGCACATGAAAAGATATTCAGTATCATTAATTATTAGAGAAATGCAAATCAAAACCACAATCACATATCACCTCACACCCATTAGGACATCTACAATCAATCAGTCAAAACCCAGAAAAAAAGTGTTGGTGAGGATACAGAGAAACTGGAATCCTTATGTACTGCTGGTAATAAGGTAAAATGATGCAGCCACTGTGGAAAACAGTATAGAGATTCCTCAAAAAATTAAAAACAGAATTAACATATGACCCGGCAATTCCAGTTCTGGGTATACATCCTAAAGAATTGAAAGCAGGATCTCAAAGAGATACTTGTACACCCATGTTCATGGCAGCATTATTCACAATAGCCAAAGGGTAGAAGCAACCCAAGTGTCCAGCGATGGATGCATGGATAAACAAAACGTTGTATAAACATGCAATAGAATGTTATTCAGCCTTTAAAAGGAAGGAAATTCTGACACACAGTACAATATGGATGGACCTTGATTATGCTAAGTGAATTAAGCCAGTCAGAAAGGGAAGTATTCCATTTAAATGAGCTATTTAGAGTAGTTAAATTCATAAGAGACAGAAAAGAATTAAAAAAAAAATTCCAAAAAGACAGAAAGTAGAATGGTGGTGGCCAGGGGGTGGAAAGGAGGGAATGGGGAGTTGGTGTTTAATGGGAACAGTTTTATAAGATGAAGCGCGTTCTGAAGATAGATGGTGGCGATGGCTGCATAACCATGTGAACGTACTTGACACTAAAATATACACTTAAAATGGTTAAATTTTATGTTATTTTTATTTCACGATAATTTTTAAAAATAAATAATTTTAACAATGCTATGCTTACCATCTCCTTGGATCTCTTTACTGAGAAAACCTATAGGGTTATTTAACTGTAGTGTGTGCACAGGGAGCTTTGCCCCCAAACTGTCCTGAACACGCGGTCTACGAGGACCCTTTCCTTCCTCAAAAACCCTGCAGGAAGCCTCCCTATCTAGGCCGTTGTCCTGCATTTTATCCTCAGTGAGGGCTCGGACTACCTGCTTCATTTTCATGGGGGTATGTTGTGGGTCCATTATCAGCATGTTTGCTCCCTAAGAGCAGGTGGTATAGGCTGACTCTATGTTTCACGGATTCCTCACAGTAACCAGCACAGCTTCATCTGTTTACTCATCACTTACATTTCTGACCACACATTCAGAAGTTCCCAATCAATATGGCAGGCCAGAGAGCATCGGCCATACCTCTATTACAGAAACCTGCTTGCTGGACTCCAAAGAGGCACGAACGCAAAGCCCAAGGCCACACCACTCTTGGGTTTGAGAAGTGCCAGTTAGTGAGATGCCATTTACATTTTTAAATTTACAGATTCTTTTGGCTTTTAGCAAAATAATTTATGTCTTGCATAATTCTGTGAGGTTTTCTAAACTGTACTTGCAGCATTTGTAAGAAAAAAAATTATTAAGATTGTCCTTGAGTAGTTCAACTTCCAGAAATGACCTTGGTACAAGGAAAAGCATTTCCCTCTTCCCCACAGGTACTGTAGGCAAGCCAGATAAGAGAACAGAGATACTCACAGTTAATAATTGGGTAAGAACCCCAAATCATGAAAGATTAAAAATAAGTACTTTTCTAATTCTTACTAGAAGCAAAAAAATAATAATAACAATAGAACTTACAGTCAAACTCTCTTTTTAAAGAAACTGTGACACTTCTCAACATAAACTGAAAACTAGTATTTAGCAAATTTAAAAAATGGACACTTTCAAAGACAACCTTGAAAGCAAAACAGTTACCTTCTTGTCAGGTTTTGGTGCATTTTGAATAGAATTTAGAGCTTGCCTTTTATATTCAAGTTTCTCATTTAGCTCTCGTAGTTTGTTTACAGCAAAACTGGCTTGTTCATTAATCTGAGTGGAGCCTTCATCCACGGATTCCTCACCAGCCTCACCTCCCGAGTTCTGGGGGGAAAGTCACATAACCACCATATCTTATAAAGATGGACAATTCGGCAATTATTATCAATTACATAAGCTCTATATCATTATAATGCACTGTCCCAAGTACTAGGTTCCACCAGGAAACAATCTACTTCTGTCTAGAAGCAGACTGCTTTTTCTCAGTAAAGGAAAAAATGAAAGCATTTGGAACCAAAGTAACTGGTATTCTGAACTGCAGTGAAAAAAGACTCTCAGTCTCCCTTGAGATGCCACATGAATTTTTCTCCTAATGAAAGGAGGAAAGATTCCATACCATTTTTTCCCAAATGGTACACCCAAGGGAACTTGCCTGGAACAAGGGGAAGCAACTGAGTTCTCTTCCCAACTCAACCCGAATGTTCTGTGCCTGATCTTTGAGAAAGACACTGAGACTTGGTTTCCTTTTGGTCTTCTAAGATTATGAAAAACTCATGCAAGTCTCTTTAAAATAAAATTTCCAAATTCCTACCAGTAAAAGTACACTCAGTATACACTTTGCTGGATCCTTCTGTTGAAGGTGTATTTTATCAATCATTAGCAGATTATTTTACTAGTAAACCGGTGAGCATTTGAAAGGGACTTAAAATTCACAAAGAACTATTGAACTTGGAAAAATCTGGAGACATTCCCCAAGGGCATGTTAATTAGCTTCATGCGCAGCAACAGCAGCAGGACACTGAAAAGAACCGCTGAGGACTACCTTCTGGTTTGTTTGCTCCTTAACTTTCTTCCAGAGTTTTTTCTTCTTTTATTCATTGTAACAAAAAAAGTAAATTAAAATTTTTTTTCAAAGAAAAATAAAATATTATAATCATAGGAAACCAAGCTGTGTTCATTTTTCTATGTTCTTTCTCGTCCTTGTCCATTAAGTACATGCATTATGACATAACCTGTATGCACTCGAGTGGGTACACTGCCTTTTTCATGTCACATACAATACTGCAAATTTTGAGGGTATTAATGGTCTTCAAAATTATAATTTTATGGCTGCACAGTACTTTATGAACTGATAATTTACTGAGGCATATTCCTATCGCTGCTCCTGCTGCTGGATTAATTTTGGTTTTTTGCTATCCCAGAGGTACTAAAACAAACTGCATTGTGCATAACCTGTTTCTCTACATTTCAGCTATTTTCTGAGGATGAATTTCTAGAACTGAGATTATTGGAACCAAGAGTAGAAACTTTCAAAAGGTCAGTAATGCCTATTACCCTTCTTTGAATCCTAGGTGAAGCTGGGCCTTTTTTTTTATGTTTGTTTACTAGTACCTTTCATATCAAGTGTCAGTTCAAGTCCTTATTCAATTTATCTGTTGGGAGTTGATGTTTTTATCAATTTGAATAACCTCTTTTATAGCATTTGCATTTAGCCATTTTAATTTTTGAGGTAGAGGGATAACACAATTGAAAAAAGCTGGCCTGTCTTAAAAATAATGAGTAATGAGCTTTGGATCAAGCAGTTTAGTGGTTGTGTACACTGAAAATGTAAAGAACCGAATAACAAAACTTAAAAAAATAGTATGAATGATTGAATTGAACAACACTTCAGAGACATAGGCTTCTAATACCACCAAGAGCAAGCACTTGATCCTCAGGGCTTGAGACAGTGAACTGGGTAGAAAGGATCCAAGATAAAGTCTGATCTTTCTATGTAAAATGACTCTAAAACACTTTGTTTTGCTTTGTACCTTCACAAATCTTAAAACTCATGCAAGTCATTAACAGTAAATGAGAGATGGCAACTGGGGCTATCCAAAATGATCTAGTACATGTTAAGAAAATTAGATTCAAGGTATGGCTGAGGAAGGTTTCTTTCAGAACATCTTAATTTCATCTGATTTTCTTGAACTCTAACATATTTCCTGTAACCCCTTTCATAGTCTCTTCCTCTCATTCCTTCCCCATCCTTTGCCTGTTCTCAAGCTGGACTATAGAGTTCTACTGATTCTCTTACCTGGCCTAAGCCACAAACGTCCCACCCCACTTTTCAGGAGTCAAACTCGGGGTGTGTCTCAGGCAGACAGAAGGCAGAGAGGTCTCTGACTCAATGCTGGGAAGTGGTAGCCCATTGGTCAGACGCACCAAGAAAAAAGTGGAGAAGGCCAGAAGCAATAAGGTAAGTCAACTTAAAGTGCTACTTAAAGTCCTGTGTTAAAAGATGAAGGTGCACAGCAAATTTGGCTTATACAATATGTGCCCACCTAATCATATTCAAAGCTTAGCCACTAAAGAGGGAACAGAAACTTGAATGGGACTTACCACTTCATCCTTGTTAGAAATCAACTGTGAGGCATGTTTTTCTTCCTCTTTGACTATCAATTTCTCATACAGGTCACTAACAATGAATGAAGGGTAGTATCTGTCCTTTAGGATCTCATAAATATCTCCCTGGATTTTGAAGAACACTTCAATACCTTTATTTCCTACAAGACATTGCTGAATTTCTTTGTAGAGTGATTTTTCCACAGGTATTTCTTTGCTTTCCACAAAGAAATTCTGGTAAATTTCACCCACTAATTGTGGAATTTCATTCTGAAAAGACAGGAAGATAAAGATTAAGAAATGTCATTGCTGAGAATTATTTTCTTCTAAATTCTCTGCATTTCAAACCTGGAAGGAAGACATGGAGGATGTATGCAGGTTCACAAGTGTGGGACTTTGGCTTTGTGTGCACATTCAGAGCCAAGGAAGAAGTGTCAGACCCCGAAAAAATAACTGGTTTCTTAAAATGAATACTATATGTTGAACAGTTAACAAAAGTTGGTATTCATTTCTGGCAACACTCACATAGTACAAATGAATAGTTCAATGTACACAGTGCTCTTTGTGCTTATTTTAATTAAGCCTCACAAAATACAGGTATGCACATTTATAGACATGTACATGCAAATATATTTCACATTCTTTAATTTAATTCTTAAATATATATTGAGAACTCACAAAGTGCAAAACACAATGCTTGTTGGATTTTTCATTGTAAGAGGTATGTGTACTCAAAACTTTTGACTGTGTTCCTTAACTCAATCATATTTTAAATAAAAGGAGAACAGTTATGCAAGATATGTACATTATGATACTAAAAGTAACAAGGTTATGAGAGTGCGTTGTTGATGACAAGACCAAATTTATTATAATAGCAACGTGACTATGTATTGGGTTGTCGGAAAAGTCATGACGTATTTTGTCTGTTTTTCAAAGGTCATTTATTTACATAAAGAACAAAGATCAATCAATGGTATATTGCCCATTTGTTTGATAAATTTTTGCCATCTTTCAGTGAGCTTCATAATTCCTCGTTCATAGAAGGACCTGTCTTTATTTGCAAAAAACTGAACAAGGTGCTGATTTACAACCTCATCTGAATTAAACGTTGTACCACGCAAGGAGTTGTGAAGAGAGCGAAACAAGTGGAAGTCTGACGGCACAAGGTCTGGTGAGTATGGTGGGTGTGGCAACACATCCCATCCAAGCTCCAATAATTTTTGGCGGGTAATCAAACTTGTGTGTGGTCTCGTGTTGTTGCGATGGAACACAACTCCTTCATGATTAACGAGCTCTGGGCATTTCTGGATGATGGATGCATTCGAACTGTCCAATTGCCAACAGTACACATTCTAATTGATTGTTTGGTTCCTTGGTAGGAGCTCGAAAAACACACCTTTAAAATCCCACCACACTGAGAGCATAACCTTCCTCTGATGAATGTCTGCTTTCAGTGTCATTTGAGGTCAATCATCATGTCAGGACCAAGACCGTTTGCGCACCACATTGTTGTCAACAATCTACTTCTTGTCACCAGTTATCAGTCGCTTCAAAAAAGGATCATTTTCCTCACATTTAATGAGCATATTGCAGATGTTTATACACGCTGTCAAATGAACTTCTTTGAGTTCATGCGGAACCCAAATATCGAACTTTCTTACATATCCCAGCTTCTTCAGTTGGTCGTGAATGCTTGAGTGATGGATGTTCAATGTTTCTGCAATCTCTTGTGTCGTGTAACGTGGGTTTGACTAGATCAATGCCTTTATTTTGTTTGACATCAACCTCGGTGGGCCTCCCTGACAGAGGAGCGTCATTGAGATCAAAATCACCAGTATGGAATTTCGTGAACCATCGTTGGCACTGACGTCCTTATAGAGCATTGTCACCGCAAACTTTATGCAACTTTTCACAAGCTTGATGTGTGTTCTTCCCTTTATGGAAGTAAAACAGTAAAATATGGCAAATATGCACAGTTTGGTCTTCCATCTTCAACTTGTAAAATCTCCCAAACTCAACAAAATTGCTCAATGTTTTTTTAGAATAAAGCTAGAACTGTCAGCTGTCAAATGACATAGCAATAACATAGATGCAAATGACTGTAGTACTTCCAAAAATGAACTAGTGCCATCTGTCACAAACATGCATTATGACTTTTCCGACAACCCAATATATGCCCTTTTATAATGTGTTAAAAAGGAACTACCCGAAACTAAGTTCAATATTTTGATATATTTATAAATCCTTTTTTCCTTTGACTATACATTGAAAAGCATCTTTTGTAAAAATAAAGTCTAATTTTATTTACCATTATGGGCTAGAACATAATGCCAATATTATATTTGGTTTAAATATTCTTTTAAAGTATTCTTATCTTACAGCTTCATTGAGAAATAGACACATTGCCTAACATGCAAGTTGTCATCAGCTAGTAGTTAACATTCCTTTGCGCCTAAATATACTACTACCTTGTTAGCGTTTTTTAAATATTCCACAGACTCCCAAAAACTAATCAGAGACCTCTTGTCCATCCTTTCCATGTACATTCGAAAGTGCTCTCGGTAGAAAGTATTGGCCAAGATATCTTCAAATTGAAGAATCTATTAAGAGAATTTAAGAAAAAGTTTTTAAAAAACAAATTTTAAATATCAGTTTGCTTTAACTGCCAATGGGTTAATTTCTACATTGGAGGGGGGTGGGGGTGGGGAATGCCTCATTTTTTAAGGTCACAGTCAGTGTAATATAGAACTTCTCTCACGCTCCTAAATTTTAAGTGGAAAAAATGTACTGAATATTCAAAGTGCATATATTCAGTAGATACCAATATTCTATTTATCATTCACTCATTCATTTGGCATCAACTCTGTGTCAGGCACATTTCTAGGAAGTAAACACACAAAAATCCCTACCCTATGGGATGTCTGCTAAAAGCAATAGGTGCCAGTAATAGGAAAATTGAAGAGAAATGTATTAAAGACTAGGAAGCTGAAGCCTAATAATTTGAGATTTTTGTTTTCTATCCAATTTTTATGTAGCTGAGGATATCTACAAATGATTTTATATCTTGGCCTTTTGTTTAGAGTAACACATTCATTAAAAAAATATTTTGTAAGCATCATTTTCATTGAACCATAATATTCCATTGTATGGATATACCTACATTACTCCTTTATTATTCTGAATGCTTACAGAAGAAGAAAACACACTATCTGAAGACACAGTGGTAACAATCTTGAACATGGACTGCCATAATATGAGAAAGCAGATGACCTGCATAATAGTAATTCATAACTCAATTAATTAGAAGTAATGACTCAAATTAATTCAGAAAGAATTTAACTCCCATATCCTTGACATCTAACTCAAATGCAATTTTAAAAAAAAACTCATATTTTAAGATTCTTAATATTGTTGCAGCTGGAAATTTTTCAGAAATGTTATCAGTAAGATCTTTCTAAGACCAATATTCATTCATACGGTTAACACAAATTCAACTCTTCTGTCACCAACAGTAAGCCCTCAACCTGTTCTGTGGGCAGAAAGGAGCAGACATTTTTCCTAACTTCTGGTAACTAATTAAAGGAGAAGGCCATCCCTAGCTATAGACCATTAATAATTAGTTTCCATAAATATTTTAGACCATTAGTGTTTAGTTAGTTTACTAACTTTGGGAGATTGTAGCATGTATCTTTACTTTATGTAAACCATAGCAGTGAAACATTTTGAAGTACAAATCCTAACTGTACATGCTCCAAAGAGGTTTGACAGAACTCATACCAATTTTGGCTAGAGATGACAGATCACTCAGAAAGCTACTGATTTTTAATATAGAAAGGATTTGAGCAGGAAGGACAGTCAACAAATTCTAAGGAAAGTCTTCCCAGTATAATTTCACTCAGATCAAATGAATTCCAAGTTACATACAGATTCACGTATTTGCAAAATTAAGTTCAAAACATCTTCTAAAATATTAGCCATTGTTAGATTCTTTTATTGTGTCTTATGAATACTCTATGTTCAGTCCTAAAAGTGAAAATATATACAAATAAATGATAGTTAATATATCTCAAGTATAATTAAACATCTGCTATATCTCATATCTTGGCTGGTGGATTAACCAAGTTCCCTAATTCATTTGTTTTTTTCTTCTTTTGAAGCTGGCACGAGCATTTCACGGTGTAACACTTAAACTATTTGGAAATAGACATACCTAGGCTTGATCCTGGCTCTACTACTTTCTAGTCCTCTGAGCTCTATGTTACTCCATCACTCTGAGCCTCAGTTTCTTCATCTGTAGAATGGGGATAGTACCACCTACTTTACAGGTTGCTGTCAGACTTATAACAGCTGTTGTGAATCACAACAAACAACAAAAACTAATCAGGAAAAGCATGAATCAGGATTTTGGCTAAGAAAGACAAGACAATGACAGGTGCCAAAAATCAGTGTAGTTAAGAGGTCACTTTCTAGATGAGTAAACATGGACGGAAGTATTAAATCAGTAGGTCTCAAGTAGGGTCAAAAGATTATAAAAGGCACAAGGAAACTTTTACGGGTGATGGATGTGTTTACTACCTTGATTGTGGTGATGGCTTCATGAGTATATACATATGTCAAATTTTATTTGTATGCATTCTGAATATATGCAGTGTACTGTATGTGATTATACCTTAATAAAGCTGTTCATCAAGACTTGACAACAGAATTGCAGATAAATGATGTACATGATGTTTACACTAAGGACCCACTGCCAAGAGAACATATTTTGGAGTAATTTTTCTATTTATAGATTGCTGGATTTGATTTGCTAATATTTTGTTAAGGACTTTTCTGTTTAGGGTCATAATGGATATTGGTCAGTAGTTTTCTTTTCTTGTAATGTTTTTCTCTGGTTTGGTATAAGAGTTACCCTAGTATCCTATGAAAAGTTGAAGAGTCCCTTTTCCTCCATTTACTGAAAAAGTGTAGTTAAGATTGGTATTATCTCTGCCTTAAAATGTTTAATATAATTAACTAGTGAAATGATTTCAGCCTGAAGATTTCTTTGTGGGAAGGTTTTCAGTCATGAATTCATTGTCTTTACTACATCAAGGCTAATTAGATTTTCTATTTCTTTTTGAGTCAGTTTTGGTAATTTGTATTTCCAAAGAAATTCATTTATTTCATTTAAATTATAAAATTTGTTTGCTTAAAGTTGTTCGTAATATTCCTTTGTTATCCTTTTAATGCATGTAGGATCTACAATGATGTCTCTCTTATTCTTTGTATTAGTAATTTGTGTCTTCTCTCTTTTTCTCTTGGTCAGGCTAACTAGAGTGTATAAATATGATTAATCTTCTCAAAGAACTACCTTTTGATTTCATTGATTTTGTTGAGAAATCTATTTCACTGATTGCTGTTGTTATATTATCTCTTGCCTTTTAGTTATTTCAGTTTTAATTTGTAGGTTCTTAAGGTAAAGGTCACTAATTTTAGACTTTTTTTCTTCTGGTTAAATTCCTTATTCTGAAGTCTATTTTGTCTGATGTTAACTTTAGATTTTTTATTTTTAGTGTTTACATGGTATGCCTTTTCCCCTCCTTTGACAATATTCAACCTACCAAATCCACTCTCTCTAATGCTCACCAAAAGGTGAAGTTTTCAAGCAATAGGTATATTTGCTAATAGCAAAATAAACAGAACTTCAGCAGTTAGTGGACACCTCTATAAAACAAGTGCTACTCAGATTGCATTTGTGTCACTTGTGCAAGATGCTGAAGAATTGGTTCAAGGTAGTATATCACACCTATGACCACTCACAGAAGTCAAGGACACCAAGTACTATAGCTCTTTCACTCAGAAAAGCAAACATATGAGTCTATGTTCTGCAACACGTGTCTTAAGTTAAATACCAAAAAGTTAAAAGGCTGTATCTGTGATTCCATCAGTGTTCATCACAACCATGAAATGGTCAAAACAAGAAACTACAAAGCTCTACCTTCTGGCTTTGAGGCCCATCCCCCTCATCCAAAGCCCCGTCCTCTTGCTGGTCATAGGCAGGGCCTCCCAGGATTCTGATTCTCTTCTCACACTGCTTCTTGGCCACAGTCAGTTGGTTAATGTACCTTTTCATGTTCCTGGCCCTCAGGAGATCAGCTTTCATTGCAGCAGTTTCTTTACCTTGAATGGGATGGATAGACAGTATCCGGTCAGAGGACAAGGTACAAAAGAGGGAATGCAACAACTCTGAACAAGATTAGTGTCTGATGTGGTACATTTTGAACAACAGTGGGTATAGGGTAGAATAGAATAGAATAGAATAGAATAGAATAGAATAGAATAGAATAGAATAGAATAGAATAGAATTCATGCTAAACATATACACATACTCTCAACTAGAAATACCATTAATTTCTAAATATACCAGTGACAAATCTTACTCAAGTGTAAAATTTTTTTTTTAAGATTTTTTATTGGGGAATTAGGGGGATGGGAACAGTGCTGGGGAATTGGGGGAAGGGGAACAGACAAGTTGCTGTCATTTTTTTGTTCTTCAGTCTAGTTGTGGAGGACGTTGCTTCACTGGCCCAAGTTGGCACCATCATTGCGTCCGGGGCGAGGCACATCAGTCACAGGCTTCTGGACGGCCGCTCACGCTGGCTGCTGGCCGCTCACGCTGGCTGCTGGCTACACACAGTAGCCCATGGCAACCCACTGCAGCAGGGGCTGCAGCCTATGCCATCGCCGGCGACTCACCGCAGCCCAGCCCCAGGTCGAGCTGCCATTCAGCATCTTAGCTGTAGAGGGCAGTGTCACTGGCCCTCATATGTGGGATCCAAACCGAGGCCCTGCTGCTCAGAGCTGGCATCCCAAGCCAGTTCTTAACCATCATGCCACTCGGCCGGCCCAAGTGTAAAACATTTTTTAAAATCTTTCTACACATATCCTCACAAGTCGATGTGCATGTGTATATACATGCAAATGTATTTTTGTATGTATTTGTATGTATGCATAGTCATTTACAAGCATTCATTGAGTGCTATGTGTCAGGCACTGGCTAGGCACTGGGAATTCAAGACCAGTTGTTTGATCTCAGGGAACTTACAGTCTACCAAGAAAGAAATTCAAAGATAGCATGAGCAATTACAAGTGTAATATGGGCTAGAAAGTAAATGTGTAGGTATCATTGAACTACTTAACAGGCTATTCACACCCAGTTTTCCCTAAGGAAATTACATTCAAACAAAATGAATAGGAGTGGAGTGTGGAGACAGAGAGAATAGCAAGTGTGAAAGTGAAAACCCTGAGACAGGGAAGAGAACAGAGCTTTGGAGGAACTGAAACAAAGCCAGTATATAGCAGATGCAAAAGGAGCTAGAGTGATCCAAAATAAATGTGAAGTAGGCAGGGGCCTGAAGATGCAAAGCCTTTTAGTCCATAGAAAGAACTTTGGCCTTTAAAACGCTAAAGCACTGAGAAGCTTTTTAAGAATTTGTAAGCAGACGCATGCCATAAAGGGATTTGTATTTTTAAAGATTACACAGAAAGCAGGATAAAAGATAGCTGGAAGGTGAAAAACTGCAAACAGAGAAGCCGGTTGGAAGGTCATTGCAGTAATTGAGGAGGAAGATGGTGGTTTACACTAGGGACATGGCAATGGCAGAGGAGAGGGCTGGAAGGGATAGAGAATGATTCAGAAAGAGAACTAAAAGGACCTGGTGACTGACTGGACAGGGTAGAGGGCAGGTTGCTGAGGAATGTAAAGAAAAAGAGGTATCAAAAGTGGCTCCCAAGTTTCTGCCATGAGCAGCCATGGAGATGGAGGGGACTACTTCCTGTGTAATCTTTAAAAGATGGCCTCACGGCCATTTTGGAAATGAACCGTCCAGCCCCAAACAAGCAGCAAAGAAGAGTCACCCCGACAAATCCTGACCAAACTGCAGATTCCTGGGCAAGAGAAATGGCTGTTGTTTAAGATACCAAGTTTTAGGGTGGCTTGTTACACAGCAAAAGAAAACCAGAACAGGCAAACTGAGTTTGAGGCCATTTGAGCTCTCTCAGCAGAGACATAAGGTGTGGAGTTAAAAAGTGTTTGGCACTTAAATGGTAACTTAAGTCATGGGAGTAGGTCTGACAACCCAGGAAGAAAAATAATGTTTTATTGCAACAGCCTAACTGATCACCATGCTTTCATCCTTGCCTCCCCTTCAGGCTTTATCTCAACACAGCAGCCAAGGCAATCCTATTCAAACATAAATCAGGTCATGTCATTGCTCTGCTCACAAACCTCCAATACGGTCCCATTTCACCCACAGCAAAAGCTAAAGCTTTTTTAAGGGGCTGTAATACACTCTGACCTCCGAGTCACCTCTCTGACCTCATCCCCGCCCACTACTGTCCACACTAGTCTCCTTATTGTTTTTTTTTCTTTTTAAAATTACAGGTTTATGTACACATAATTCACATACCATACAAATCACCTACTTAAAATGTACAATTTAACTACGTTTAGTATATTTACAGTTGTGTAACTATCACCAATCACTTTTAGAACACTTTCATCACCCCAAAAGAAATCATGAGCGATTAGCAGCCACCTTCCCCCCGCCCCCCAACCCTCTGGGCCCTAGGTGTTTTTACAGGGCTGCCTTTATGGATTTGTCTATTCTGGACATGTCACATAAGTGGAATCATATACCATGTGGTGTTCGGTGACTAGCTTCTGAACACAATGGGCAGCCTGATACGTTCTCTCATTCCAGCCCTTACATCCCCCATATCATCTGTGTGGCTCAGCTCCTCACCTCCTCCAGGTCCCTAGTTCAGGTCTCAGGCAAGCCGTCCCTGGCCACCCTCCCTATCTGTAACTGCTACCCCCACCCTACAACACTATTTTTCTCCGTCTCTGCTTTACTGTTATATGGAGCATATTACCATACCGTATACTAGACCTATTTATCCTATAAGTATGTCCTCATAAAGGTCAGCATTTTGTTTGTTTATACATGTCTGTATCCCTAGCACCTACAAAAGTGCCTGGCAACCCAGTAGGAACTCGTTAAACATTTATTGAATGGGTGAATGAACTGTGTCAAATGTTATGGAGAGGTCAAAAACAACATAGGTACCATTTTCTGAGTGCTTACCGCATACGTATCAGGTATTGTGCTCTTTCTAGAACTTTGGTTGTGAATGAGAGAAACAGGGCGACTATCCTCACCTCCCACTCTTCAACTTAACTCCAATATGGTTCTATATCCCTGCCCCCTTCCACCATATCTGCTGTTGCCAACATCACAAGTGACTTGCATGTTAAAACCAGCAGAGAGCGCCAAACAAGTGGCTCAGTTGGTTAAGAACATGAGCTCTGAGCAACTGGGTCACTGGTTCGATTTCCACATGGGCCAGTGAGCTGTGCCCAAGCTGAGCTGCCGCTGAGCTGCAACAGGTGGCAGGATGGCTCAGCTGGTGAAAGCATGTGCTCCTAACAAGGTTGCTGGTTAGACTCCCGCATGGGATGGTGGGCTATACGCCCCCGCAACTAAGATTGAACACGACACCTTGAGCTGAGCGGCCCAAGCTGCCAATGGGTGGCCGGATGGCGACTGGACTTGGAGCTGAGCTAGCTGCGCCCTCCACAACTAAGACTGAAGGTCAACAACTTGGCTGCTCCCCCTCCCCAATTCCCCAACACTGTTCCCATTCCCTAATTCCCCAATAAAAAATCTTAAAAACAAAACAAAACAAAAAAACCAGCAGAGAGTTTTCAGTAGAGTCTAGAATCAGAGTTATTGGGTCGTCGGAAAAGTCATGACGTATTTTTTTCTTTGTTTTTTGTTGCAACAATGTGTCATGACTTTTCCGACAGCCCAACAGATTGGAATTCTGGCTCTGCCATTTATGAGCCATGCGGTCTTGGCAAGAATTTTAAAAAATTTAATGGAAAAAAATTTTTCAATGGTTTGTTTCCTTAAGCTGACATTACATAATTTAAAGTAAAAGCAGAAAACGCATACAAAATTACTTTTTAAAAAGACCACGCATTGAGCATTATCTTGTGGAGAATGGTCTGTTTTGCATACACAACCTGAAGCAGAGGGTGGGGTTGAGGGAAGGCTTTTTTTCTTTTAATGGGAGAGAAATAACCTCCTTTTAATGCTGATGCGAAAGAACCAGCTCAGAGGGAAAGAAAGGTGATAGACAAGGAATGAAATCCAGAAGACAAATGAGGAGGTGGGCTTTGAAAACAGGCCATGTCCTCCCCTGGAGTAACATGGATGGATGTAGCAATAGACACAAGCACATCTGGAGACTGATGTGGCCGGAAGCTGAAGCAGCTCCCCTCAAACGGGTTCTGTTTTCTTGACAAAGTGAGTGAGGTGATCTGCTTAGAGTGAGGTGGGTAAAAAGAATGAGTGGTCTGAGGCCTAAAGAAATGGGGGAAAGTAGGAAATTCACTGTGGAAAGCAGAAAGGCAAGCTTGCTTCTGAAACGCTGTGAGACTGGTAGGCAATGTTTAGGGCCTAGGTGACCACTAGATAAATATAAACATTCCTAGGCAGGTCCAATCACACCTTCTGGAGGTGGGTCATAATATACCTAGTTTGACTGGAACTACACTAATAAAATAAGAGAGTCTGTGCTTTGTTTCTTGGTGACCCTCCAAGTGAAGTCTCAGCAGGATACCTCCAATTCCCTGGGATGATCATTACCTCTCTCATGTTTCACTTAGTCAATTTGTACAAATGCTTAAAATAGTACCCAGGCAGGCTGACCACATTAACTGAAAAAACTCAGAGAAGTACCACAAAACATTTTATCTTTCAGAAGCAGCTTTTCCCAGTATTTACCAGAGGCTCACAGGAAGACTTCAGGTCAAGAGATGGCTTTGTTCAAGAGGTTCTGTCAGATGAATATTATGTTTTGCCATTTGTGTGCTGAGAAGGTATTTTTACTCGGCTTCCATGGTGGTTTCTCAATTTGTCCTAAGCTAGGTTGATAAAGAGGCCCTGACCAAAGAGTGTGTATTAACTCAACATTCATCTCAAGATGTAAAAATAGTATTTCAGAGCCTCCTCAGTGGAAAGATAAAGGTAAATGCAGCTTCCTGAAATTAGTGTATTACAAATTAGGATGCTTCATGTGTGTACCTACAGAAATACATGGTTGGAGTAGCCAGTTTTTATGAAAATTTTCATTTTTAAACATATATCCTTAAAGTCTAAATTTTGTGCATAACATTTAAATGACCATAAAATTTGGGGACAACTAATTGCTTTTTACAAAATAAACCTAGACCACAATTTTAATTTGGGGTTAAAACAAGCTAATAAAGAGATATATATAGGAAGAAATGAACACATATTTATCAACAACCAAATTCTTCTTCTCCTACGAAAGCTTAAAAGCCTTTCTAAAAGTACAAAAACTAGAAGTAAATCACAAAGAGAAGGAAGGAAAAAAAAACACAAAAACTAAACCTTCCTCTAAAACCCAGCTGCAGGGCTGAGAATACTCTGGTCTTCTTGAATGTCGCCTGCTCACGTAAATGCCTTCTGTTTGTTAAAGGGAAGTACAATGCCATTGTCTGATCACAAAGCTTGTCGCTAACAAATGCAACAGCAGCCTGTTGCTTAGACGATTCTGTTTATTTTTGCCTTAGAAAACTAATGCCACATTCAGGGCTAAATGACTAACATGGAACTCATGCAGCCCATGCGTCTGTCATGCAAGAATCCTTGTAAATCCAGCGATGCAGATGAATACGCTTCTTTGTGAGCTGAAAACCCATTCAGCCAAGAAATATTCAAGTCAAGAAAAGTATAGACAAGGGGGCATGCGACAACCACTGTGGCCCAGTTCAAGCCAGATTCACGTGGCTGTTTCTCTGTAAGGCCTTAGGTAACACTGTGCATTGTTAGGAACCGGTTACTCACACAACATTCAGCCTAGCTTTAAAAAGAAGGCCAAGACAATAAACAGTGGCAGGTGAAATTGGTGCCAAGATGAACACCCAAGTGGTATAATATTCTGCGGCAATTAATTATAAATATTTACTATTTTTCCTCCTAGATAGTCTAGATTCTACTGAGGTAAATGGATTCATTTGGGCTCATTTGCTGAAAATGACATTTGGACTAGACATTAGAAACCCTTTTGGCTATAAAAACATCACAGTAGAATCAACAACATCATAGAACTGCCTGTTGCTATCAACCTCTGCCATGACGTAGTTCTTCCTTAAGCAAGTGAAGTGGCTTACAGTAAAACACCAGGGGACAACTGTAAGGTACCATTTCTAACGAGGCAAAGGAGAGAGAAATAACTTACTGTGCAACAAACTAATGACTCCAGAAATAGCACAAGTATAAATGAATTAAAATGGCACCCTTATATTTTTCAGGTATTAAAAAATGTAAATAGCAGAATATTTTTCTTTTCTCAAAGAACACTATCAAATTCCAAGGCATATCCTAACAACAGCACCTCAGCAGGTTGATTGAGGAATTCAATGGGTGACTCGGCAAGGTTTCTCAATGTGGGCACGACTGACATTTGGGCTGGATAAACCTTTGTAGTGGGGGCTGTCCTGTGGATTGTAAGATCTTTAGCAGCATCCCTGGCCTCTACCACTAGGTGCCAGTAGCATCCCTTCCCCCAGATGTGACAACCAAAAATGTCTCCAGACATTGTCAAATGTCCCGTCCCCTGGAGTGCAAAACTCTGCCCCTCACGCGCACACCATTGAGAAGTACTAATACAGAAGCACAGTCTCTCTGTGGCGGTGAAGGCGACAGGCTACACACTTGTCCCCTTCCCTCGACTTCCCAACATGTATTTCTTCTCACCGGGATGCACAGGTCTTCTCAAACCCCCCAGGCAATCAAGGTAAGGAATTAAGGGAGTTCCTTATGAGAAAATGTCAGACCTCCACTCCTCAACCTGTATCCACAATGACAGACTAACGAGACTTTGAATCGTTCTTAAGCATGTAAAAAGAAATTTTAATAAACCCCTCTTGAGAGGAGGGTTCAAGAAACAGGTATGTGTTTACTCAGGGACTAGTCAAGTCTCAAAATGAGAAACGGTGCTTGACTTCTTGACGTGAAGCAGACAGCAATTCTCAGTAGTGACTCATCAACACAAACTTCTTCAAAATTTATCTGAAATAACCTCAAAGGCTGCCCAGGAACTAAAAAAAAAATTCACCTTACTTTTCAACTGGAGCCCTGTAATGTTCTTTTTTTAAAAGAACAAGTGGAATTCTCTTATCAAACCAAACACCTGGAATTTCCTAGCCTAAAGAGTCACTCCACTTTAGGACAAAGTGTAGTTGAGCAATAACCAGAAGTGATCGCAAGAGCCGACGGGGGGACTGCTCACTGACGTGAGAGAAGGCTGCAGAGACCTCACAGGCAGGCCCTGCACAGCCTGGTCAATTGTGCCAACAACAGACCTTTTACCTCCTTCCTTTAAATGTATCTAGCACTTCTTTGGTTTAAGGTCCTCCGACACATTTGCAATACACTGTTAAATAATGTCATACATCAATTAAATTCACACAGTAAACTACCAGGAGAGCCCTGCTCCCCCAGGAGAGCCCTGCTCCCAAATTAAAACTATCAGTTGAACAGATATGAGATATACACTTAGAAAACAGATCTGGCCCATATAATTTATAAGTTTTGAGCATGGATCTCATAACATCTACCTGTGGAAATGAGGAGTGAGTGAGTGAAAATTAGGAGACTAAAAATTATGAGACGTGGGTTCAAGTTCCAGATCTGTGTGTGACTAACCAGTAGTTCTTGTTACTCAGGGTATAGTGTTTAACATCTCTGGAACTGCACTTTATTTATATAAACACAGGTATTAGAATATATGATGACTAAAGTTTCCTTGGTGGACAGAGATGGGAGTAGATCTGCCTACTATAGACTATAGAGAGTGTAATGGAAGTTCCCTGAGTCCCTCAAGGTCAAGAAGGGATGAGGGCGAAGCAGGATGCTGAGAAGGGATAGCAGGCGCGGAGGCAGCGGTACTCACAGCATGAGGGCTGGGCAGGGAGAAACACTAGCAAGGGCCCCCATAGCTATGGCGGGGAACCACCTTGGGGTGTTTTGTAAGTTTACGTCATTCATAAATTAGGAACTGTTTGTATCAAATGACTGCAATGCCAGAAAGTCCAATCCTATCAAAGCATTAGAAAGGACGCTGAGACGATTAGCTCCCTTCTTTCAGGCAGAGACACCTTTAAATCCCAAATCAGACAAAAGCTACATGTTATCTTTATAAAAATAATTCCTAATGGGGTGACCGATTAGCTCAGTTGGTTAGAGCATCGTGCTGATAACACCAAGATTGCCGGTTCAATCCCTGCATGGGCCACTGTGAGCTGTGCCCTACTTACTAAGAGTCAACTATGCCATCGTAGCATGAAAGAAATGTGTAACCAATGATCATGGCTGTTCCCAATAAAAATGCTTATAAAAAATAATAATTCCTAATTGAAATCATTATGGTTCTTATCAGCAAATAACTGAGTGTGTATATGTGTACATATATACACATTCGATATATTCCGAAGTTCTACAGCTCTCTAGATATATTCAGTTCTAAAACTGTTTACTTATACTCTAAAGAAAAGAAGATGCACAATTTCACCAACGCCTCCCAATCTATGCTATGAGTGCTTCACTCCCAAGTGTGTACTATTTATTTACAGCAAGTTCGTAGCAGACTCAAATCCATATCATGTCCCTTGTTGCTCTCAGCTGAACGAATATTACTCTGACTCCCCTGAATTATTCTTGATAACATTTCAGGATTCAGAACAGCAGAAAAGAAAGCTGTAAAGGGAGCTGATGTGACTCCTCACATCAGTAGAGAATGTACTCTGGAGGATGTTTTAATCACCAGAAGTAGATCTTCAGTCATCCAACCAACATGTTTTTGAGTGCCCTTATGTGATAGGTACAGCTGTGCAATGAATAAAACTATCCCTAAACTTAAGGAGATCGCAGTCTAATGAGCAGGCAGGTAGACACACAAACAAAACTACAATACAATTTGATAAATGCAGTGAGAGTTGCATGTTCAGGATTCAGTAGTGGTGCGCATGTGTGGAGCAGTCAGTGCTACCCAGAACAGAGGTAGCAGAGTTGAGTCAAAAGGTGGCACGGCTGTCATTCCCTTAAGGACTTGTCAGGTGGACGTGGGTGGAGGGTACCACAGTACACAGATGAAGAGGACAGCTGTGGAATTTGAGTTCCTAAGATAACTCAAGCACTCTCTTATCTACCCAGGATCAGGGGAGGTGGGTTGTAATCAGAGAAGAGACATTTGAGATAAAATATAAAGGATACGTAGGAGTTAACTAGGCAGAGTGATAGTGACAGCAGGGTAGCATGCCAGGAAGAAACAGAATGTGCAAAGTATATGAGGCAGGAGGAACCGGGGTGAGTTGAGAAAACAGAAAAGTTAGTGTGGCTGGAGTACAAAGAGAGGAGATGGGATGGCAGGAGATGAGGCTGACGAGCAGGACAGACGGGCCAGAGTAAGCAGGACCCTGTAGGTTTCACAGCAAGGAGTTTTTATTCTAAGAACAATAGGAAGATGATGAAGGGTTTTAAGCATGGAGATGACATGATAAGATCTATTTTTTTAAATCATTATGGCTTCAATATGGAAAATATATTAAATAGGTGTAGGAGTGGACACAAGAAGGCCAGTTAAGAAGCTACTGCTTCAAGAAAAAGGCTGGTGGTGGAAAAATGGTGGTGTAGAAAGAGAATAGAGTTCAAACATATTTAGGAGGTCAATCTGTGTGATGATAATGGACTAGATACAGCACATGATGAAGAGTGAATGCACAGGGATGACTTCTAGGTTTCTGACTTATATGGATGAATGGTGAAGCCATTCACAGAGACAAGAAACTATAGAAGATGACCCGTTTTGTGGGACTCTCACTTGGACATTTTCATTTGTCAGCACCGAGTGAGCTGGCTAATTCCTTACGGTTTCAGGGGGTACACAATCTGGTCATTTCTCCCAACCTATTAGATGGCATTTTTTTTCTTCAAATCCTCAAAGTATCTTAATCATCAGTGATTATGATTGAAAAAGCCTTGCCAGAAACATCTTTACGAAACTATATTTACATATATATTTATAATGTAGTGTGTATATTTATAGCATATACACACTACATTCATAAGTGAAGTTTCCATCCGTAGGTTGAATCCTAAATATTCTTATGATTGTTCATCTGCTCATTCTTTTTATAAACTTCTTCAGTTTCCCACTCACAAGGAGAATGTAGAAATAAGGAGAAACAGCTTTGGAAATGACATTGCTCACAATTGCACACACAACCTGGTAGCACCATTACACGGTCACTCTGAGATACAAATGAGGACACCCCTTTTCCCCAGGTTCCAGGAAACCAGTGCAGACAGGTGGGGCTTATAGCAAGAGGTTAATGTACAGACTGAGACTTTTCCCTTGATGATAGTCTCACTAGGTTTTCACTGTCTCTAAAATGCAAAGATCTCTAAAAACAACTCAACGCTTACATTTGGGGAGCTTTTTAATGCTAAATATAAAACTTTCCTTAATGACTTTTGCAGTGAGAGGAAAAAAATCAACATATTTTTGTCTAGAAATAAAGATCAATTTAAGGAAGAATGAGGTATAGTGGCTATCTAAGCCAGTTTATAAAATAACCTTTTATTTGCAGCTATACATCAAAATTCCAAAGATCACAAAAAAACAAGAACTGCTTCCTCTAGTACTAAATATATTACTGAATATCCAATTAAAAGAAAAAGAACAATGGAGAATGCTAAATTTGATCTTCCTTTTTTAATAAAAATGTATGTACACAAATTTTGACAACGTAATTGTTTAAAATTGAAATCACCTACATATGCCATTCAACAGTGAGACAGCAGGTGGTATATGAATTAGAGGAAATTACATGAGACTAGAAGTCACATGTTACTATGTTCTTCTCCTCTAATAACAGGGAACAAAGCATTAGCTTTGCAAAGATAATCGACTTGGAGACAGCAGAAATAGAAGAATGTTAACTATTATCTCTGTACTGGTAACTTCCAAGTATTTCTCTTCAGGGTTGCTCTCTCTCTCTCTCTCTCTCTCTCTCTCTCTCTCTCTCTCTCTCTCGACAGAGTGGATCCCAGCTTAGAAATGCCAAACGGGCACTTTTTTATCCTCCTTGTCATCACAAATCCAGTATGCCCAAGACCAGTGAGCACTCTTACCTCTAAATCATGCCCCGCTGTACCTTCCCTGATTTTAAATATCTTCACTGAGAAACCCTTTATGATCATCTAGACTACAACACTCAATCTAAAGACCGAAAAATGGAGTCCTAGAAAAATACAAGGACTTGTCTAGGTTTCATTAGAAAGCTATCAGGGGACCCTCACTTGAACCAATGTCGCCTAACTCCTGCTCTATACTCCAAACTTCATCTCAGCAACCGGAAGCAATGGGGCATAACAGAAATAGCAGCCGACTAGAAGTTATGAGCTCAGACTAATTCACTTAGCTTCTCTAGATGGCCACTTCCTCATCTGAAAAGTCAACAGGTTGTGCCAGCACTCTAATGTCCCATGATCTGAATCTCCCCCATATCCAATCAGTCACCAAGCAGGCTCTTTCGCCTTACTAATCCTCATCAATCCCTTCCTTTTCACTATTATCCACATCCTAGATTGCAATACCTCATTCCTAGACACTGCATTTCCTCCTAGTTAGGGACTCAATGAATGCAGTTTGTTTTGTTCACCACTGTATCATAATCACCTCGTCAGTGTTTGGCAAACATTTCTGAATAAATGCATTTGCACAGCCTTCCTTTACTGGGCTGAGACTGAGAATTAGTGTCTCTTCAAAATCTATACCTTCATTTCCCCTTTTTACACATCAGTGTCTACCTTCCATCAGTGTCTCAGAGAGACAAGGAAAAGTCCCCAGCCCAAGATTCCTTTAGCCTCCGTGTGCTAATTACAAACCTGGGTGCACGTTCAAGTCTCTGGGCCGTTCTTCTTTGTTCTTTTAGCAGTCTGCCCCCTGACAGGGACTTGAGTGGGCCTGGAGACTTTCATGGAAAGGCTAGCCTACAAGAAAGCAGTGTCTGCTGCCTCTTAGCTACGAATCAAGATCTGCTCTGCATTCTAGACAGTAACCCATCTTTGAACCTCATGTATGAGAGGGGGAATATGCTAGCGCCATGCAAACTACAAAGGGGGTTGAGAGCCATCTTCACACCTTAATTATTCCTCAGTATCATGCCTGGATAAAAATCTCTTCATTTGAAGGGAAACAGGAAACAAAACAAAACAAAACAAAACAGAACATATTTTTTTAAATCTATAAAAATACAAAGAGGACAGAAGCTATTCATAATATAAATGCTTAACTAAAGGAAAAGATTAAGTAAATTATAAAACATCAACTCCCTGGAGTCATTTAAATGACCATCAAGATTATGCTTCAAGATAGAAATATTAATATTAAAATTAAATTTTAATCAGAAAAAACTTATGAAATCAAGTTTAGTTTAAAAACAGAACAGAAGCACTATCTACCCAACGATTTTAATCTTCCTAAAATTATGACTACAGATGAATGAAGTTTATAAGGGAACACAAAATACAAACAAAGGCTTTTGTTAGGATGATACTGTATTAACCCTCCATTGGGCGCAACTGATCTCACAGATTCATTGCACACAAAGATGCTGCTAGGAACACGTCTTTACTGTACTAAGTCACAAACACGACTAGTTACGGTAGAGGGGGAAGATTTGGAAGCGATGAGTCACGATACTTAAGTTAACTGTTAAGACATTTGAAAATTTGTGTGCAATGAATCTGTGAGATCAGTTGGGACCAATGAAGGATTAACTTTCTCTAATGCTATTATACTATTATTTCAACAAACTGGAATATTTAAATGTAAGCCGGAAGAATGCTCCTACTTGCCAAAGTTCTGAGAGGAGAGAGAAGGCCGGCAATAGACCTGTAGAATGTATAACTGAAGAAAACAAACTGGTTCTTACCCTTGTGCCTCTTCAGCTGGGGAAAGCTGCTAATTGTAGTTGCCTGGATTATTTCCACTACAATTTGATACCTGATTTTTAAAAAGAGAGAAAAAGAAAAGATTGAATAGGAAGAAAATATTATTCTGAGATACTTTTATACTGTATTTGTACTAATCAAATATAACACAGGAACTGCAAAGCTTGCTCACATATCATCTGAGCCATCCGGCAGGTACTGAGCACCTACACCAGATGGGCGCTGTGCCGTGTGCTAGTCAGCTCTGAGACCGTGATGTAAGAATCATGAACTTGCTCCTCACACTCCGTTCCCTATACAAGAAGTATTACTACCTGCCCCCTCACTGAAGACAAAAACTGTGAGGTTATGCTCAACGCCTCTCTTTCACTCGCCCATCTACCCTCCACTCCCCCATCAGGACCCAGAACCTACTGACGCTTCCTCCTAAATCTGCCCTGTCTGGTAAGGTGGCCATGAACCACATGTGGTTACTTAATGGAAAATTTAGTTCCTCAGTTGCACTAGTCACACTTTAAAGGTTCCATAGCTACATGCGGCTCAGGGACCATACTGGATAGTACGTATGAACATTCCCATCACGGCAGAAAGTTCTACTGGATGGAGTTGTCCTACATACTTCTCAAAGCTGTCCTCTCCTCGCCCGTCCCACTGTCACTGTCTCAATGACTTCCCTCATTACTTCTCACTTGGAAGACCATTCCAGACAGAATAGAGTATCTGCAGTGGGACCATGGCGTCAATACTGTTTGAGCTCCCCAGGTAATTCTAATGCACAGAGAGAGGAGAGACAACATCAGATAGATATATAGATAGATATATATATATATATATATATATATATGACTAAGAAAACCTCTGAATCAGGAAAAATCAACGTTTTCATTAAGTGCTGAGTACAACCCTAGGGTGGTAGCTATTTTGAGCATATTCAGGTGGGCTTTATGAACCCAAGTTCTTAAGGGCTATTCAGTGGCTATTTAATATTGCCCTAACCAACCTCATCCGTACTCAATGTTTCTTAGCCCATAATTATATTGGCTGATTAAGAATTTGTCTGTAGTAAAGCTATTTGACATTAATTATTACTCTGAACACAAATTTTATGGCATTCTAAGGTTTAATGCTACATTTGGCTGGCTTTATAAGTTCTTTTGCGTTTTAATTAAAACCCAAGTGAGACATGAATTCATTCTAGTTATTTGGACTCCTCGCAAAGCACATCCTTTTATTTCTCCATTTGTGTAATATAAATATTGATGCCTGCACTACCACCTCAGAGAACAGGCTGTTAGGGGCTGTTGTTGGCATGCCACCTGGAGATTGTGGCAAACACTGCTAGCTGCCAATATACTTTCTTTCTTCCTTACTAACTGACCCACAGTTTTATCAGGACAAGAAATGCACCTTCCTAAAAATGCTACCCTTCTCCCTAGCAGTCAGGGATGGCCATTTGATATAGTTCTAGCCTGAGCTATAAGCCGAAGCTGCTGAGTGGCAATTCCAGGAAAGCTTTGTAAAGGGGCAGGCTCCACAGAAAAGTCTTTTGTCTGTGCCCTTTCCCCATCATCCTGTGTGAAACAAGGATGCAACTGGATGAAGGCACAGCAGCCACGAGGATGAAAGCCACAGGCTAACATGGTGAGGCTAAGAAGATAGGAGTTTAGATCTCCAATGATATCATTGAGCCATCTTAACAGCCACACACTGCCCATCCCGGGACAGTTACATGAGGAAAATAAATCCCTACTTGTTTAAGTCACTATATGTCAAATTGTTTCATATAATAACGAATAACAAATGCCATTCCAACTGACAGAGCGTGCTTTGAAGACTCCATACACAGAGGCGATATCTCTAGGTTGAAGACACATTTGGGCAACGTTCCCCAAATGTCCTAGCTCTCCTAGGACATCAATGATTAATAAAGTCTTCTGATAGAAGTGCCTGCATTCCTCCAAATAAAGGTAAAGCACAAAAATAGCTCTTTACAGGACTGTTCCTGCAAGCTACTGAACAGATGAGGAAACAGCTTATAAGAAGCACACACAAACCCGGAACCATCAATGTCTAACATTCCCTAACCAATTCTTTTTTTTTTTTTTTTAATTTTTTATTTATTTATTTATTTATTGTTAGTTTCAGGTGTACAGAACAATGCAATAGTTACCCTTTTCACCCTCACAAAGTAAGAAATAAGTCAGTCAGAGAAAGACAAATATCATATGATCTCACTTATACGTGGATTCCCTAACCAATTCTTTCGTTTAACCTTGAACTGCCTTTCCCTTGGCAAGTTAGCACTGTCTCTCTTATCCAACTCAACTTCTTTTTCTCTGCAATATAAAACTGGACTTAAGGGCTGGTTAGCTCAGTTGTTTAGAGCACAGAGCTCATAACACCAAGGTTGCCGGTTTGATCCCCACATGGGCCACTGAGCTGCACCCTCCACAACTAGATTGAAAACAATTACTTGACTTGGAGCTGATGGGTCCCGGAAAGAACACACTATTCCCCAATAAAATTTAAAAAACAACAAAAACAACTGGACTTAAGCCAAGACAGTTTCTATACAGCTCTCTCAAAACTACAGTCACTTTCTAGGCTTTTGCTCATGCTGTTTCCTTCTGAAAACAATCTCTCTACTTGTCCACCTAACTATATGTTACACATACTACTTTCCCCCTCAAATCTTCCCATCCCTCTAATTCAAATTACTATTTCTCTCTTCTGAAATCCTAAATGACTCCTGCTCTATAACAGTACTTATTTATCTACTATTTTATACTGTTGATTTAAAGAGTCACATTTCCACAAACAGTGCTGTGAATGAAGAAAATGAGGTGTTCAGTTACTTCAGGGCCTAACACTTCTTTAAAAAATGGTAACACATCTGAGCCAAAGACAAAATTGTGGCTTCATCTATAGTAAAGATATGCTATCTTTTTTCTCTCCAACTTTATCATATGCTTCTTTGAAGACAGGGCCTGTGGCTTGTATTCTCCTATAGTACCTCGCCTGGCACTAAACATATGGTAAATGTTAATGAGTGCTATGGATGAATGTTTGTGTTCCCCTAAAATTCATATGTTGAAGCCTAATCCCCAATATGATGGTATTTGGAGGTGCCACCTCTGGGAGGTAATTAGGTCAACGGGATAGTGCCTTCATAAATGAGATGAGTGCCCTTAGAAATAGACTCAAGAGAGCTCTCTTGCTACCAAGTAAGATTACAGCAAGAAGACAGTCATCTATAAATCAGAAATTGGACCCTCACCAGACACCCAATCTGCTGGCCCCTTGATCTTGGAATTCTCAGCCTTCAGAGCTGTAAGAAGTAAATGTTTGTTGCTTAAGCCACCCATTCTATGGTATTTTTGTTAAAGCAGTCCAAACTGACTAAGACAATGAGCTATATTAGTAAGTGTAAACATCTGTAACACTTAATTAACAGGTACAAATAACATTCTGAACAATCTGTTCCTTTGATATTCTTAGTGATTCATGTGCTGGAACAAATGAGTCATCAATGGTACTGAAAAAAATACAAACCATGTGAGTAAAGAGTTAAATTTTTTAAATGAATCCATAAAATTATAATGTAATACCAGCTAACATTTGTAGATTCCCTTTATTAGGTACCAGGGTACCTGTTTAGATACTTTAATTTATATGATCTCATTTAATCCTCATAATAAGGTGTTATAATTATCCCCACGTTACAGAGGAGGAAGTTGGAGATCAGATGGATTAAAAAATCTATCCAGGGTCTCACTGCTTTTAAGTACTAGGGCCAAAATTGCATCCTAGGGCTGCCTGGCTCTGAAGCTCATGTTCTTCACCATTTTCCCACCACCCTAAAATTCAGTACAGGTTAATGTCTATCTTGTGTAAGGCCTTTGAAAGCATATAAGCATGGTCAATGCCAGGTCATCTTTGCAGCCTCACTGCCTTCTGTATCCCTCTGGGATACCATTTTCCCACCAAACCAGACCACATGCTATACCCCAAGCACACTCCAGCTCTTTCCTGACTCCCAGCATTGGCTTTCAATCCCCAGCGTTTGCACACAATCCCTTCCCCTTATCTGTTAAAATCCTATTTGTTCCTTAACACTCAGTTGGTGGCCATTCCTCTCTGAAGCTTCTTAGATTCCTCTCTTCTACAGGGTAAAATATTTGTCCCTACCCACTTCTTTAGCTCTTTACACTCCACTTCTGGCCTTAGTATCTTGCCTCACATTTAACTGTTTATATCCACATGGGTCTCCTATGCTGAACTACTAACACCTCCATGGCAAGGGAAAGAATTCAAGGATCCGCAACCAATTCATCTTTATACTAGGTCCTCCTCACATAGTGCTTTGCACATAGTAGGCATTTGAACTTGGTTACTGATTTTGTAGAATTCACCTTCACTTGATACTAAAAGGCCCAGTGGTAAATGAGTGACTTTTTCTCTCTCAACGAAACCATACAAACATATGCACCCTAGTGTGGGCTAGCCTCAACAACACAGGGTGCCTAGTCCTCTGAGGAGCTACTCAGGGATGCCTGGCACTCACTTGGCTTTCTTCCTCCAGAGGAGGACATGGCCTTGCTGGTGCCAAGTGGTTCAAGAATCAGGAGGGCTGATATTTGCAAACATTCTCTTGATCAGAAGTGCAGAGATTGTTAGTATTTGTTTCCCCAAAAACATAATGTAAACTCAAGTATTAAGGGGAAGCAGCATTAACAAGAATTCAGCTCTTTTCCAGCTCTAGCAAGATCCTATCTACTGTATCCCTTGTCCCAGAAACAAGGAAAAAGTCCCACAAAGATAGCTGCCACCTGCCCCTCTGAGTTGCTACCTCACCTCTCTTTCGATTTGTACATTTATCTAAATTAATAAAGACTTAGAGCAGGTTTATATTTATGAACTCTACCCATTAATCATTAACTTACCTGAAATGCTACTGTCCTTCAAAATAACCACCTTAGAAATCTAGACTTATTGTCCTTTTACTGTCAACTGTTCAGAACAGCTTTGGAATTCTATTAGCACAGATTTCAAAGCCAAACCAAACCAAAAAAAAGAAATAGTCTCTTCATTTCATTAGGCACACCTTACACAGATTTTTAAAAAATATATTACTTTAAGGATATCTTGGGCATGCACACACTGCAATGTCTTAGCAGAGTCAAAGGCTGAACAAATCCTAGTCTCAGATATACAGTATGGTAAATGGTTTAAAATACAGTTTTTTGGGGTTTTTTTGTTTTTGTTTTTGTTTTTTTATTGGGGAATTGGGGGGATGGGAACAGTGCTGGGGAATTGGGGGAAGGGGAACAGACAAATTGCTGTCGTTTTGTTCTTCAGTCTAGTTGTGGAGGACATTGCTTCACTGGCCCAAGTTGGCACCATCATTGCGCTCTTCCCGGGCGAGGCACACCAGTCGCCGGCTTCTGGATGGCCGCTCACCCTGGCTGCTGGCTACACACGGTAGCCCATGGCAACCCACTGCCACAGGGGCTGCAGCCTATGCCGTCGCCGGCGACTCATAGCAGCCCAGCTCCAGGTTGAGCTGTTGTTCAGCATCTTAGCTGTGGAGGGCAGTGTCACTGGCCCTCATATGTGGGATCCAAACCGGGGCCCTCTGGCGTCCCAAGCCAGTTCTTAACCATCGCGCCACTCGGCCGGCCCTAAAATACAGTTTTTATTAAAACTAGCAAGGATTATTTATAGGTTAAAATACTATATATATGTATATGTATATATGTATGTACGCATGTGTATATATATAACAAACAATAATGCTTTCTGAGTTGCCACAGGCTACTTTGTACTAGTCTAGAGATAATGTTTTCATTAGTGGGCCTTCAGTTAAAGCACCTGAGAAGAAATAAGGCCGTCATTTCAGCTAGCTAAGCCGAAGCTGTTTCCCAACTGAGGAAGTGTATCGGAGTAGTTGAGAATGTGAGCTCTGGCGCCAGATAGCCGGTGTTCAAATCCTCACAACACTTACTGTGTCACCCTGGGAAAATTATTTAAGCTTTCTAAAACTCAAGAGTCCTCATCGGTAAGAAGAGGAACAACAGTATTTCTCCTCATAGGGTTGCTGTGAAGATTAAATGAGAAAAGGACTTTTAAAATATTTGGAACGGTGCCTGCCCCACGATAAGAGTTCAATAAATGTTAACTATTATTATTGTTCCTTAACACCACTGTTGACTCTTTAGATAGGTACTATTTAAGGAGATGGCATGTGTGTGTTTATAAAATATATATAATTTAAGTAGACTTCCTTTTCTCCTGACTATAGGAGTGTCTTGGCCTACTCAATCTAACCAGCAGGGTCACCATAATTGAACAAGATCAGGTTTACTGACCCCCTGCAATGAGCAAGAGGAACCACGGGGCATTTCCCAAACGAAGGAAAGACAGACTTACTGTGCAATTCTGGGGAAGGCGGGCTATAGATGAAATGTAAGTGAAGCACAGTGGGATAGCCTCAACGCAGGGCTGCGTAAAGGGGTCACTTTCAGGTGGATCCAGGCTCCCAATTCCTTGGAAACTGCAAATTTTCTATGTGAAATGTTGAGCCCAGAGACCCCATTTTCTGCAGCTCCACATGATAAATGATAAACGAGGCTGCTTCTCTTTGTAAAGTGACTGAACTCCAGGCACAAACAGGATGTGTCCTCCTTACTGACGGAATTTCAAACAGTCTAGGTGAGAGTTTAGGGAGCACAGTTTCTCAGCAAACAAGAAAGCAGTAGTCACTCAAGGAAGGGAATCATTCTGACACTTTACAGCTGCTGAGTATACTTGGAAGAAATATTGTTCCCTGTTAATTTTGCAGCCGCCTTTAGTGTCTGTTATCCCAGCCTGATAAATGGACGGGGCAGATTGAATTTTCTCAGTCTGGGCCTGTTTTCACTTTCTCTGAAGGAACATATGTTCATTGAAGGAAATAGGAAAACACACACAGCACAACATTCAAAGTGAACCATGATTAACATTTGGCATATATATCTTTATAACCTTTTTTCTAGGCAAATATAATATTCTGTTGTTTGATAAGACTGGATTTATGCTATAAATACTGCCTTAGAGGCTTTTTGATTTATCAAGTATAGTTACTACTTTCCAACATTATGAAATATTCTGATGCAACACCATTGTTACATGGTAATCCATTAAATAGATGTGCCAATTTTTTTTTAACCAAGCCCTTATTGTTAAGCACTTTGGTTATTTCAAGCTTTACTCTATTTTAAATACAATTTCAAGAAACATTGTTGGAGAAATCTTCCCACACATTCATGATTATTTCCTTAAGATACATTCTATGACTAATAACTTTATCAAAAAGAATGCATATTTTGTGATTTGTTTTTCATATTGTAAAGCCATGTTACAAAAAGGTAATAACTTATACTCCTACCAGCAGGTTGCCTGTTTTCCTACACCCTTGCCAACACCAGATGTCATCAAATTTTTAATCTTCATTGATATTATGAATAATGCAAAGTATCTCATTTTAGTTTTTACGTATGAGCACTGCTGAGAATAACAACAAGGCTCTGAGCTATCTTTTCATGAGGTATGTTTCATGGTATCAAGCAGGAAGGGCCAGGGAGCTGCAGCACAAACAGGAAATACTTTCAGTCAAGACTCGGAGGAGTAAGAGGCTCTTGTCTCTAAAGGGGCTATTAAACCTGTTTTTCCCTTTTCTAGTGTGGAGAAGGCAGCTGATTCCACAGAAAGACTAAGACATGCTTCCTAACCTTTTTCCATTCCTGGCACAAACGGCAAATTATAATATTTGAACAGAACACTGGAGTAGCCAGCCATCCCAGGCCCCACCCAGTCAATCACCAGGGCTGAGGAAACCTTCACCCCCACACACCTATACGCTATACTTGAGTCACGCCTGTTAGAAAGTTCTGGACCAAAGCAGCCTGCAGTGTCCTGACCTTATTAAGTAAACACACACACAATTCATGTTACATATACAGAAAATAATCTGGAAATGTATATACTAAGTAGTAGGAGTTTTCATCTTCTTGCAATACGTGATTTCTATTTTTTAATCTTGTTTACATCATTTAATCTTGCTAAAATAGCTACGTTACCATACATTCATTTTCTGGTTCTCAGAGCCTACAGAAATTACATGTTACAGAAGCAACCAAAGCTTTATCACCCGTGGCTAGCGGATGCCCTTTATTTAACCTCAAGAAAGCCAAAATTTCTCTCTCTGTTACCTATATCTAGTTTTTACTAGTGTTCTTCATAGTTTTATGTCAGCTATTAAAATCACAATAGTGTTCATTTATAGACTGTGTACAGCAACACTGCTATATGTTCTCAATTCTTACAGAATGCATTTTCATTCAGACTGTTTACTAAATATTATCTTTAGTTGCCTAGTTTTATGTTCTAGACTGAAGATGTCCTAATGACTTTCTTATACATTTTGAGTGAAAGTTTTCTGAAATATTACTGTGTTATCTCATCTCATCCATTACTCAATTCAAGTCAGGATCTGAGAAATCTGTTGCCGTCTGATCAGTTATTTTTTCAGTTCTAACTGGGAGCCTAGCACGTTCTGAGAACTGTGCTAATGCATTACATGCATTATCTCATTTAATTATCATCACAACCCTATGAAATAAGAATGATTTTCTCCATTTCATAGTTAAAACTGAGGCTCAGGGTTTAAATGAGCTGCCCAAGGTCATGTAACCTGCAAGCAGCAAAGCAAAAGCAGACCAGGTCTGTGAAATCCAAGTCTATCTGACTCCTGAGCCCATGGTCACGGCCAGGGTCTACTTTAGATGCTTGACTGATCACTATGGGTTGACTTCTTATGTCACTAACCCTCATTTGCCTCTAGAACAGGGGTCGGCAAACTTCTGAGACAGAAGAGCCGCCAGGGGTCAGCAAACTGCGGCTCATGAGCCACAGGCTCTGAAGTAAAATTGAAAATGAAAATAAAACTATCATAGTTTCACTTATAAAATTTTTAAAAGATATTATTCACACAATGATGATTATGTAAAAATATATTTATGGCTGTCGAATAATTTTTAAATTGTTGTGAGAGACAGGATTGGCTCTTCCCGGAGTCGGCAAACTTTTGAGATGGAACGTACCCCAAGAACTGCATGTGGCTCGCGAGCCGCAGTTTGCCGACCCCTGCTCTACAAGAACTGCATTCTTGTCCAGTCAGGGTTATCAAAAGACAGGGCATGTGTGGTCACTACTCAGTAAGAGTACTCAAAACTCATCATTTCCTAATAATTTTATTCCTCTTATTATTATTGATGTTCAAGGTTATCTACATTGATTGTATCAGTGTGTTGGAAACACTATGCGCATAAAATGTTGTGCTGCTGCACATCTCTTCCCACCTCCACATTCAGTGACGTCATGCCAGTGGCTTTAAATTGGCCACAGTTGGAGTACTGACACCACAGAAATCAGCAAATGCTACACGTCAGGGTTTCTCACCCCTCCACACAAAAGCCAGTTTTTAAAATGAGCAGCACACCACTCTACCACTCTTCACTACCATTCCTTCAGTAGACCTTGTGAATCATAAAATTCTTTTCTGTTGAGTAGGGACTTTGCATGACTTTGGTTTTTTTAAGAAAAAAAGCATTACCCATCCACCCCACTCCACCCCCAATTCGTGATGTTTCATTCTAAGTATAAAAAGCTCCACCCCTGGTCTCTGCCCCTGTCGCTCACTCCTCTCTCCCTGGAGAAGGAAGGTTTTTAATCTGATCACAGAGGAGGAGGAACTGGGCACGTGAAGCACTGTCCTTCTGTTCTCCTTCCTCTTAAGAGCATGTGTTCTCTGCCTCCAAGGCAGCCAGAAAGTGGACTCTGCACCTGCCAGGCAGATGGAGAGAGAGAAAGAAGCAGGGAGAAGGTGGATTATTCCGGTCCAGCATGGCTTAGCGGGAAAAAATAGAGTACACTGCTTACATATATCCACCATATTCTCCTTGGACTACCCATGATAAGAGCGACATTTTGGTCTTCATCTTCCTTATTCCTTGGCCCTAAGATGGCTCAGACCTCAGGATGGAGAGAGGAGCATTGCTATTTATTGGTTCTCCTCAAACCTTAAAAATGAGACACTGAATTCCAGTGGGCCACTAGTAACTGATCAGTGTTCACACTAAAATGAAATCTGTTTGCAAGCCTTGTTCTAATGATTATAACAACAACATTAGTGGCAGCTAACAATTAGGAGTACACAGATTCTGGGCCAAGCGCTGTCCATAAGCTGACTCACGCTTCCTCCTGTCATGCATTAAGCACGTACCTGACCCACGGTGCCGGTGTTGCTCCAATTAAAAGCACATAATAAATTCTTTAATGTCTAAGAGGTTGTCAACTTCTTCATACCAAAATTCCCCCTTCTTAAATCAAATTTTACATGGCTGCTAATACTTAATTATCTTTGCACCTAAATGAAAATAATCTGTGTTCTCTGATATGTTTAACTCCCACCTCTGTGCCCTCAGCTATTTCTCCAACACCAACCGAAGGAATTATATTCTGAAGTCAGTGTACTTTTCAATTTTCATAAAACTGTAAGATCGTTTAGAACATTTTTTGAATTTATATTCATTTATTATTTTCATAAAAATTTGCCAGGCTTCTCTGTTTCACACTTTAAGATTTTTCATCTCCTGTCCACCCACATTAGCCTTTTCCTCAGCTGTTTGTATGTGTTTTTTGATTTCTGACATGGCGCACTGGTTTGTCTTAAGGTATGCACAATTTCTTCCTTCACGTTCCTCTATAATGCAATCCTATTTTACTGCTCATGATTCACAATATATTTTCAGAATCACTGTTCAAAACACTGAACATTTAAATAATTTAAATTCTTTTACACAGAAGCATGCAATTTTAAGAATTTTAATATTGGTAATAATACAGTCTTCAAGTGTAAATGCACCTAAATTAATTCAGAAGTGAAAATCTATCCCCTTAATATTTAAATAAAAAATATTTAGCAAACTCCCTTAGTAACCCCAATTGTTACTCATGATCTCTGAAGTGAATCCATTCATTATGCCCCTTGCCTCTTGTTTTATCCTAGTAAAACAGGAACCGCCACAACAGTCTCAGTATGTACTAGATAAAAGGTTTGCTTCTCTTCTCCAACCTAAATGACCCTTAATCTTTTAAGTTTTAAACCTTTCATTCATTATTAGAATTTCCTCTCTACTATTTTCAGATTCTCCATGTTGCTCTTTAAATGAGGGCTCAGAAATAAACAAATCCAGAGCTGAAGTATCTAATAAAGGTTAGACTGGCAGTAAATGAAATTATGGCAGCGATGGGTTGCTATGATTTTGTTACACTTGTCTCTCTGGGCAGTCTATCACCATCTTAAGATGATGGCACTTTCTGACGGTATTGTTCTCTATACAAGAATGAGTGCCTGCAAAGACTCAAAGACAGTAGAGAGTTATCTCCACAACTGAGGGAAATTCCACAAGGTTGGGACTGTGTGTCACTGCTGTTTTCTACCTGCCTGGCTAGCAAGCTACCCAGCTTTACATATGGAATTTGAACTCAGGTCTGTCTGATCTCAAATATCTTGGCAAATGTCCAGTCCAGGAAAGTACGTATATTTTCATTATAGTATATTATACTTGTAAACTTCTAACACTTGAGTGTTATGCTGCTTCACTATAACTATACAACATATAGTACTGAAGAAAAGGACTATTTGCCTATTCCATATCCATTCTTCTTTCTTCCTTAATAGAAACCTCCATTTTCCCTCCCCATAGGAACCTCTCATCAATAGAATCCTCCACTTTTAACTGAGCCTAAGGCTGCCCAGAATAAGACTACCTATTATATCACAATTGTTCTGACCAATAAAATAAAAGCAGAAATAGCATGTAGCAGCAGCTTCCAGAAATTTCCTTAAAAGACGGCCAGTGTATGACCTTGGCCACCGTCTTTCCTTGCCTTCATTCTGCTTCTTACCATTTGGGATGTGATAGTTGGCATCCTAGAATACACCCTGAACCATAAGGACTCTGGAATACACCCTTAACATGACATAGCAGCGAGCTAGAGGGTCCCTGAAGAGGGTGGAGCCCCTGTACCAGCTCAAAATGTCAATTTTTCCAAGGGTGAGAAACCTTGGGTTAAACTCATCTCTCAGGAAGTCCAGTGATAAAATATCCTTTGTTTATTATGATAACATGGTGGAATAATGAGGTATCTTGATTAATCAACATTCTCCTCAATAGAGGTATCATATATCTCAAACAGTGATAAACAGTTTTCAAAGAATTAGAATATAATGAATTCTATGACATGGCATCTAGCCAAGACTTCAGATTGGTAGCATGTGGAAGAAAATTCCATTTAAAAGAGATTCTCAGTGCTAGCTGCATGTTATAATCACCTGGGGAGCCTTAAAAAAAATACTGATGTCCAGGTTCCACTCCAGACAAGTTATATAAAAATTTCTCCATTTCATGGAGGAGTAAATAATTTTCATTAGAGTACTTTGTACAAACACACTGAGAAATCCCACAGTGCAGGCAGTACCGGCCGCATTCTTGGGCCACAATCTGCCCACTCACTTACAAGGAGTTCTTGTCAGGGCAGAACCTTCCATTTTCCTTTGTTTAATGTTTACTTTGACTCCCATTTCATCTTCAAAATAAAGGAACACACAGTCCTTTGTCTGGTAAGGCTGTAATTGTCGGGTTTCACTAATGGATGCACCTTTGTTCTGGACTCCAGTTTGCCTGATTGTGGCCATCATCCCACCACCCAAACCAGAAGTGGGAAATCTAGTCAGCTGCCGTTTAATATCCTGCACCAAGATGACATTCAGATTTTGGCTCCTGTTTCATTAACAGAGTTGATCAGTGCTTCTACTGAAAGGCCCTGGAAAATTCAAATTATTACAGCCACCACATCCTCACTTTGACTTCTTGGATGCTAGAAAAGAAGAAAAAGGAAGTAGCTAAGGTTGGTAAGATATCCAGTTGTGTGTGTGTGTGTGTGTGTGTGTGTGTGTGTGTGTGTGTGTCCAGAGGGTGCCAAGAAAACGTATACACATTTTAAGAGATGTTATCTATGTATTACTTTTCAAAGTTGAATTGAATTACGGTAGCAATGTATAGTATGACGTTCTCGCAAAAGATGGCGTTAATCAAATGAATGCTAGCGTCATGTTACCGGTATATATTGAGTATTACAATTTTAGTACAGCTTTTTCCTTTCTTAAAATGTGTATACATTTTTTTGGCACCCTCTGTATTTTAAGGAAGTATTTCTAGCTCTATAATCCTACTGTGAAAGCATCTCAATGCCCACTCAGATTAAAAAAAAAAAAACAACACTGCAGAACTTCAAATACCACCTTCGAGATTTGTTTGTGTCTTCGTTTTTAATGCATTCCAGTCTAGCAAAGTTAAACGACTTTATTTCCTTTAGAAAATATGCATCTATCTTCCAAATAAAAGTGGACAATTTCATCAACTGCCTAGCCTAAATAAGACACATTCCCTGCCTTAGGCAGCCAATCCTGAAACTTTATGAAGAGCAATTTAAAGATAGTGACCTAAAACACTAATCAAGTTAGACAGGAGAGCACTCTCATTTTGCCAGAGAAACAACAGACAGGTTCAGACTACATTTGAAGAAAGCAGCTCCGTGAGTGTTAGGCGCTTGATAAGCCTCATCACAGTAGGTTTTAGACAGGAGTCTGATAAAAAGCGATTCTGCCTGTCAAGAACAGTAAGCAGAACTGACCCTGGAATGGAGACAACTTTTCTATCAGATAAACAATAAGCAGCCAAGTAACAAGATATTTATGCAACACCATATTTTTCTTTTTTTTTTTTTTTTAGCAAAATGATCAATCTCTGCCATTGCACAGTTATTCCTGGTAGCCTCTCCGGTTGGAGCTGTGCAAGAGGCAGAGAATAAAAGATATGCCCCAGGTTTGTTCCTAATATGCAATGAATAGGGACAGCAGCCCCATGGATAAAAGATATACCAGTGTCACACCAGAATTACCTGACAGTCTAGCAAACAGCAAAGCCCAAGGAATTGTCTCATAGTCACAGGTCCAGGGCAAGCTGCCTCAGGATAATTCAGTATGTACAAAAGTATTCAGAAAGTAACTCTGGGTACGTACAAGGTGTGATCACAAAATACAGTGCATGTTTAAGTTAAAAAAAATTTATTACAGTAAAAGACACACTGCCATTAATCCCCCTCAAAATACTCCCCTTTGCTTCGAACACACTTAATTCCATTGTTCTTGCCACTTTCTGAAGCAGTTCTGGAAGTCCTCTTTCATGAGTATTTTTAGTTGCGCTGTCATGGCTGCCTTGATGTCCTGAATCGTTTTGACTTTCGGGAAGAGCCAGAAGCCGCATGGTGCCAGATCTGGTGAATAAGGTGGATGAGGAAACACCGTAATGTTTTTATTTGACAGAAATTGCCATATACCAGAAGTGATGTGTGACATGGAGTGTTGTCATGATGGAGGATGAAATAAAGACACTCACAAAAGAGGACTTCCAGAACTGCTTCAGAAAGTGGCAAGAACAATGGGATAAGTGTGTTCAAAGCGAGGGGCAGTATTTCAAGGGGGATTAATGGCAACGTGTCTTTTACTGTAATAATTTTCTTTTATTTAAACAATCACCATATTTTGTGATCACACCTCATATATCTATCATTGAGAAGAACGCCTTTCACAATATTTTTCACCCAAGGTTCTTTGCCAAGCTTGTAAAGGGGACTATAAATCGTCAGGACTACCATGATCCCATAGCTGATGTTGCTAACTGCATATGACTCTTTCAAGAAGTTTACACTCCCTGTTACAAGAGAATTGTGCTGCTCTTCTAGAGGAAGTTATTGACATATTTCCTAAGATTCACATGAGGAACTGAAAGCTTATAAAGGAATAGAGATCAGAAGAATAGGTCATTCCAGTTTGATTCAGTTATTAAACCAACTTAATTAAATCTGAAAATGTACTCTTTTTGTTTCTAATAGAGTAGACACTTGAAGAATTTGATTATCTAATCACCAGAGTACCTCCAAGAGTCCTCCCCTTTGACTCTGTAAACTTCGTTGGAAACACAAAGCCTAACAGTAAGGTGTAGGGCACAGAGAATTCAATATATGGGATAGAAATAATGCACAAAAAAACACCCCATCCTGGTTTCTGCCTGCGTTCCATTACTCCTTGTTAGTGGATGGTATATAGTGGGGGCAGGCGGTGGTAGGGAGGGGTTCGGAATCTGCAACATTGTATTTCACTCTTATGGATTTATCAACAGGCACTTATAATGCTACTTAAGATGCTCAAAGATCACTCAACAGGCATTCTTTAAAGTGCAAACAACCCAAATTTTCCATCATCTGATAAATGGATAAACAAAATAGGGTAGAGTCATACAAGGGAATATTCTTCAGCCAAAATAAGGAATGCAATATTGATATATACTACACCAGGAATCTTAAAAACATTATGCTGAGTTCAAGAAGCCAGACACAATCGGCCATGTGTTGGATGATTTGATTTATATGAAATGTCCAGAACAGGCAAATCCATAGAGACACAAAGTAGATTAGTGGTTGCCAAGGGCTGAGGAGAGGAGAGGAATGGGAAGTGACTACTAATAGCAACGAGGTTTCTATTTAGGGTGATGAAAATATTCTGAAATGAGTGGTGATGATTACATAGCCTTTGAATATACTAAAAACCACTGAACTGTATACTTTAAAAGGGTGAACTTGACGGTATTTGAACTTTCTCAATATCTGCAAAAGTCCTTCTTTAGTTCAGCATTTCTACTCTCCTTTAAGTCTCTCAGCTCTCAGAGGGCCTGCTTTCCCAGACTCCCCACATCCTGTCCTTCCATGCTGCCCTCTTTATGAGAGCAAGAGGCAGTGATGTTAAAGAAAGATGTAAATGCTCTTTCTGTTTTTTGTTTCCTCACATAGGAGGGAAAACGGAAAAGGTAAAATCAGGACTTCTAGCATAATCTCTGGCCACACAGAGTGAGGCAATCCATAATGCTCCTACTGTGACAAGTAGGTTGTCCAATCATCCTGGGGCAGCAGATACCATGATTTCGTTTTTTAAAGGGCAGTTTTTGCTGAGCTATTTCTTTACCTGCTACATTAACTGCCATGATGAACTGCCAACATTAAGACATTTATGGCATTTCTAGTCCTAACACTTTGGCTAGTATATTTTGAAGAAGATAAACCACTAATTCTTATCAAGATGCATTCACCTTATAATATAAGTAACTGTGCTCAGATATAAAATGACAGATGATGCTAGAGTACCAATAGTTGACTGTTCAAAATAATTAGGTCAGAATAAAAAATAAAAAAAAGTTGTTTGGCACCTTTTGGTAACTCACCTTAATGTTGACCCTAGTTCAGAGGCAAATAAGACAAGTCTAGAATCGTCAAATAGTTCGAAGACCCAATTTCAACCAATATTTTAGTTTTCTATCAGTGATCTACCAAAATTACTTATCAGAAGCAAAGTGATATACCAGATTTCCTTTCTTCTCCATACATTATCATTTGGGGACATTAAAACACAAGGGTAACTAGAGAAACAGAAGTCTAGAAAATCCACAAACTACACAACACTATATAATCATACTGTATGTGGATATTCTGTAAAAATAAAAAAAAACACACATCCCTAAAATATCTCAAGTACTATGAGACTGAAGTTTCCTATAAAAGAGACTCCTGGGGTATATTTCAAATGTGTTTTCTCAAAGCAATTAGTCAAGAATCCCTTATTCCTAAACCTGGGGCTCTGCATGAAAAATGAAAATCAACAATGTCCTACAACGTAATTTTAAAAACACATCATCTCCTTCCAATGCTTTTCTAAGGTAAGCATCTGAGAGCTAAGCAGATGTTCCTAACAACTGAACAGCTTTCTATCTTTTATAACCTAATTATTTGAAAAACACTATACGTACTTTGTAAAAACTAATTCTACTGCAAAAGGAGAAACTGGATAAATTCAGTTGCCACTGAATGGTAAGATTAATAGACTTCGTTTTTATCAGCTTCCCTGGCAAACATTTTTTTTTACCTAATTAGGCAGAGGATGATAATTAGTAGCTATTGTCATGCTATAAGTGAAGACTAAATACCTTAGTTGCTTCAAGAACTCAACATCAGAGTTGCTGTTAATAAGCTTGATGAACTCTTCATAAGAAGGAGCGTAGGTGTAGGCTCTCTTGTGATGTTCGTTCATCTGTTCTCTGTGCTCCAGCTGGGCAAGGAGCATCTGGTTAATGTAATCTGGATTACTAAGTAACGCCACTACTGGCTTCAAGACTGTGGGAAGAAGAAAGCACCACTGAAAAAGGTATTCTCCCTTAAATGAACTGTTTTTATATCATATAATTGCAACTACATTTGGAAAACATTTTTAAACTACCCAAAAGGGGAAACACACACACACACGGCTGCTTGTTCCAAGTTGTTAACAAATCTATCAAAATTAAGTACAGTAATATTTTTTCTTTTATTTCTTTTATAAGGTTCAATATGTTTTGTCTGCCAAAAGATGAAAATCAAAATTCTCCCAACTGGTTAAAGTGGACCTCAGGGAGGAAGCTGTTAAAAAGTCAATGACACTATTACAAATTCATTCTACTAACTTCAAGTTAAAAGTTCCCCCTTTCTCTGTGGTTGGCTGCATCAGCTAACGGGCACCACTGGCTGATCCTGAGATAATAAATGAGATATTCAGTTAATGCATATCAAATGCAATGTTATGTTTTTGAAATTTTGAGATAGGAAAAATTTCTCTTAAGTCATATTTTCTCCTATTTTTCTTATCTTAGCTAAGCATTTCCCTGGATATACTTTTTTCTAGTAATCACTCGTATATTGTATTACAGTTCCTTTTTTATTTATTCCAAGTTCACAAAATTACATATAGGCATTATCAGTGAATCTTGCAGCAAAGCTATTTTAAGTAAATGCACACTGGAGTTTGAGTATAGATATTGTTTCATTAATGTACATATTATTGGCCTGGATAACTCAAAAGCTATTCCAAAAGGGTGCCTCCCTATGGAGAGCACAGGGCTGGTTATCCTATGTCAAATAAATAACAGAATGTACTATGCATTTGGTAATATGTTATACAAAAATCTGTTTATCATGTATGTCCAAATGATGCCCTCTTTGAGTGACATTTAAAGTTAACATTTTGAAAATATTTTCATTCCTATATGCCCCCACAGTATTCAAGGTCCACATAGGTGTCGTATAAAGTGTTATCAATCACATCGGTATAAGCACATTCGTTTGCACAATTATCATCACATTAGTAATATCAATTACTCATAAAAGTCTACCTTTTGTTGTGAGAATTTCTGCAAGCATTATACGTAAGCTGAGAGACTGGATATCCTTTGAGGGGAGGAGACAAAACACCAGAACCCGAGAACACATTTGTAGGAATCTTACTTCTTCATCTGAGTTCCTCAAGCAAGCATGCAACACAAAAGGCCTCGGCTGTTCTTCTTGCCTAAAAAATTAATGAGAGAGAAAAAAGGACGGAAAGAACATTCTAGACATAATTCAGTTATATACCATTAAATAAAAAATCTTTCAAATAGGCAACGTGTCAGTTTCAATGACTGTGCCCACTCCTCAACAATATCAATAGTCATAATTTCCTCAATCACAGACTAATCTGGAAAAATGCAAATGCATGGCCTTTCAGGATTTGAAACCTTAAGTAGCATCAATAGTTATACATAACTCCTAAATCATAGCAATAATCCAGAAAGCTATGAGTATTTCTTTAACTAGATTATTTTTTAGGTCTTCTAGATCTCTGTTTAAACGTGTTCCATAGCTTCATTTTTCAAAGAAAAAAATTTAACAAAGCACAAACCTGGGGCACCAGCCAGCTTTCCTGCCTGGTGATCATGGGATTAAATCACCTACAGGTATTTCTACTGAAGAGAGGGGTCCATGATTTGATGCTGCATAATTTGATGGCAAATTGCCTTCTGTGAGGCTCCCAAGTATTTTCTAACCAGTTTTCCAACCCTGGTCACTGATTCCCAGACAGCAATGCCCCACCCCCCTCTAAGGAGCGTTAATTTAGAGGATCTGAGTGAAGAGGAGGGAAAGTAGAAGTTCCTACACCTCCTTTTCCCACAGTATCTTGAAAGCAAGTCAAGAAAGGCTGGAAAGACAATTTTTCTAGTATCTTCCAGATAAGAGGCAATGTTTATGGGCATCTTATAGTAATTACTGGCCAATGCTGGAAGGAAAATAAAACAAACTGAACAGATGGGGAGGAAGCATACTAGGTACGACACAGGAAATGAAGTAAATAAATGCATATTGGTGCCTTTATGGATAGTATCTCCCAGGAGTAAATTGTGTCTCTTTTTGCATGAGAGACTGAAGACTAGTTTCTAGAGTATGTATACTCAAAAAACAACAACAAAAAAAGGTTTCCTCTTTGTCTTCTACAACAAACTAGAGGAATTCAACCCTAACATGCAGCAATATTAACTGCAAGCCTTTGCACATATACTGATATATGTTGACTTTTAGAAAAATGGCACCTTCGATTATTTTAAACTCTAGCTATGCTGCCAGCTAGAGTTGATACTTTAATACTCACACAGTAAGATTTACATGATACTTCATCATTTCAAGCACTTTTAAGGGTAATACTTTGCTTTAAAATACACATTTGGTTAACATTTATTGGAGGTAATTGGCCAAAAAATAATCCACTTTTACGACACAGGCTTCTACTAATAATATCAAAACCCCTCCAAAGCATACACCATTCCTTCTCTATTCCAATAGAAGGCAGATAATAGAAGAAGCCTGGTCCTCAGACTTCCACGAATTCCTCTCCCTCCTAGAGCTAAGTTAGGGGAAAACCTTCTCAGCTGAGCCCAAGGCCAGACAGTTGATCAAACAAGCTTGGTCTCTGGGAAAAGGGAAAGGCGAATGCTTCCCTGGAACCCTCTGCCTACTCCGGGCAGGCTGTTCCCGTGATGCCGCCAGTGACTGGACATTGAGTATAGCTTCAGAAGCCAAGAAAGAATCACAAATCAAATGGCCTCTTCTGGGTCAGGAGATTTCCATCCAGCATCCTGGTGGTTATAGCCTTAATCCTGGCATCATCCTTCTTCTGTCAATCCTTCAATCAATTATCTGTTTAGACTGCAATTCTCACTACTTACCTCTGGGTTCTCATTCCTTGAGTGGGTAAAAGGACATTAACCTTTTGTAAATTTCATATGTATGCTATTACTTAATCTTTCCATCTACACCAAGAAGTAGATATTATCATCACCACTATATAGATGAGACTATTAAGGATCTATCTGAGTGGTTAGTGAATAGTCCAAAAATCAGAAGTAATAAACGGTAGAAGTAACTCTCAAGTCCTGTTCTACTCTCAAGTCCAGACTCTTTACACTACACCATAATCAGAGGTTGCACAAATGAAAGGAGCAATAAAGAAGGAAAATATGCAAATAAAAACATGATTATTTTTCCCCGTAAACAGCAAGCCAGTGCTTGACTGGTAAATCAAACACAGAGATTATAAGGAGACTACAAAATTAAAGATGCTATTGATTTAATAGCATAAAAACAATCATTTTTAGATTTTCCTGAAACATGCTGGAATGAGACAGATGGGAAAAAGGAAGAGGAAGCAGAGGTAAGAATTAAATGTGATCTGGATTGACTTATTAAAGCGGTAACAGAATGTCAGCCTGGGAATAAATACAGGCTGACCAGAAAACTGCCTCCACTCAATCGCCTAACAGAGGATGCATTGCTTCTATTAATGCAATTTATTATTCTCTTGTCTGATAGTGGCCAATTCAATTGGTGGCTTCCCAGGCTACCAAGTCATTTCGCAGCCAACGGACTTTGCATACTGATGGAGATTTCTTGGACGAGGGGGCACGTTTACCTGGGGTGGGCAAATACAGATCTGGTCATGAAACCTAAACACCTGTCTGCCAGGCTCATTGTGTGATTGTATAATAGAAGATGATGCACAAGCAGATATCAGCTCTCCAGGGTTCAACTCCAGGGCACAATCATCTATCTGCAAAATGCCAGTGACCTACTGGTACTTTTGCAAATATCCATAATCCCAGAGAACAGTGGTAGATTCTTTTTTTTAATAAGAATCATCAACTAGAGCCTCTAGGCATAGCTAGATATCAGTAAAATAAATCTACCCTTGGCATAAGTCAAGTAGAAGCCCAAAGAAAAGGAGTTTCTAAAACAGAATCAGTTCTTTGCTTCTATTATTCTGATGCTCTGCCTATAATATCTTTATATTATTCACAAAAGCAGTCATTTCAGAAGCTGGTAAACGTCTCAATGAAAAATATATTCTCATGTTAAAATTAGATAATCATAAAAATACTAACTTCTCTAATCACTTGCCCTCTCCCAAACCTAAATCCATCAGCCAAACTGAATAAAAACATTGATTTAAAATACCATCCTCTGTTGGACCATAATTTAAATACTTTACCTTAAAATGAGCTTCCACTGAATTCAAACAACTCTTTGACAGTATCTGCCAGGCAGAACTGTGGAGCACTTCATATAACGGATACCATAGGAAATTAGTGGGTGCTCCAATGGATTGCTGAACCCTCAAAAGGGAAGGCCAAAGCTTTTGAGACTCTAGGGAAGTCACCCACAAGTCCAGTTTCTCTCACTTTCCTTATTAGTTCACATGCCCCCTTACTGGAAGTTACTTTCTCTATAAACAGCCATTTTCAAAGGGTGTTCTGGACACTCCTATGTGTCCCCAAGACCCTTTCAGGGGGACACTGAGGTCAAAACTATATTCATAGTAATATGAAAATGTCATTTGTCAAAAGAAAGTGCTACCACTGATCAAATCTGGATCAATTTCAGCATCAAAATAAATTTACAAAATGTCATTTGTCTTTTTCACTCACATTCTCACAAGCACAGTGGAGTTTTTCAGAGGCTACAAGATGTGTGATGACATCAGCGCTCTGATGGCTAATGGAAAGTGTATTGTGTATTCCTGCACTTTAAAAGTTTTAGTTTTAATGTCTAATACAGTAAATAGTGATAGATACAGTAAATGGTGAGCTGGTAAATGTTTAACAACTGGCTCTCCAAAGGTAAAGAAAAGCTCTGATTTGTAGCATTTACCCATTTCACAGTGTAAACACCACCACCATGGCCAATTACAAGCTAACAACATAGTTATCACTGAGCTAAATTATGAAGAGATGTGCACAGTCGGCTCTTGCAGGACAAGCTGGCTCCAGCACTCCACTAGATAAACAAAAGCTCTGTTAGGTTCTCAACCACTTGTAAGAGTACAAGGGGTTCAGATACCAAAATATCTGAGAACCACTGCTCTACAGTAATTTTTTTCAAACCATGGGTTGTGACCCACAAAGAACAAAATAAAACTTAGTCTCAAATGCCATTTTTTTTTAAAGTTAAAGTCACTTGTAATAAGGGTATTGTCTTACGAAATTGGGTCACAAAATAACATGTATTTCTTACTGTGGGTCAGTTTTTTAAAAGTTTGCAAAACACTGGGGGCAGCAAGTGAGAAAGTAATAGCCATGTGATGGCTCTGTGAATTTTGGTCTCATAAGTCTGTGCTAGGTAGGTGCTGGGAGAGAAGATGATTCCTGGGAAGAGGCAACACAGCTGAGAATGCACAGTGGCTGCTGCACGAGTGCGTTTAGCAGCAGGTCCCAAGGGTTATCACAGGGCGGAACAGGGGCTGCTTTCTGATAAGTTCACATGACAGGCCTTCTTAGAAGAGGATACGAGTTACCACCTACTCAGTAAGGATGCCAATGCTTGCTCATCCCCTTACGTATTTTTCAAATACTTTATCTCTTCCCTAAAGTAGAGGCAGAATACTGCCAGTCAAAATAGGCCAATTAACCGTAGGGAGCTGTGCTCCCACTCCAGCTGAGACCATATCCAAACAGGCAGGAGGCTACTCATTTCAGTAAGACTACTTTGTATGTACAAGTGAGAAGTGTGTAGTTCATCATGCCTGCAGTCACTCAAGAGTAAAGCATACATTTAAGATCCTACCGGCAAACCTAAGAAAGGAAGAATTATCAGCACAGAAATGGCCTTGCTGAAGTCTTCTTCCAAAGACAAACTCAATGTGATGATACAAAAGGCTGACAAGCCTAATATTAGCCATTTTCAAGTAGAAACATCTTCTCTAGTTATACCTCACAAGCTCCAACATTAAGTTCCTTTTAAAAATCAATTTCCAGGATACTGTGAGACAACAGAGCTCTTAACAGAGGACTCACAAAAAGAGACAAACTTTTTTTAAACTTTTCTAAAAAACTGTAAACTCACTGATACTCTTCATAGTATAAAACACTACTTAAATTTTCTTTTCTAGGTACCCATAATACTATAAATAAATTCATGATTGTGCTGGCCAGGTACAACTCATTTCACTGTTTAAGTTATTAAACAAGTTTATCAAGTGGTTTTCTATTAGAAAGTTATTTATAAAAGTCCATTACCATAACATTATAATTATCCCCCTCAATAATGTCTGCATTTCAAGCCAAGTGTCAGAAGAGGCAGGATATTCTAGAGTTGTGTCTTGACTTTGACCCCTCACTCAATAAGAAAAATACTTTTGCGTGAAGAAAGAGGGGGAGGGTTGTTCACATTCTAACAGTTACCTGGTATTTGCCGCTTTCAGGTCGCAGAAGTGAGTGAGCAAAGTTCTCACGACGTCATTGCAGACGACTTTCACCACATCCACATGGCTCAGTCTGTGGTGCAGCTGCCTGGCAATCTCCCAAAAGTCTTCCAAGAGCAGGTGGTAAAGCTGCCCCTCATCCCTGCTGAGGTTTCCATACCAGGACAGAATGTAATCTCTGTAACTGTAGTCAAACACTACCAGGAATAAACAAAGCAATCAGCAAAGCTTAGATGAAAGAAGCAAACACCAAGAAACAAAACAAGAGAAGTCATAACCTTCCCTAAAATCTTTCAAACTGAAAGATTCTCATCTAACTAGGAGTTATGGGGTGTGGTGACTTTGTGTCCTGGATCTCCTTGGACAGCCAATTCTTAAATATTCTATCTTGATGCCAAACTATCTAAAAATAAAGCATGTTACACAGAGGAAGTACCCTATAGAGTGCACCGGTTATCAATGTATTGCCTCTCAGTCCCAAATCCATCCTTTTTTGCCCTATGATACTGGAAGCTGGACCCTGTAAACATTTCTTTTTTGCCAGCTGGCCTAATGTGAAGTTTTGTCAGCAAAGGATGCTGGGATAACACTGGAGAAGGAGGGGGCTTCTCTTCCCGGTCTTTGAAAAATAAAAATGTCACTGGGCTTAAGTGGTAATTCCCCAAGGGACCAGAGGAAGAGAAACATTAGGACATGTAATCCTGTTCCCATTCAAGGATACCTGGGCTATTTTTTAATCACTGCTTATTTCTCAAGGTTTTTTCTTTCCTTTTTTAAACACCACTTGATTTGGCTTATTTTTTTATGTGACCATATGTCATTTCAGGTAACTAATTTATCCTTCTCCTTTGCTTTGCTTGTCTGCACACTAATTTATCCCCAGGAATCCTGTGGAACAAAATGTAACTTGGGATCCTGACCTACTTCACACCTGGCATACAAACAACTCACCCATAATTCACAAATAATTCTTTAGCCTAGTATTTGGTGCTGATTGATTCACCACAGCCGTTACATACCAAGTTTAAGTGTGTGGTTTTTGGGGGTTGTTTTTTGGGGGGAGGGGCGGGGGTTCTTGCTTTGTAAAAAACTGAGTAGCAAATGGAATCTCCAGCTTATGATTTGGTATTCAATCTACGTGAAGATTGCACATATCTGCAAAAGCCCACAGCTCAAAGGAAGCATCACTCTTGTTTTAATATCCTGTGATGGCTTTTTTCTCAGAATATCAACCATGAAAGTATATCCAATGATTGTCCATCTTTCCAAAATTTCTCAGCTTTATAACAACTTATAAAATAGCATCTTAAATCCCATAGCTCAAAAACATACATAGAGCATCAAGAATTTTGTTCACAGACATATATACAAAGGTTTAGATAAATCCTCAAAGTGATACCACTGGCCTCAGGTCATGCAGAGAAGATATTTAATATAACTGAGCCTTAGAGCTGAGAACAATTACTTTCTGAGAGCAAAGACTAAGGGGCAAGCTTTGAAAAGAAAAATGATTCCACCTCAGTCTTTCACTATTCATTAAATAAATATTTATAGAGTATTTCCAGTATGTAAGGTGGAATCAATATCCACAGAACATGAAAGAAAAGGCAAAATAAAAACAAAACCAACAAATGAATCATCTCCTAGGCCTTTCGGCAATTTTTTTACTCGCTACCAGATATTAACTTGAACAAACGGTTATGTTTTCTAGATTCTGCAAAAAGTAGCCACATCTCATCCTTAATTGAACTATTCCATTAAGAAGAAAGCACAAATGGTTTCTGACCCAGATGTAAGAAATTATGGCAAAAACAGAAATGGGCCAGTCCTATAACATCATTTACTGGCAACAAATAGAACAAATAGAACATGGTTCCTACACAGTAAATGAGTTTCATTCCCTCCACAAACTGAGGTTCCAAGCAGTGAAATAATTTGCTCTAAGCCAATGAGTGGCAAAGCCAAGTCTCCTTCCAATGAAACATTCTGTCTACTTAGCACACTGCAGTCGTGCACGAAAGTGGAACAAAACCAGTCACATAAGTCAGATATCAGAAATCTAAAATAGCTCCCTGTCCACTGGGTAGCCAGCTTGTTGAAAACATATTTGTATTCAAAAATATGCAAAAGGCTGTACTTTTTAAAATTGCTTTAGAAGGCACAAATAGGACCAATGGATGAAAGTCACAAGGAGGTTGTTTTTTATATTTATTGTAAGGAGGAAATGAATAAAAACATTAAAGCTATTAAAAGGTGGCCGCATTAGATGGTGAACATTCCATCATAAGAAACTTTTAAACAAGCTGGACATCCAGTGGACGAGGATGACACAGAAAAAAGTACTCCCTGAGATGGTGGGCTGGATTACATGACCTCCAAGGGCCCTTGTCTGCAGGGCCTTTATCCCTTCCTTCTGGACATTCCAGTGCCAAGAAGCCAGAGCCTAATGAGAGCTGCCTTGCCAACAAAACACTGCTAATTTGGTCATTTGCAATTCTCTCTCTCTAGCTCTTTCATTGAACTTAAAATTTACATGCCATAGAATTTTTAACTAGTAGCATATAAATCTACAGTCCAAAAGGCTTGGAAAACAGAAGTATTTTTCCTCTCATGAAAATTTAATTTCAAATTATCGCAGGAAATTAAGAGTAATTATAAGAGATTTAATATCTTTACGTATGATCTTTTCAGCATGCTAAAGGATTCATGTGAAGGGCATAGTCACCTACATAATGTCCCATCACATTCATTAACCACAATGCATTTGTAATTAATACAGCTCTAAAATGCTCCTCTGATAATACATTTTGGTTAGGAATCATTAATAATAAAAATGAAAACTGGCATAAACCTGTACTCAGTAATAGAGATATATGTTAGCCACCAGTATATCTTCTGTCAACAGCTCATCATCACCCCTCTTCAAGCTAAGAATCATAAAAGTCTAACAAATATAAAAAATACAAAACAAAGCCATAGATCTAAATATGCATTGCATAATTACATACACTCATTTACATAAGTACACACATGAACACAATATTTCAAAATATACCCTATGGGTCAATTCAAGTAAACAGAAATTCATGATCATAAAACTATATTATGGTCTTTATTTATTAAGAAATAAATATAAATAATGTAACAATCCACAATGAGAAATGAAAGAGCACTTATTCTCACAGCCAAGCAACAAGTCTTTCTTCTAAAGGCATAACAACAGCCAAGAAAAATTCGGGTGCTATTATCACTCAAATATATCTATTTTCTAGGACTGTTCTCAAAGAAGTAAGTAGGTACAAGAGAATCACTGAAGATTATAGAGAATGGAATAATATGATTGGAACTTCAGTTTTAGTTAGATTAATCTGAAAAGAGGATTTAGGGTAAAAAAGTAGAGGGAAACTAGAAGTGAAGAGTCCAGTTAAAATGCTACCATGTTAGTCTAGATAAAGTTTGTATTATGGCTTTTTGCATAACCTGGACAATTTATTCACAGGCACGTTTACCAGTACAATTCAGAAAAGTATTACGAACCAGTCAAAACTAACAAAAATATATTCACTTTGAAATGTACATGTAACAACTGCATTTGTGAAGAACACCACAAAAAGTAATGAAAATAATGGTGTTTCTAAGGCATTCAGACTATCTTACAAGACAAAGGGCTAAGGTCAGCATTCCCAATGCTTTGAAAAGCATAAAATCTTACGAAGAATTGTATTTTCAATTCATGAATTTTCCATGTAGTCAATTATAATTAAAAACAAAACTTTAAAAAATAATAAAAATTTTTACAAAAAGAACTTTCAATTTAACATTCAGGACACCACTGAGCAAACAGCAGGTACTCAATAATTACTGAATTAAATTCTTTGGTTCATATTTGTGAGATAATTCATGGTGACCTAATGGAAATTAGGCTACAGATTTAATAGTAAGTCAAAAAGATATTTTAAAATCTTCTTTTTTCTATCTCTGTCAGTTTTCCAAGAAATGTAACTTCAGGAGAAAACTTTTAAGGCTATCTGGTATAGAAGGGTAGCTGTTCTGACTTCTCAGACATACAGTTCATTCATATTATTTCTGAACTGCAAAAATACAGTTTTTACATTTGAAATTGGCTAACAAAACACAGTAATAATATGCTTTGATCATCTTCCTTGAGTATGCCATTAAACTTCCAGAATTTGTAGCTCTAATAACTCTTATTGCTCAACCAAAAGCCCAACTATATTATTTAGCTCTGCATATTTGACTATTCTTTCTTCTTTGCAATTCAATCTATAAAGACTTAAGACAAATCCTAATTTATAATGAGCTAAAACACACTTTAGTAACAACAAAAACAACCCACACGTGAACATGGAGACATACACATATGTCTTGTATTTTACTCTTTGAATTGATCTGTTTTTAAATTATACCTTCTAAAAGGAACAAAACAGATATATAAAGATTAAAACGGTATGAATTACTATAACCTTAACAAGCATCCCTGTTACTTATAATTTGCAAGCATACCAAAAGACCCTCAATTTTATAAATGCAAGTCTACTAGAGCTAGCTAATAACATTGAGAATTCAATGAAATATACTGGTATGAGGGTTTAAAACTGTAAATTAAAATATTCTAGAGATGGAAACTATAGTCACTACAGATGTTCTAAATGCTTATAAAATCTCTTATCCTTCTCAACACACATGCCTAGATTCTAATTCCTCATTAAATTAAATGTCCAAAATTTTTAGAAGGCAATTTTGTTTTTGTCTCATGTTGTTTTTTAACAACTACTGCTAAATGCATAAATTTTACTCTCAATAACCACTTTTATAGTAGCCTATAACTCTCCTTTTGGTAGATCATATAACTTTCAACTTCCTTGGCAATCATTTGGCTTAAAACAAAGGACAGGAAATTTTAAACATTAAGAATATGCCAAAACAGGGCTGGCCGAGTGGCTCATTGGTGAAGAGTTGGCTTGGGAGCGTGAGCTCTGAGCAGCAGGGCCGTGAGTTTGAATCCCATATGAGGGCCAGTGACACTGTACCCTCTACAGCTAAGATGGTGAACAACAGCTCAACCTGGAGCTGGGCTGCCCTGAGTCGCCGGAGGCGGTGTAGGCTGCAGCGGGGCTCCAGTGGGCTACGGTGAGCTACCGTGAGTGGCCAGCAGCCAGCGTGAGCTGCCAAGAGCCGCCGTGAGCGGCTGTCCAATGGCCAGCGACCAATCTGCCTCAGCCAGGAAGAGTGCAATGATCACAATACCAACATGGGCCAGTGAAGTGACGTCCTCTACAACTAGACTGAAGAACAAAAGGACAGCAACTTGTCTGTTCCCCTTCCCCGATTCCCCAATAAAATCTTTAATAAAAAAATAAATAAATACAAAAGAATATGCCAAAAAAAAAAGAATTATCATAACAAAGTATAATTAACTAAAGCTCTTACCCAGAGGCTTTGGATAATATTTTCTTTCAAAAGAAATCATTGCACAGAAATTAGCTTGAGGATAATGTGTGTTTTTTTGTTTTGTTTTTTTCTCATTCTGTTTTGTTTTTTGTCACTAGTTGAACTAGGCCTCAGCTCTTATCCTTTCTTTTATTCCCCCAAATATTTCTGAAACAAACTGGGCCATCCTAGATAAACATGTCATGCCTAACTGCAGAGAAACTTCTAAGTCTTAAAAAAATCAGAGGCACCATGTTCATAGCAGCATTATTCACAACAGCCAAAAGGGGGAAGTAACACAAGTGTCCATTGACAAATGATGAGTGAATAAACAAAACATGGTCTCTATAGTACATAAGATGGACTATTATTCAGCCTTAAAAGGAAGGAAATTCTGACATATGCTACGACATTGACGAACCTTGAGGGCATTATGCTAAACAAATGAGCTAAACACAAAAAGACAAATACTATATGATTCCACTTATATGAGGAACTTAAGAGTCAGATTCATAGGAACAGAAAGTAGAATGGTGGTTACCAGGGGCTGGGCGAAGGGAAGTGAGGATTGTTGAATAGGTAGAGACTTTCATTCAGTTTTGCAAGATGAGAGTTCTAGAGACTTTGCACAACCATGAAAATACACTTAACACTACTGAACTTTATACTAAAAAACGGTAAATTTTACAGTATGTATATTTTACCAAAATTATTGAAAAGTTAAGGAAAGGGTTCCAGTTCCAGGGATGGTGGAACAGCTTATACCACACTAACCTTCCTATAGAAAACAATTAGAAACTCTGGAAAAACAAACAAAAAAAACTAAATAACTATTTAAAGGCACCAAGAACAACCAAAGTGGGTAGAAACTGAAGACAAATCTTGAAAGAAGGGACTAGCACTAGGTACAATTCACGTTTATACAACTTCCCCCTTAAGGTCTTCAATGGTCCTAGACGTACAAGGCAGTTCAAACTCAGATGAATCAACTGTTTTATTGTTTTTTTGGTTTTTCTAAAGATATCAAAAAACAAAGTCAAGTGCTGCCAAAGCAGCTGGAAATGAAGGCAGGGAATACCAAAAAGGATAAAGCCACAAAACCTGGGTACAAACTCTCATACCAGTTGCTGACCCTAAACTACACATGCATGGAGGTAAGACTACAAGAGCCGTGGAAGGCTGAAACAGCCGGGAGGCTAAGAGAGCTGAGCAGACTTCAACTGCGGTCTACCACAGGGAGACAGGTTGGAGCTGGAGTTCTGCCAAGTTAGAGGTATAACCACGGGCTTTCCACTGAAACTGTGGAAGGACCATGAAATAGATGACTTAAATAGATGAGAATCCCAGGACTATGGGGTTTACTTTAGACTAAGGACAAAAGCCAAAGACACTCATCCTAAAAAAATGTATAACCAAATATCTTCATGGTGATCACTTGAAAATTAAACTGCACAATAGAGCAAAAACTAATATTCTTCAGAGGAAGATAACAGAATCTAGGATGCCTAGAAAGTAGCATTTACATTGTTCTGTACACAGTCAAAAATAACTAGACCTGAGAAGAAACCTAAAAAAGTTAACACATAGTTAAGAGAAAAAGCAATCAATAGAAACCAACCCCAATATGGCCCAGATGTTGGAACACTGGTACTTTAAAGTAGCTATTATAAATACGTCCAAGGGGCTGGCTGAGTGACTCAGTGGGTTAAGAGCTCACTCAAGAGTGCGAGCTCTGAGCAACAAGGTCACTGGTTTGATTCCTGGCCTGAGCTGAGCTGCTGCTGAGCTGCTAACAGGTGGCAGGATGGCCCAGCTAATTAATAAATAAATAAATAAATAAATGAATAAATAAATAAATAAATAAATATGTCGAAGAAATTAAAGATAAAGATGATCATAAATGACAGATGGAGAAATCTCAGCAGAGAAGCAGGAACTGCAAAAAAGAACCATAGAAATTCTAGACATGAAAAGTATAATATTTGAAATAAAAAATTTGTTGGATGTACTTAACTACATGAGGCAAATTTTCTGTGATGATAGAAATGTTCTTTATTTTGATGAAGATAGTGGTTACATGGTTATATGCATTTCTGAAAATTAATGAATTGTACACTTAAGATTTGTGCATTTCGAAGTATGTCAACCTTCCCTCCATAAAAGCAATTAAGAATTACTTTTTTTATGATTAGTTTCAGGTGTAAGGATTACTTTTTAAAACCATGATTTTGAGATTATGAATAATAAAAGTCAAATTTTAAATTCAGTAAGTTTTATCAAAGTCATCATACTTTAACTACTACTATAACAGAAATATTTTAAAAATTTAATTATAGTCCCCAAAGTCCTAAAATTCTATGATACTGTTACTATAGGCAGAAAGAACAGGGCCGTAGGGAGAGAGGAGGGAGAAAGGGAAGGAGAAAGTGTGTGTGTGTGTGGGGGGGGGGGATCAAAAAAAGAGGGGATGAGGTCATTCTTAAGAAAAGATGCAGCTACAGCTAATTGTAATGAATTATAATACTATTACCACTGCAGGCAGGAAAAAAATCTCTACCCCCTGTGTCGCCATGACAGTTTGACAAGGGCCAAGTAAAAACAAAAAAATCCCTCCTCCCAAAGGGAAGGCGTGGTCAATGGAGACCTGCCCTGGGAATGCCTGTAAAGCCACCCCAGAATATTTCACATCATCATTCAAATATAATCCTAAATTTCTTTGTTCTTTGGGGCAGTTGCCCTTTTTCCTGGGTCTGTCCACTCCTGCATTTTGGGAGTGTCTTCTTTTTCATCTCTTTTTTTTTAGCTGAGCCATCCTGCCACCTGTTGGCAGCTCAGTGGCAGCTCAGCTCGGGCAGGGCATCGAACTGCTGTTGCTCAGAGCTCAAACTCTTGAGCGAGCTCTTAACCAACTGAGCCACTCGGCCAGCCCTCTTTTTCTTTAATAAATCCTCTGCTTCAGCTTGCTTGGCTTTCTTTATTTATACATCCTAGACGTCTTCCTGTGATGATACAAGAACCCTTGTTCTCCAGTAACAGAACCACATGATTTCTAACTGTCTCTGCACTCACACAGTATTTATCTTCAAATTTTAATGTGACAAGTAAAACATACTTGCTTTTGTATCACTTATTTAGTTCTTTCTTAACTTCATATCTATCATGTATTCACCTGAAAAACTCAGACCTTTTTTTCTGCACATATAACTGAAATTGTCAGTGTTTTCAGAACTTTGATTTTAAAAATCACTTTTTAAACTTTAACTTGATCAAAATGTGTTACCTTTTAAACTTTAACATTTGTAATTACACTTATTTATTCCAATTTCTATATATGTAACAATACTGTACCCTCCACAATCCCCCATCCAACCTTCCGTAATACAAATTTCACCTATATGTCCTTCATTCTTTTGTAACATTGACCACTATCCCTTAATTTGGTTAATTGATTTGTCCATCAGTGAATCTGAGTGCATTTATTCCCAACACACCTTCTCTAAAAGAAGAAAATATTTCTTGAAAAGTATTTTAGGGAATAGAAAACAGATCCTTGCTTCATATGGTAGAACTAGCTCTACACGGCTCACTAGCTTCATGTGACCTGGAAATTCCTACTTAATAAAACATTTAAATCCCATTCATTCTATTAAAACATGAATGTATTTATTTAGTCATCAAATAAAAATTCATGAAGAGAAAATCCTAATGCTATACACAGACAAGAAGGACAGATAAATTTGCTAGAGGTTATTATTTTACTTTTGGAACACAATGAATTGCTTTACCTGATAATTATATACTCTCATTTAATCCTTACCTTCTTTTAGAGCTTTATCCATATTATGAGAAATTACTACCCTTCTAGACTGAAGTGACTCATGTGAGTTTCCATACACAGGACTCTGAAATTTAAGAAACAGAAAGAAAAGATATAGATTATTGAATTAATAAATCACATTTAAAAAACCCCAAAGGTATGAAATATTGCACTAAGATATTGTTTATCAGATTATAAAGTTCTTTTGGAAAGTAAATAAATATTTAATGTTAGTTAAGAAAATTTTGGGGGGGAAAAAAAAAAAGGAAGGATTTTTTTCCTTTTCAGATATGATGCAAGTGTAGGAATAAACAAATCAACAAGAAAGGTAGAAAAGTACAAAAACAGATGCAAAATGTTTGGAAGCATATACACCAAACTATTAAATGTGTTTTTTTCTAAGCAAGGCCATATGATTTTAACTTCTTACTCCATTGTCTATGTAACAGCACATTTTTAAATTTTTAATTGTAAAAAGATACTGCTTGGCAAAAATAAAATAGTGAGAGACAATGTACAGAATTAAAATCCCACGATCTGGCTAGTAAGACTACATTAAAGAGGAAGAATTTTTAATTGATCACATACTGAAATGATCAAAAGCATGTATAATAATAATTGAGCCCACTTAATGATTTTGGAGGATAAAAGGTAATTAAGTAATGTTAACAAAATGTGGGGTGTTTTTTTTGCATGGCATATATTACAAGTGCTTGACTAGCATTACCACATCACTAAGGTGATCTAAACAGCTAATATTACTATCACCCTCATCCAACAAACAAGCCTGAGAAAATCACTTTCTTCTCAGGCAGGGCACCTCAACACAGCTGCAATCAACCCCTTGACCCTGGGCCACCTAACCGGGAGTAGAATTTCTATTCCCTGGCTTAGTTTCATGCTATCCATTGGGGTCAAGTGACAAAAGCTGTCATCCGTTTTCATGATCACTGTTATTGAAAAACAAAAAAAATCCAGTTTTAAGATTCCTTAGCTGAAATACTTTTAAAAGCCTTAAGATGTACATGTTGTACTCACATAAAAATTCCTTTATGCTACAAATTAATATATAACATACAACACTTTCCCAAAGGAATAATAATTTTAAAAAACCTTAAATATTGGGTTGTCGGAAGAATCATGACGCATTTTTACAATGAAAAACATAGAAAAAAATACATCATGACTTTTCTGACAACCCAATAATTAGAATCCTATAGAAAAATACCATTTAATGCATAAAAGAAATACATTCTCCACCATTAAAACTATTTTCTAGTCTCTGTGTAGCTTGCTATAAAATTAAATGGTCAGTACATTTTATAATAATTTTTAATTTTTTAATTTAGTTTGTGAAAGAAAAAATTGAGGAGAGGAATTTTAAAATTCTAATGCTTTTTAGAACATCAGGCAGATATTTAAACAATTTATAGTGGTTTTTTTAAGAAAATTTTTAAATTGAGTTACTACTTTTACAGTGCTACACTGGTAAATAACTTGAATCACAATTCCTCAGGCTTTTGGCAAATAGTCTGAGATAGTCTCCCAAATATAGATATCGTAGTTTCAGTGTGCAACACTAATCGGATGCTAAAATGAGAGCCAAACAACATTGACTTGAGAAGTTCCAGAATTTGGGTTCTTAAAATGGGAACTGTCTTGAAGGGCTGGGAGAGAAGCAGGTTTGAATGTGACTGACAGGCAGCACATGCATATTTAAGCACATTCTGTGCTTATGTGTCAAAACTTACTTTATTCTTACATTTTACCCTTTTTTTTGTCTCCCTAATCACAGCTCTACTACTACTTACCATCTGTCTGCATATTTCTTTTCTCTCTCTGCTTCATACTTAGATGTAGTACATATATATATACACGTTTGTCACTACTGACTGTATCTGAATAAGGCCTTTACTCTCTTTAATTCAAAAGCTTATGAGAGTAACGTTTTCCATTTTGGCTCTTTAAATAAAAGCCCTATTATTTTTTCAATCTTATTTTCCTGTCTGGTTTTGGATTTCCCCATCCCCACCCCCACCCCCCCCGAGGTCACTGGCTCTTATTAGAAAGAAAAGGGTTCTTCCTCCCTATTCTATCCCACAGCCTGATGGAGTCTGTAAGTAAGGAGAGCAGGAAGATGACAGAAAACATGATGGGTCAAAAGTAACTGGGGCACTAGGCATGGAAATTCCTTTTTTAATGATTTAATATTTATGGAGCCAGAATCTCATGTCTAAATGACTACACGAGTTTAAGCTAGTCACGACATACTTCATTTCTTTCTGATCACAAAGATGTAACTTACCAATCATTATCCCAAGGTGGAGAAAGAAAACAAAAGGAAAGAGAGAAAGGGACGGAGGGAAAGGAAAGGAAAGAAGAAAAAGAAGACAGGGAGAAAGAAAAGGGGAAAGGGAGAAAGCCAGCTAGCTAAAGCAAATGCAAAATGTGAATAGATTCCTGTGACCCAGGGGATAGTGAGCAAAAATTGTCTTCATTCTCCTTTTATTCGTAGGTTTGGAAAAAATAAAAACTTCACACGGCAGAGACTTCCCCAGAAGACGTGTTCTTTTTAAGGCAAATGCTAAGTTCCCCTCTCTACACTAACATAGACAATCATCCTCCTAAAATGCTGGTTTTAGGAAAGATGAAAGAAAAATGTGTGCTCTTCCCACTGTCACAAAGGATAAGTGACAGAAATCTTCAATATCCTAATCCAGAAATCAGGACTTCAAATGGAGCCTGACCAGTGAGCTCTTGTGTTAAGTTTATGATATTCATATCACACTATTCACTCATAAAAGCTTTTGGTAAACCAGTATTCCTTGACATGTAAAAAAGTACACCTTATTTTTAATTTAATTAAAATAAATGAAACCTGTCTTCATTTTAAGATTTTTAAATCAACTTGTAAAGATCATTTTTAATCACTTAGTGAGTTCTCTGGAGAGAAAATGAGAGGTTTCAACATATAATTGTTTATTTTAAAAATGTTTTCCCAAATCAGACAAAACCTGCAAGCTTTTCTCTAATACATGTAACTAGATCCTCAGTGTCAGAGAGTAGACGCCATATCAATAAACCCTTTCCTGAGTACATCTCAGCTTTCTGTTTATTCCTGAGTATCAGCTTTTAGTCTATAGCCATAACACACTCCAATTGTCTTTGTCAGAGCTAAAGGCACCCTCTCCTGAGGAAACAACTCCCTGATAGAATCCGTGCAGAGACCTGGGTACTCTGACACCATTAGCAACTAAGCCACCAGGAACTGTCTGAAATCTGGCCAAGACATACACCTCATTGTCCATTGTTTATAAATATGACATTGCTCACTGTGTTGCTTCCAGTGCGAGCACAGATGGGCCTCGGACAGCCAATCTATGACTTGTACTTCCTTTCATGCCCATTACCTGGACTACTCAAATAAACAAGTGCCTCTGTCTTTCATTATATACTAATACATTTAAAAATTTTTAAATGTATTTCAATTTTTAAATGTATTTCAGTTTATTTTTTAAAAAGAAAAACAATTGTACAGAGCTGAAGGAAGATGGGTGTAATTTCCTTTAAAGCTATTGAAATAAAAAAATGTGTATTTCACAAAAAAAATAATTTTTTAAAAAAAAGCTATTGAAATAGTGATTTATCCTAGGAAAACAAACACAAACCCTCAATCATCATCCTTAACCACGTGGAGCTGTCATATGGCTGAGCTTTTCCAAATACTCTCAGTAGCTCATCATCTACCGGGATCCCATGACTAATATTCTCATACTTGAACTATGTTATTCTCAAAACCATGGCTCCTTTGAAACCAGTCATGTTCTGTTTCAACCTCAAAAAATAATTTATTCAAAACCAAAACGATAAAGGAATCCCACATATTCTTCCTCAGGAATATAAAAAGGGAATAAGAAACATGAAATGCCATCTCATTTGAATAAGATTGACATAAGCAATAAGTCATGCCCAACATGGAAACCGAGTAGCCATGTTACAGGGCTGTAAGGGCGGCAAGGCAGAGTGGAAAGAACATCGGCTCCCATGTCCAGTAGGACTTTTTTACTAATGGTAGATCCTTGACCCAGCCACTTCCCTCTCTAGCTTCAGTGGATTTATAACACTTCAGAGGACTAAATAAAGTAACTAATATCAGGAGTCCAAAAAAGAAAAAAGACAACATGAGCTTGGTAAGGAATATAAATGAGTTTAAGGGGGTTGCTACTGCTATACTGGTAGGTGTTCCAATTCCTTTCAATAAAAAATGAAAATCAAGGGCCGGCCGAGTGGCGCGATGGTTAAGA
>NW_017731838.1:395264-411943 GCF_001890085.2 Hipposideros armiger | reverse complement strand
ATTGCTGTCCTTTTGTTCTTCAGTCTAGTTGTGGAGGATGTTGCTTCACTGGCCCAAGTTGGCACCATCATTGCGCTCTTCCCGGGCGAGGCACCTCAGTCGCCGGCTTCTAGACGGCCACTCACTGAGGCTGCTGGCTACACATGGTAGCCCATGGCAACCCACTGCAGCAGGGGCTGCAGCCTACGCCATCGCCGGCAACTCATGGCAGCCCAACTCCAGGTTGAGCTGTTGTTCAGCATGTTAGCTGAGGAGGGCAGTGTCACTGGCCCTCATGTGGGATCCGAACCATGTGGCATCCCAAGCCAGCTGTTAACCAACGCGCCACTCAGCCAGCCCCAATTTATTTTTAAAATGCTATTTCCACTTACACAAAGAGCAGAGACATACTCTATATTATAAAGAATTAAACTGAAATCTCCAATGGCCAATGTTTTCATCAATTATGCCTTTTAATGAAACCTTCATTAAAACCCGAAAAGATGGGCGTCAGAAAGCTCCAGGAGGGTGAACATGTGGAGGAGAGTGGCCCACTCAGAGGGCATGGAAACTTGGTGCCCTTTCCCCATACCTTGCCCTGTGCATCTCTTCCATCTGGCTGTTCCTGAGTTACATCCTTTTATAATAAACTGGTAATCTAGTGAGAAAAAAAATTAAACTGACCTATCATTCCATCATCCAGAGATAATCACTGTGAATATTTTGGTGCATTTCCTTCTACTTAATGACTCCCAACACTTACTATGTAACTTTGGGCAACTTATTTTTCTGTACCTCATTTTCCTCAATGGTAAAATAAAGATAAAAATAGTATGTCTTAGGATTGATGAGCATTGAGTTAATACACATGAAGCACTTACAACAATGCCTGGCAACACATTAACAACTATGAATTATTACTGGTACTTTTTATCATTTTCATCATTCTTTAAAGAAAGTAGGATCATAGGGTTCACACAGTTCTGCATCTGGCTTTCTACACTCAATATTATATCATGAGCATCTTACATATAATATTTGGGATATATTGTTTTAATTAAACTATTATTACTGTACATTTACACTGTCCACCATTTCCCCCTATTTTAAATGAAAATTATTTTCATTTCTATGAAAGTAGTGTCACCAAAAATGTTTTTTAAAAATACTATAAGTGGGGCCGGCCGAGTGGCTCATTGGTTAAGGGTTGGCTTGGGACGCCAGCTCTGAACAGCAGGGCCCCAGTTCGGATCCCACATGAGGGCCAGTGATGCTGCGCCCTCTACAGCTAAGATGGTGAACAACAGCTCCACCTGGAGCTGGCTGCTGTGAGTCGCAGGCAATGGCGTAGGCTGCAGCCCCTGCTGCAGTGAGCCACCATGAGTGGCTGGCAGCCAGCGTGAGCAGTCGTGAGCGGCCGTCTAATGACCGGCGAGCGAATGCCTCACCTGGGAAGAGTGCAATGATAATACCAACATGGGCCAGTGAAGCAACGTCCTCCACAACTAAACTGAAGAACAAAAGGACAGCAACTTGTCTGTTCCCCTTCCCCAATTCCCCAACACTGTTCCCCTCCGCCAATTCCCCAATAAAATCTTTAATATATATATTATAAGTGTCTATGAAATTTATGGTTCAATTGGGACTCTGACTTCGCTGAAAGGACTGTGTGCCTCAAGAGTTTCGTTGTGCTTCAAGGAGTCTTCTATGGGCTAAGAAACTAATGGAACAACATGGGGGTGGAGGGGATAGGGGAAGCTCTGAAGCACAAACTATGCAAGGTGAACTGGAAAAATCCCCTTCCAGCCTCTTCAACCAACCCTAAACCATAAACTTTGTATTACCAGATAGGGAAATGAGTAATAAACACAAAAGGGAGGGGCAGGTCAAGGCCTTCTCTACCCTGAGGGATACTTAGGCAGTCAAGTCAAGCCAATTCGGCCTCCAGAAGTATAAATCCCTATTATGATTTTACTAAAATGAACTTGGCATGAGATAGATTAGATCATCAGTAGTGCCTGCAGCTTATTACACCATTTATCAAAGTATTGTATTCAGGCTAAAGGCCAACCCTGCCTACATGCATCAAATGTAGGAATCAAGGTTCTGTTTATATTTCTATAGTGAAATATGATCATCAGTCAGGAGAGATCCCGAGATGAGAGCCTATGAAGGGGTATGAAATCAGATCTTTTCTCTGAACAAATATGAAATTCAAATGTGCTTTACGTTGGGCACAATCCCCTATGTATTATAACTATGGCAAAAGCATATGATACCCCGTTTATTGGCAAGAATGCTCAATTAAGACCCAGGTAAAAAAATGCTCTAAGTTGATTTCTTTGCCATTTTCTTGCTAAGTTACATGAACATGTTCACCTCTGAGATTCAATTTAAATAATATCTGTCATACTTATATTAAAAGATTATGCATTTAAAGAAGGATAATGTATATAAAAATACTTTAAAAATTATAAAGCAGTTTACAAATACAGGTTACTATGGTTCCAAAAGTCAGTCTAAATTTTTTGCCATGCTAATTTCCTTCCCAAAGAATGATTATAGTTATATTACATGCGATTAGTGTTATGACCTTTCATGCTTTCAAATTTTACTGTCACAAGCAGACTGCTTTAGTAATGTTTCTTGGTTACTAACCTGCTTTTCAAGAGAAAAATATTAACGCAAAGGCAAAATCTATTAACTGATCAATAGAGGTAGGCTTTTGAGGTATACTTAAGATTGTTTTTCCAGCCAGTTGGAAGAATTAGACTCATGGGAAGAAAAATGTGTTTTATTTCTAATGCCAAGGACTCAAACCTGAAGATCCTTAGAAAACACACTCCACTTGCTTACAAGAGAAATTTAAGTATATATAAAATCAGACATAGATTTGGAAACTGAAATTATAACATGCACTTGAAAGTACACAGGCAGACAGTAGTTGGCCTAAATTGGGCAAGGTTAGAACAGATACTAGGGCTAGAAGAGAGGAATGAAGAAAGCAAATTGACTTAGGAAGGATAACCGAAAACTGACATGAGCTTTTTGCATTCCTAAAAAGGTTCATGTAACCAACATTTTGTGACCATTTTATCAGTGGCTTCCATTGAAATCTTCAGTTCATGAGGGAAATCTATGCTATGAATCACATTTCCATCAAGTCATTCAGTCTAACATTGACTGAGGATTCTGTGTGTCTGCCACTTAGTTGGGTACTAGAGAGACAAATGTGAGTAAATTACATTCTCTGTGCTCAAGGGGCTTAATCTATTCTTGATGGGAGCTCATAACTGAGTAACTAATGAGCCATATCACTGTTGGAGGCCATCTTAGGAATTGTACAATATTATTCTTCCTATTCTGGTCTCTTTTCTACATTTTGCTCTCCAGCCCAGGTCATGGAAGAAAAGTTACTCAAATATACAATCAATTCATGAGATCATTTCATCAAAATTTTGAAATTCGCATATTGAAGTATATGACAAAAATTATTCTCATCTCATAAGAGTTCTCACTGAAACCACTGAATATAAATGATGAAGGAGCAAGAGTGGCTGCCTCTGCTTCAAAGCTGTCATGTAATTCGACAACTAGATGAGTCACATAGAATGGCTTTTTCCATAGATCTTAAGTAATGAAAGCAATCACAGGTTTGGGGGTTTGCTTGCTTGTTTGTTTGTTTGTTTGTTTATTTGTTTTACTCCATTACTCTCCTGAAATGCCATAATACCATTCCTAATTAATTTGTTGACTGGCTTTTAAATAAAAACTGGTGATAAAATATTTAGTGCCTTGTTCGAAAAAAATATTACATTGGTAATTTGATTCAATGGGATCTCTATTTCCATAGCTCCCTTGAAGACAGAAGGTGAGCTCCAGGCAGAGTGGCCCTAATAACATACACGTACAAAATACTGAGATGTAGGAGATGAATTATTGCCATCAAAATACTAGTTGCATAAAATTGAAAGTACAATTCAACTGCATCAACTCAAAAAGGCTGACTTTTACATCCCTTCTAACTGGTGAGTAAAAGTTATCTGCTCCAGACTAGGTCTAGATCATATAAATTATTTCTTCCATTTCTATCTAAAATAAATGTGTTGAAATTCAAAGAATAAGACCTCCTCTTACAAGAAACATGGTATTAAAGATAGGCCGCTGTGCAGCAGCCATCTACCTCTGAGTAGAGAGGACTGAGAACTGCATACTTGAGCATGTAGGTATATAAACGCAGTGAATGCTAGAAGTGGTCCTCATTGACATTAGGAAGCCCCTAACCATTGCTTGAGAACACACTACTCAGTTTTCAAGAATCACTTGGGGAATTTGTTCAAATGCCTATTTCTAGATCCTATCCCACAAGATTCTTCATTCAGAAAGAAGAAGATGTGTCTTTGGAATAAGTACAATATTTTTAACAAAACTCCCTAAACTATTTATGGACCCTTATGTCACACGTTGAGAGACACTGTTAAGTGATTGCTATGAAAAAATACAACCCCTGAAAAAAACTGAGAAGTGTTTTATTATTCAGGAGATGTGTTTTAATGTAAGAATATAGCAATCATTTTACATAAAATCAGAGCAGAATCACAAAAGATTCACTCCTAACTTCAACTTTGCTTAGTTAACTGAATAATTATAATACTTCATTTGTATTCTCATAAAGAAAGGAGGTAGTATAAACTCTTTCTGTATAGAATTTCTATTCCACAATGAAATTACCAAAACATCACTCACATTAAAAGGCAAGGAAAATCAATTATAGTAAGGAGCGATAGTTTTAAATATAGTGCTTGAATAAAAAATTATTTGTATTCCTGGAATGATCTATCTACACTATGTACAGGCACTGAATAAAACCATTCTTGGAAATTTAACTTGGCTAAAACACACTCCTCTAAAGAAAAAAAACAACCATTCTATTTCCTGATACCTAATTTCTATTGCATTTAATCGGTAAAATTGCCCCTGAGTACAGTTACAAGCAAATGCTCTTAACTGACCTGGCCTTGGGCAAAATAGTCAAGAGACACCAACTCTACCCACCCCTGGCCTCTGGTTTCATAATGTATAATACAATCTTCCTTCTCTGGCAGCATTTTACTGGAGAACTTCTGGAGACAATTCCTTCAGTCCAAAGAGAAATAGGAAGAGGTATAACGTGGAACATCAGGATTACATCCACAAGTGCCCTGAACTCAACTCCAGCGACTCTCGCCTCCATTCCACTTCAGTCCCCCATTCTTATGGCCACAGCGAGGATTTCACATGACAGGAGACTTCTAACTCCTTTGACCCTTCCCAGTCTTTACGCCCTCAGCTCCCTCCTGGCCTCAGTTCCTTCCTGGCTTAGCTGACACCTGAGCAACTCTCATCAAGCATTCCTGCACCCTGAGCTTGTCATGCCATGCCCATAGCCTGTCCATCTCAGGAGCTGGCTACTCCTACAAAAAGAGCATATCCGTGCCAATGGATGTCACTACGTTCTCCTGGCCTCCAACCCACATCCTGCCCTTCACTCTAAAACAATCTGCCCACTTACCTTTGCTACACTTCCTCTCCTTTGTGTACCAAGAGAATACAAAGATTTAAGAGGGTGGCTCCGGCGTCAGAAACAGAAAAAGCCTGAATCCCTCCTTCATTCATTAACTTCTTTCACCTTTGGCAAGTCACTTAGCCTCTTTAAAACTGTTTCCTGATCCATAAAATGGGGATAATAGTAACTATCTCATAGTTACTGTGAGGATTAAATGAGATCGTAAAGTACTTAGCATAGGAGGCTCAACAAATGTTTTTGCTCTTATTCTTTCCAATAATTTGTTCCAAGCCTTTTACCACCTCTCTTAAAATTACCCTCTATGCATGCCATTCTCCTGACCAGGAGCAATTAATTTTGCCTCCTGCTTACCAAGAAACTTGAGGCAATCCAGCTTGAAATATCGTAATTCCCTGCCAACCTCCTACAAAGCTCTATGTGCTCCCATTTTTACCTTTCCCACTAATCTCAAGCCTAAACCTTCCCCCTGTGCTCGGATCCTGTCTGTCCAGACACTGCACTATCAACCATCCTCTATCACTGAAATATTTAGGCCCTTCCCCTTTACTTTTCAATATTTCCCTTTAACCTAAAAATGTGCTTAAATCTCTCTCAACACCAACAAAAAATTCCCAGAACACGCACTCCACACCATCCTGTGAATGCTGCCTTCTCCTTTCCTTCTCAGCCAAGCTATGGAGCGCAGCACACATGCTGCCTCTGCTGTCTCACCTCTCACTCACTCGTCACCCAAGAGAATATCATTTCTGGCCCTAGTTCCACCCTTACTTCCCCAAACAACACTGACACAGATCTCCATGGCCAATCACAGGAATCCTGCCCCCATGCCAACAAATGATTAGGAAGGGGTAACTGCCCAAACCTGGCCAATAAGATGAAGGCCAACATCCCAAACCTCTGCAACACTGCCGGAGCCATTTTCGTGTTCCAAAAGGGGACTTTCCTCCTCTGGCTATCATCCTGTGTGGCTGTGGTTCCTGAGGTTGCTTCAGGTCATGTGGCCGATAGCCTGGGAGTTAATCCCACTCACAGGGAGGGCAGAGATAAGAAAATAGAGAGAACTGGTGCGAAAGGCTTGATGCTCCCCCCCATGGAACCTGCACTACCCCTGGGCCTATCCTACCTGTGAGTTATGTATTATTTAAGATAATAAAATCTCCTAATTGTTTTTTTTTAAAAAAAAGGAGGGGATACAGGGATCAGTCATGTTTAGAAAACACTGGGTTAAAAACTGTTACACAGGTTCCTTTACGCTACGATTTCTCAGGATGTTAATATAGCGATGCACATTATAAAGCTTCCAGAACTGGGTTTTTCACATTTATGTGACCACCAAACCGGTCTCTCATCCTTTCTCTTTGTTTTTGCAGTGTACCTAAAAACATCTTCCAGAATTAAGAATTTGTAGGTGATCACTTAGAAAACTGATTTTTACCAGAGCAGCTGAAAAGAGTATATGACTGACTATTGGGATACAGTACAGCAATGACTGGGTAATACAGGCACAAAAACAGTGCTACGGGAGTCCAAAGGAATCGGCCAGTCGCTCGGAATGGCAGATGGGTTTCACGTTATGTGCCAACTCTAGCAAATTTTTAGTGGCAGCAGAAAAAGAAAGGAAAAAAGAAAAAAAAGCCTTACTTGATTAGTAATGATTGTCATGTGCATAGAAGGGCAGTTGTGACAAAATCCTAATTTATCCTGAGCCCTCTAAAGTGACAAATTCCTAAACACCTCCTAGAACTATTCCAAAATTCTCAAGTTTTGTTTATTGCTTTTTTTTTTTTTAAACCTGAATCAGGCCAGACTCATCTTTAGTAATTAAAAGGGTAATAAAGTGGCTAAGTGTAAAGGCTCCAGGATAAGAGAGACCTAGGTTAAATTCTTAGTTCTTGCCCTTGCAATGTAGCCTGGATACATCAGTTAGCCTTTGGAATCCTCAGTTTTCCCATCTATAACAGTCCCTAATGCACGTGGTAGATATAAAAATTAAATTAGGTAAAACATTCAAGCACCTGCATACAGTAAGTGTAATAAATGTTAAGTTTAGCTGTAATAATACCAAGGCATTCATTATATGGCAGTCACAGTATGACTCCTGTAGTACACGGATTTATCCACTGTATTTAACAGCCATGGATTAGAGTAAAATGGAGCCATTTCCCTGAACCCATTAGCAATGCCTAGAGGGGCTATGATAAGCAAATGGCAAAGATGATTACAAAGCACTCTTTAAAATAAGTGTTACTTGCCTTTAAGAAGACACAGAAAGTATATAAATCTAACAACTGGGTGATTATTACCTGCAAAAGGCAGACATCGTACATATTTTTTCCAGATCTCTCCATAGGGAAGGCCTAGAAACAATGATCAAATAGCAATGCGCCTCCATAACACCTAGAATGAGTCCTTACCCGCCCCCTCCCCAGACATGGGACTTTCAGCACTAAACTCAGCCATTTCTGAGCAAAGCAGGACCAGGATGGTCACTCACCCTACAAACAAACGGCGCAGGTGACGTCTGAAAAGCTGGGTCTGGGTGCGGCTGTGCTGCTCAGAGCTGAGGCAGGACAAGGTGTTGAAACACCATTTCCGATGAAAAGAAATCAGGGATCTTTTTGAAGAAATGGTTAATTCCAGGTGTAAGCAGAAAAGGCTCAAAATGAACCTAAAATATCTTGTTACAGGAAAACTCTCAAAGACTAATAGGGTCATATCAAAAGGACTCAGGAGCGAACCTGCAAAAGGCTCCCACTGGCCAAAGATGGAATTCTATAAGTTTCAAAAGGTAATAATTACAACTAATTGAAACTCATAAAATACGTTTAAATCCAGGAGCTCACAACATTATTTTTTAAAACACACAACTAATTGATTACCTTCACAGGATGATGGGGAACACACTCATTATCATGGGAACTGATAATGGGAAAGAATCTAGCATTTATTCTGCTTTTCTATATGAACTGTACCACTGTGTAACTACATAGTAGAAGAGGAAAAAAGTGTCTCTTTTAAAAAAGTATTCAGGGGCCGACCGAGTGGCTCAGTTGGTTAAGAGTTAGCTTAAGAGAGTGAGCTCTGAGCAACAGGGCCGCCAGTTCGATTCCCACATGGGCCAGTGAGCTGGCCCGAGCTGAGCTGCTGCTGAGCTGCCAACAGGTGGCAGAATGGCTCAGCTGGTGAGAGCACGTGCTCCTACCAACAAGACTGTCTGTTTGAGGGGCCGGCCAAGAGGCTCAGTTGGTTAAGAGCTCGAGCTCTGAGCAACAGGGTCGCCAGTTCGATTCCCACATGGGCCAGTGAGCTGCGCCCAAGCTCAGCTCCTGCTGAGCTGCCAACAGCTGGAAGGATGGCTCAGCTGGTGAAAGCACATGCTCTTACCAACAAGGTTGCCAGTTCTACCCCTGCATGGAATAGTGGACTATGCCCACCCACAACTAAGATTAAACACAGCAACAGCTCCTAATGCAACAAAAAGAAAGACTATCAGATATGTGCCTCCCAATGAAAGGTCACACCATCCCCTATAGCCCTGCCCAAAGGATGAAGCCTCTGGATGCAGCTGCCCATTTGCAGGACATACAAAGGAAAGAGGAACATGCTGAACTGCGTCCTTCGAATGCAATCAGCAAAACCCAGACTTAAGGAGATTTCCAGCTTCTTCAACAGATAAACTGCAAGGAAAAAAAAAAAAAGGACAGAGGGGACACATTTTTTTTTAATGGGCAAAAATAAACTACCATGTCCACAGATGCACATTTGAGTGGCAAAATTATTACAAGCAAGGAAGTGATGACTATAAAAGTGAAGATGGGGTTACTTAGGTAGAATGGGAAGGGCCGACATTGGGGTGGAGATATTGAGGGGCTCCTGGGGTTTTGAGAAGTAACAAGGATATTCTCTTTATAATTATTCACCCAACTATACATTTATTTTTTGTGATTTTCTGAATCTGCATTTTTAAATTTTATAATAAAAAAATTTTTTTAATGTAAAATCCATCATTTAACGGCTTCTATTTTCAAAGCACTTTTATAAATACTAAGTATTTGTATTTTCAAATACTATGAACAACCCCTAAAAGAATTTACTATCTCCATTTTTCAGATAAGGAGACTGAGGCTTAGAAATCTTAAGCAAGATGCCCATAGTTACAGGTTATTAGGGCAGGGTCAGGATTCGAATTCCGACAGCTAGCTGGCTGATTCACCATCATTCTCTTAAAGTCTATGCTCTATTGATCCCCAGCTATTCACTCATGAAATATTTATTACTGACCTATTAAATCATGCTAAGTGGTAAAGATACAGAAGGGAGTGTCTGCCTTCATAGAGTTCAAAGGTTAAAGAAAAAAGAAAGATAAGGAATCATCCAAGTGGGTATAAAATTACAATTGTGTTCAGTACGATGAAGGAAAGGTATATGGTGCTACGAAAATATACACAGCTGACAGACAGGGAAAGGTTCTCTGCAAAAGTGATGAAGTCTGAGGAAGAGAAATGAACTAGGTAAAAGGGCCGCAGGCTGCTCCAGGCAGAAGAAGCAATCGGCAAAGCCAGCACTGACAGAGGGAGCTTGGCACTTTGAGAACTGAGGATAGAAAGCAAGGAGTGAAGGTAGTTATGACTGACGGGAGATAAGGCTAAAGAAGTAAGAACAGGAAGCTACTGATGGGTTTTAATTAAACATGCTGCCGAGGAGAGATCTGATTGGGTTTGCATTTTTAAATGAATGAATTGAAGGACGAGCCACTAAGGAGGCAGAGAGACCAGCTGAGAGGCTATTGCAGTCATCTGGGTGGGAAAGGAGTGGATGGATGCCAAGACACTGACGAGCAGCAGTTCTCAACCTTCCTAATGCTGCAACCGCTTAATACAGTTCCTCATGCTGTGGTGACCCCAAACCATAAAATTATTTTCGTTGCTACTCTATAACTGTAATTTTGCTACTGTTATGAATCGTAATGTAAATATCTTTTTGTTTTCCGATGGTCTTAGGAGACCCCTGTGAAAGGGTCGTTCGACCCTCAAAGGGGTCGCAACCCACAGGTTGAAAACCGCTGCTCAAGAGGTAAGAAGACAGGACTTGATGGACTGCATACAGGGGAGTGAGGAGAAGGAGACGTCAAGGGCTCATAGGCTTCTGGCTATGGGACTTGACCTTCGGGAATGCTAGTCACTGACATAAGGGACAATGGAAGACGGATGGGGATGCTGGTCACGAGGAATGGGGACAGTTGGACTTGTTGAGTTCCAGGCACCAGTGTGAGTGCCAAGTGGAAATGTCAAGTTAAGCAGTTGAATAAATGAGTCTGAGGCCCAAAGAGAAGAGATCTGAGCCTGAGGAATAAATTTCTAATCCTCAGTGAGGAGATGGTTATTGTAGGGGGCTCAAGGGTGAGACAGCCTAAGAGTAACATAATAAAAAAAATTTATATATATATATATATATATATATATATATATATATATATATATATATATATAGCATTCAAAACCTCAGAAAGGTTTAGTAAAACAGGAAAAAAACTGTAAAGAAAAATATGAAATTAACTGCGTCAGGAAAAATACACTGAAATCCCTGGAACATTTAAGATGTTAATTTCACGTCTAACCAGTTGGCAGAGCCTGCATGCAGCCCTCAGGTGTTACCTACAGGAGCTGGCTTACATAGGAGGAAGAAACCTTTTGGGAGGTGGCTTGTATGTTAAGAGCTCCAAGTTAGAGACTAGAGAAAGCTTTGGAGCCAGGAGAGAAAGCTCTAGCTTGACCTCAGGTGTTGCTCCAAGGCAGAGAGAGAGAGAGGAACCACCAACAAAAGGGAAGGGGCTATCTTCCCAGGAGATGTAAACACGGCATAAGCTCCTCAGCTTCCATAACAAGGTTAAAAATTTTTTTAACCATGCCTGAATAAGAGAAACCAGGCTACACTCTCAGCTTCTATAAAGCACATACTATGGCTTTGGCTCAGAAAAATAAATAAATAAATAAAAAATAAAGGACTAAGCATTCCTAGATATCGAGCTTCAGGGGATTGAGACAACAATAATAGCCCAACAAGAAACGAGCTTTTTTACAGACTGGCAGTGGTCACAACACAGAAGCGTCTCTCAAGTGCTCTGTAGGCACCAGGAATGGAAGAATGTAAGTGAGCTTATTCACAAATACTCGTACATGAGACACTGCTGTGGACTCATAGAAATGGGGAGCGGGGGGGTAGGGGTGTGGAGTTAGGGGCACTGCCAGGTGAGGTCTTGCATGAGCAGATAAGAGCAAACACCTATAAAATTTTAGACACTACTATTAATGTAAATTCACTCATATATATAAGTATAGGTAGGAGAGAACTAAAGAAAGTCAGGTTTGAACTTACAAATGAGTATTTATAAAACTTTATCTAATTTTCCAAGAGGTGTATTTTACACTAAAATTGAAAACTTAATTGAATAGACTCTAGCGGCCTAAACAAGTTCAAGTGTCTTATCTTAAAAATGCACAAGTAGCTTTCCGGCGGTGACGACCTCCCCACGAGAACATGCCTCTCGCTAAGGAACTCCTTCATCCCTCTCCAGAAGAGGAGAAGAGGAAACACAAGAAGAAGCACCTGGTGCAGAGCCCCAACTCCTACTTCATGGACGTGAAATGCCCAGGATGCTATAAAATCACCACCGTCTTGAGCCATGCACAAACGGTAGTTTTGTGTGTTGGCTGCTCCACGGTCCTCTGTCAGCCCACAGGAGGAAAAGCAAGGCTTACAGAAGGATGCTCCTTCAGAAGGAAGCAGCACTAAAAGCCCCCTGAGTCAAGATGAGTGAGGAAGCATCCCAATAAACACATTTTGGATATATAAAAAAAAAAAAAAAATGCACAAGTAATTCCTTTTTCCCTTGGCCTCAGGGGCATTTTATTTGGAGTTGCCATGTTCATGGCTCTTTACATCCAGCTCATGGCTATTCACATACAGAAACCCCAGGTTGGCTGAAATATATACCAGGACTGGCCAGTCAGTACCTAGCATAACAGATAAGTACGGGCCAGCCCCAGGATGGAGCAGGCACACCTCACACTCCTTACCACATTCTCCTAGAGCAGCACCTGAGGCGAGTAACCTACCAAAATACAACCACGGGAAAAGCCCCACTTTGTCTGGAGAAACTATGGAAACACACACCCCAGGACTAACAGAGGATGTGGAAATAAGTACCTTGAACCCAGGCCCTGGGCCTCAGGGCATCCAGGGGAGCCTCTGAGAAGAGCTGCCTATCTACCCCAGTCATCATCACCCACCCAACCAACCAACCCTGGTTTGGAGGTGACCTAACAGTGAAGGGTTACAATATCAGTTCTGAGTTTGTAATTGTTTTTCTTTCAAAAGCAAAGCTGCAATTAAAAATAAAACTGGCAAGTTTGTGTGCCATCATTTTAATTCTGACAGCCTTTCAGAGACACTAGTCATTTTCTAAAGCCTGAGCCCTCAGCACCGAACTTGCTGAGTCACCTTTTCAGTACAATTGTGTGCACCATTCTGTCCCAAGGACTCACACATTTTAAGGAATTAGGGCACTTCCTACCACCCAAAATGATAAGGTCGGGAAATGAAACCTAAGATATTTTTAAGAAGGCAATATTTAATTCCTAGGGTAACATCACAGCATGCACTCAAAACAAAAGCAGCTTAAGATTCAAGAGAATTGGAAATAAACCTCCTAGGAGTGACCAGAATTTAAGCTCCAAGTAGAACGTTCAAGTTTGGAGACTTTTATCTTCACATTTGAAAATACACAGCAGGACCCTTTGGTTTGGGGTTGAATTTATTGTTTAAAGAGAATGTTAGGGCGCTCTTGAAAAGATTCTTGGACCTATCTGTAATGAAAACTAATGATAATAATGAATGTCAAAGAAAAATATCACCCACTCCTTTTTTTTCATTTTTTAAATTTATTAGTTTTAGGTGTACAAAACAATGCAATAGTTATACTTTTCACCCCTCACAAAGTGACCATCCCCCTCACCCAATTAACCAACCCCTCAACCGATATCTTACATATCTATTACAATTCCATCGACTGCACTCCCCTCACTGTACTCCACATCCCGTAATCACATATAAATCAAATTTTAGTTGACATACAATATTATTCAACAGCAGCTTCAGATGTACAGTGCAGTGGTCAAGCCTCTACACTGTCCATGAAGTGGTCTCCCACTCTTGAATTTACTGCCTCCTGTGCCATTCACACAGCTTTATTAACTCTCACTTTTTATCACTGCAACCGCAGGGTACATCTCTTCTCAAGTCCATCCCAATCACCTTTCCATTTAACATTGCTAAAGCCCAGCTCAGATGCTATCACTTTGGTGCTCAGAACGTATCAATAGCTGACATACCTGCAGGCTAAACTCCAATTCTACTCTCTCAACTGAGGACTTCCACAACCTGGACAAAACTACCTTTTCAATCCTAGCTCCTATGATTCATCTCATGTACTTACTGGCAACTCACATCCCAAATGGTACATGTACTCCATCTCTAGAACAGTTTACTTGGTTTATTTTATTTTATTTTTGTACAAATTATGAAAGTACATATTGCTTCCTTCAGACAGTTTTGCTAAATTCAAACACACACTTTCTGCCTTTCTTAGGATACATGTGTTAGTTTTGATGAGACTTTTTTATATTCTAGGTTTAATTATGTATCTTCTTTGAAGTTATCACTATTCATATATAAATTCATCTTATGCTTGCTAACTTTAAGAAATGGATTCTTCATAATAAAGATACAGAAAATCAATAATTTTCCTTTCTGTGTAATCAGTTTATATCAAGAGATTACAGGTATCAAAAAGTTTTTGGACTACATATTTGCATTTTTTTGTAAATGCGCAATATATATCTAGAAGAATAAACAACTATTAATAGTGGCTGTAGGGAAGAAATACTTTCATTGTATACCCTTTTATACCTTTTGATTTTTTTAAACCATGCGATTGTGTAACCTATGTAAAAAAAATACATTTAAAAATTATGAATAGGAGGCCGGCCGAGTGGCACGATGGTTAAGAACTGGCTTGGGACACCAGAGGGCCCCGGTTCGGATCCCACATATGAGGGCCAGCGACACTGCCCTCCACAGCTAAGATGCTGAACAACAGCTCAACCTGGAGCTGGGCTGCCATGAGTCACCCGCAATGGCGTAGACTGCAGCCCCTGTGGCAGTGGGTTGCCATAGGCTACCGTATGTAGCCAGCAGCCAGTGTGAGCGGACAGCAGCCGCAGTGAGAGGCCGTCCAGAAGCCGGCGACTGGTGTGCCTCGCCAGGGAAGAGCGCAATGATGGTGCCAACTTGGGCCAGTGAAGCAACGTCCTCCACAACTAGACTGAAGAACAAAAGGACAGCAACTTGTCTGTTCCCCTTCCCCCAATTCCCCAGCACTCTTCCCATCCCCCCAATTCGCCAATAAAAATCTTAAAAAAAAAAATTATGAATAGTATGAATTTAAAAGTAAGAAAACCCTTACACCACAGCAAGGGTTAGACAGGATCCTATAAAGGACTTTTCAAAAAGTCATCTTCCTCAAAAATATTTTTCCCACTAGCCACCATGACTTAAATCCCCTAGTTAAAATGCAAACAAATATTCTGAAGACAGTAAGTATATTATGCCATTATCCATGATCAAATTATTGAGGATTAGTTTATCACATTAGCATAATAAAGGGAAGTCACAAAGATGCTGTGTATAGCCTCCCTAATTGCTATTTCTTTCCTTTTTCCCTCAATTAACTAAATTCAGTTTCTTTTACTCAAAGAACTTTTGTATTAGTAAAAGAACTCATTTAGGGATTCTAGAAGGCCTGCCCAAGCCAACTGGCACCATGGATTGCTGTGTGAACGTTTTTACTGTCTCTATAAACATCTGCCCTCCCAGTCTTCTCTATCAGTCGGATCTACTCAGCTTCTAAGAGGGCTGGCACAGGGAGTAACTTGTTCATCTTTGAATCCTCCCAGCACTGAAAACATTGCCATGCGCTTACAGAAAGCAATTTTCCAAGCTCTCAGTGACACCTATTGCAAGGCTCTGACCCTTCTCTAGGAAACTGGTTGAAATTTCAAATCTGAAAATGTCAATGGGATACTTAAATTTGTTCTCAACTGAAACACTCATTCAGGCAAAATCCATCTACTGAGAGCTTACTATGTGCCTGGCAGTGGCACTCAGCAATGAGGCAAAAAATGATCTGACAAGATTAGGATAACAGATATGTAGCAGATATTTAGTAAATGCTTATTAATTAGATTTGATGAACTCCTTGAACTTGTCTGCCTAAACTGTGAAGTCTTTCATTACTCTTTTCTTTAGATGGCAGTAGACTTCAGTTTCTCATATGCTACTAGCACTTGACTTTGGTGGACTTTCTTTTATCAGCCCTCCAATCCTCATTAATTAATTGCTTACTTATTTTTGAACTTATGGGACATAAATCAAGAATTATCTAATAAAACACAATGTAACAGAAAAGAAAAAATCCATAGACTATGTGAAAAATTTACAGTTAAAAAAGCTATTCCTTCTTACCATCCTATCATCAAAATGTAAGAAATAATTTTCCCTTTTCCATTATATGAAGATGCACTTTGTAATGCTGGTCCAGTAATAAAAATAAGTTTTCTAAGCTATTGCTTCACTTTTGCCGTATTTCTCTTGCTGTTGCCTAAAGTCAGGTAACTGTGGCTCATGAATCGGAGGCTCTTGGTCCAGGTGCGTTAACTGGCCTGACACAAGACCAAGCCACAAGCCTGGACTATGACAGCTTACTCAGCAAAGCTGAACAGCTATCATATGAGGAGAAGGCCAGCCCCAGAGCATCACAGCTCCAGTCTTCTGGCCTAAAACCAAACCTAAGTTTTCCTAAAGTGAGGCCCAGATATCAACAGTCAAGTCTTGAGCATCAACCTTCCTGACCTTACACAAAAGTTTCCTTAGTACCTGAAAACACCACTGGATATTCTTTCTACCTGACATAAAAGTTATTTTTACAATTTTAATCAGTAGTGATTCCCACTCAAGTAAAATCAAAATCTTTGCTCATCAGAGACACCTAAGAGATACTAGATTAACGGGGGGGGGG
>NW_017731838.1:384209-395234 GCF_001890085.2 Hipposideros armiger | reverse complement strand
GACGACAAAGTTAGCAACCTGAAACAGACAATTTTCTTCATTACCATCAGCAAACACTTCTTGAGCAAGAGAGAACAAAAGGCATCAACCATGGGTCCTAACAACATTGAGTTTACAGCCCATAACTACACGGTGAAGCATGCAAAAGCATTTGAACAGACATGAAACCACATTTTCCCTTTTAGTTCAGGCTTCTCCAGTTGCCTACTTTTAACAATGTATGCATTTTTCCCTCTATAGAAGGAAGCCAGGAAGAAGAAAAAAAAGAGGAAGGAAGGAGAGAAAGGAGGAGGGAAGGAAGGACAAAGAGATCCGGGTGTCTGACTTGTCTAGCTGATACTAGAAGAATCCAAAATATATAAGAATAAATGAGGATTCTTTTCTTCATGCTGAATAAAATGTTCTGCAGTCAAGTAGTCACTGTATCTTAAGAGGCACCATTTGGTTCACTGCTGAACAGCCTCCCCCTCCAAATATGTTTGATGACCTGTGTGGTCCAACTCCTACCCCCACAGAACTGAGAGACAGTTTATACTACACCACATATTTATGCTTCCATTCACAAAGAGAACATTTGGAGAAAAAAAAAACTTAAACACACATTACTGGAAATACAGCACAACTAAAGGCACCAGTATTATTTAAAAAAAAGAATTTTCTGTAAATAATACGCATTTCAACTCTAACATATAACTTAGAAAGTAAATTTCTTAATGTACTTGTTTTCTTACTTAAGGCTTTTACAAGAATCCAAGTTCTAAAAAACTGACCAATAATCTACTTTCCTTAGATTATACTTCACCTCTTTTATTACCTAAATTGTCAGGTAGTATACATGAGAGATTATGTACTCGTATGCTGCTTCATTTTCTGTCACCTTAAAAGTATTCTTTTCTCTAATATCGCTACTAAACCATCTTTCTGGATGATAATCCAAGTTTTATCTACCCAGAGGTGCAAGAGAACTGGAAGATTTGGGAGAATGTACTTTCCCATGTAACAGGGTGGTAACCCACAACATGAGGCTTCCAGACCTTAAGAGGTGGACTACATGTAATACTATGGCTTTGACCCTGACCTCACCTTCTAAACTTCCTGTCCCCTTTACTAGGCACTCTTAATCATTAACTCTTAATCACTTTCTGTTTCATAAGGATTTATCACTATTCAAAAGTATCTCATTTGTTTACTGTCTGATCCCCCATAAGAATATAATCTCCAGAGAGCTGGGCTTTCTTATGTCTTGTTGATTCAACCCCTGCTTCCAGAATAATACCTGGCTTGTACAAAATACTCGACAAATACATACTGAATTATAACTTGTTACAATATTCGAAAGAATTGCAACGTAATGTGTAATGATCAATGATGTCATTTATAATTGATCAATGATCAATAAAACAACTAGTAAAATCTTGGGGTCCTTGTTTATGATTGTAGAGAAAAAGCAAGAGGAAAAACACACCTGCTCATCCACTCTTGCTAAATTAGACATGAAAAAAAATGGACAGCTAAGTGAAGGTTTTTAAGAAAAATTAATATTATTAATTTTTGAGACAACTAATGAAAACAGAAGTTCCTCTTTCTTTATACACTAAATTGCTGATCAACTTACTGAGTGAGGATACCCTTCAGCCATTATCTAAGCGCTGCATTCAGACTCAAGAAAGGATAATTTTGGTGAAGAGCGCGACGATTTTTACAAAGGAGTGATGATTTTTACGAAAGGAGTAAGCCGGTGCTATCATAAGCAAACACAAAGCCCGGGGGGGTAATGGTCCTCTAACAAATGTTCTTACGAAGTTGAGCCACTGCCATTTCCCTTCCCCAAAGTGCGTGGACAACTTCAGTTTAATGCTAGTATCCTTCAGTCAAGCAGCGAGTGTCAGGCTGTGACAGAATCGACTTCATTTAAAGGGGTTATGAGACAGAAGCTCGGAGGCAGAGAAAGTAGTGGTCTGGCGCTAAGGAAGTGACTAAAATACTGTTCTTTCCTCTCTTTCCTAAGCACCGCCCTTACTGTCCCATGCCTCACCGAGGAAAGCTTTCTTTTGTTGCACCCTACAGTGATTTCTGGCACCCTCTTTCTAAATCACAGAAACTGGCCGGGACTGCTTACTTCTCAACATGGTGGAGACAGGATGTTGTGATAGAAGGCGCACACAGGTTTGGGTGTGAGGGTAGGTGAATGACCTGGGTCAAGTTAGTGTCTCTGGGCCAAGTTCCCCACAGAGAACGGTTGCAAGAACCACCTACAACGACTAATACCGGGTGCAGCGCCTGCGTACAGGGAACGCCGTGCTCCCCTTTCTTCCACTCACCAACTGCAGAGCAGCATCGAAGAATGGGGATGCTTTTTCAACTAGCAAGGTTGTGGCCGAGGATGGTTGTGGAGCGACTACACCACCTAATACGGTCCACCTCGGCCAGCCCCCCCGATCCCCGAGCCCGCCCCCCGCGGGGGCCGAGGGAGCGCTCAGGTCCTACCGCGGGGCGGGCAACCCCAGCCGCGTCTCTCTCGAGCTTTCAGCTTCAAGGCGGGGAGCCCGGCTGGAGAGGAGCGGCCCCGCCGCCACCACTGGGTCTCCGACAGCAGGCAGCTGGCACCGGAAGCGGGGAGGGCCGGCCCGAGGCCCCCGGGCGCGAGGCGGGAGGAAACCCGTACTTACCCCGGGCTGGCGGCTGGCGGCCGCGGCTAGGCGTCTCCAGGCGGCGGCGAAGTCGGGCGGCGGGGCTCGGGGGCTCCGGAAGACGAGGGAGAACAGGGTCCCCAGCAGGAAGGCGGCCGCGGCGCAGCCCAGGTACAAGCTGAGCCTGAGCAGGACGGTGCACGGCCCCGCGCCTCCTGCCCCCTGCCAGTAGCCGGGCCCCAGGTAGGAGAGGGACACAGCGGCGAGTACGGCCACGACCACTGGCACCCGCCGGCTCCCGCCGCCAGGCGGTCCCCTTGGGGCCGCCGCATCATCCCTGAGCTCCGGCCGCCGCTCACCCGGGGCTCCCACGGTCGGCGCGGGGCCGAGGCCGGCGCCGCTGCTGTCGGTGGCATCGGGGTGCATGCTGCTTCCTGTGCCGCTAAGGACAGGCACATCTCCTGCCCTGCTGTCCCCCGGCGATGCCCTGGACGGTGGCCTCTGCGCGGCGCCTCCTCCCCTCGCCGCTCCCGCCGCCGCCGCTCGGGAGGCAGAGGGAGTCCGCGCTCATGCCCTCGCCGGCGGCACACCGAGGGAACGGCTCCAACAGACGCCGCTGAATTCTTCTGGGCGACCCCTCAGCGCCGCCACCCGGCGCCGGGCCCGCAGCTGCCCGGCCCGGCGCGCCCAGGTAGCCGGGCAGTGTTATGACTTAAGCGGACCAAGCCCGAGGCGGGGCGGGGAGGGGGCGGGGGCGGGGGCGGCCCTGAAGTGCGTGTCAGGCTGGGGGTGGAGAGCAACCACGGCCCGCTGAGTGACAGCTGGGAGGGGCCCGACTCCGCCCGCCACGGCCGCCCTCCGCGGGGAGGGGGGAGGGTCCGACCCACCTCTGCCCCACCAGGGAGAGGGCGAAACCAAGGGCTGCGAAAACTGCTCTGTCCAGTGTCTCCGGGTCCCTCCAGGACACCGTCTGTTGATGGAAAATTTTGCTGCAGGTGTCAGAAGCATTTGTAATTCTCTAGCTCAGGTGATTCCTTAAATCCTCGCTCTACGCTCATCTTTGACAACCTCCTCGCAGGCTTACAGCCTCTCCCAAATTCTGCCTTGTTTTCACCTGCTATTTAAATAGGCAACCATACCTGATCTTCACTTTTAACACAGTTCCCTCAACAACCTTCCCTTTCCCATCCGGCCGCCTCAGGGAAGGAAATCAGACAAACGTGGAGTAAATGAAGCCTGCATTTCCTAGTTGTGCTAAGGCCCAAGAAGTGGGACTGGTGCCAGACGGTGTACCAGCTGCCATCATCACTTCCGCTCCAAGTCCCTACATTTTTGTTGCCAACGATTCAGTATAAATGCTATTGCCCACACAAGTGAAAGTGGTCCAAATAATTTTTAGAGTACGTACTTATTTTCCTCTTCTATCACGGTCCCAGGGTTAAAATACAGATAAGGCTTACTGAGAAGATGCTAATATGCTAGCTCAATACTAACAATTACTATCACGACCAATAATAAAGCAGATGTATCTTTAATGGCTAAAGGAATTCTAAAACAAATAAGGAATTCTAAAGAGATTGATGATTATTTAAAAGGGGGGGGGAGGGTTGTAAGAGTAGAGAGGGCAAATCCAGAACAGAAAGGGGAAGAAAAGGAAGGAGGTAAATAGATGGGAGAAGCAGTGAGAAATAAATAAGGAAATGGGAAACATTTTTAAGCAAAATCCCAGAACTCTTTCCATGCAACCATTCAACCATCGTGAGCAATGTCAACTGAAAAGGGCTATTGTTTTCCAATAAATTGAATTATATCCTGCTTCCCAGGAAGCATAGTTAAGAAAAATAAGCATTAAAATGTTTTTATATACTATGACTATAGTGTTTTTCTATAAGGAATCATCTGTCATTTCAACAAAGAAAAAAATACAACATTCATGTGAATTAAACTAAAATATTTAGTGGATATTTATTCTTTTAAAACAAAATATTATCCAAGAGGTTATTATTCAACAAAAAAGAGAAACACTGGTGTCCATAGACATATACCCATGAATTCATGTCTTCATAATTAATTTCCCTGGAATGGCATAGATTCAAGTGTGAAATAAGTCTAAAAAAATTATCCCTAAACATTTAGCACTAACGAAACAGCATAGATATGAATTATTTTATTTATCTATATAAAAACAAGTGCATTTACTTTTGTCATTTTTAAAAAGCTTTTGACTTTAATTAGTATTCATGGGACACTTTATTCTTATATCTTGTAAGTCAAAGACAATGAGTGCCTTATGCAAGATACGACCTTGCCATGTCTAGGTGATGCCATCAAAAAAGTTACTACTTTCCTGTTCTCCTTGCCTTTCTTCCCCTCCCCCCGCCACCTTTTAAAAATAAAGCAGTGTAACTAATTTTGAAGGAACCCTTTTGCCTCTAAAATAGTTAAAATTCATCGCACTGGGGCTCCTCAAAGTATATCCTACTAATCCACATTATTTCAAATAAAACATGGTAGCTTGTTATTAACAACAATCGTATCTATATTTCTTGATCATTTACATGCCAAGGTCTGTGTGCTAAGGGCTATATATACACTTTCCAATTTAAACCATAGCTGAGAATAATAACTAATTGAACACTTACTATGTGCCAGATACTGTTCTAAGCACTGGACAGACTTCATCTAATCTTCACAATACCCCTGATAATGCTATCTCTAACTACAAAAGGCACAGACGGTATAATACTTGCTCAATATTACAAAGCCAACAAATATCAGTACTGGGACTTGATAATCACCCCATGTGGTCTGGCTTTAGAGCCTGTGCATTTGATCACTTTGCCATTGTGCTTCCTAAAAACTCTGTCATTTAATCATCCCATACTACAGAGGAGAAAATCCATGAGCTTGAGATCTGTATTCTATGCTTAAGTGTTCAGTTTTGTTGCTTTGTGAGTATAGCTGGTACCTTAAACAGCACCATGACAAGTGTTAAGTGACTGTGACTTAACCAGTAATGGAGAAACTGGTTTTTTATTGAGATCCTTGGTCTGCAACTCAAGACCATGATCTTTCCAACACACCTGTATATTGTTCCCAAAAATAATGCAGATCTGGAGAAACGTATACTTATGGTCAGAAAACTTCTTAAAGCATAAGTCCTTTTGCTAAGCCAGCATTGACACTTCAAACATCTCCTTAACAAGTAGTAGTTGGGCCTGTACCCTAGGAAAGGTCTGAGGAACACTGAGAGGTGAGGTAAGATAAGGGGATACAAGGCAGTGACTAGGATGGAACTACTGAGGGAGATGAGGCTGGAAGTCAGGTATTAAATTAGAATCCAGGTATTCCTTCCCAGAAGTCGCTGTTGAGTCCTCCCAGGTCTAAGGTTAAAGAGCAAATTAAGCAGGGATGCCTTATTTATATTCCTTAAAGCTAGCACAGGCTATAACAATGCTCCCATAGGCTGTCTTCATTTTCTTATGTAAGATGGGAATGACAGCTGCCTTAACTCATTAGGATATAAGACAAATTAAGTGGAAACAATGTGACATTTAAAATATTAAGCAGTGTAAATAGGGAGACAACACGTGATCGCTGCCAAAATAATACATCTTCCTCTTCACAAGTTAGTATATTTCTCCTTCAAGCCCCTGATCCATCTTAGAGGTACCCACAGGATTAGAGAGAAAACCACAGTATTTGCCCTTGACCACTTTAAGGAAAATTAGAATAAATATATTAATGTTGAGTCAAAAGACCTGGATATTCTATTTTCTTCTATTGAATTCACTGTAAGACCCTAACGGGTTGGTTAATCCCTCTTTCTTGTAAATTATCCAGCAGAGTGTGGGTTACAAAAAATATTGATATAAGCATGGCCAAACTTCAAAAATATAAAAATCATAAAATACTTTACAAATAGACTGCTAAAGCTTAAAGAAAATGTACTGCAGCATTTCTAAGAGGAAGATGAATCTCTGAACAAAATTTTAGAACATACAAATTTTGCTGAGTGAGGTTCCATGTGAGTACAGCCATAACTCATTTTATTGCACTTTTGTGATCAGTGATCTTTGATGTTACTTTTGTAATGTTTTAGGGCACCATGAACCACACCCATATAAGATAGCCACATTTTTAAATAAATGTGTTCTGACTGGCCATTCCTCTCTCCCCACCCCGCAGCTTCACTATTTTCTCAGACACAACAATACTGACATCTGGCCAATTAATAACCCTACAATGGCCTCTAAGTGTTCAAGTGAAGAGTCGCATGTTTTCACTTAAAATAAAAAGCTAGAAATAATTAAGCTTAGTGAGGAAGGCATGTAAAGCTGAGACAGGCCAAAAGCTAGGCCTCTTAAACCAAACAGCCAAACTGTGAATGCAAAGGAAAAGTCCTTGAAGAAAATAAAAAGTGCTACTCCAGTGAACACATGAATGATAAGAAAACAAAACAGCCTTATTGCTGATACAGAGAAAGTTTTTTGACAGTCTTGATAGAAGATCAAGCCAAATTCCCTTAACCTAAAACCTAACAAGGCCCTAACTCTCTTCAATCCTATAAAAGCTGAGGGATGAGGAAGCTGCAGAAGAAAGGCTTGAAGTTAGCAGAGGTTGATTCATGAGGTTTACAGAAAGAAGCTATTTCCATAACATTGAAGTGGAAGGTGAAGCAGCAAATGCTGATGTAGAAGCAACGTATCTAGAAAATCTAGCTAAGATAATTAATGAAGGTGGCTAAACTAAAAACAGATTTTCAATGTAGACAAAATAGCCTCCTATTGGAAGAAAATGCCATGTAGTGTTTTCATAGCTAGAGAGAAGTCAATGCCTGGTTTCCAGACTTCAAAGGATAGTTTGACTCTGTTGTTCGGGGCTAATGCAACTGGTGACTTTAAATTGAAGCCAGGTCTCATTTACGATTACAAAAATCCTAGGGCCCTTAAGAATTATGCTAAATCTACTCTGCCTGTGCTCCATAAATGAAATAAAGCATAGATGACAGCACATCTGTTTATAACATAGTTTACCGAATATTTTAAGCCTACTGTTGAGACCTACTGCTCAGAAAAAAAAGATTCCTTTCAAAATATTACTGTTCATTGACAATGCACCTGGTCACCCAAGAGCTTTGATAGATATGGACAGCAAGATTAAAATTATTTTCATGTCTGCTAAAACAACATTCTACAGTCCATGGATCAAGGAGTAATTTTGACTTTCAAGTCTTACTATTTAAGAAATATGTTTTGTAAAGACTATAGCTGCCATAGACGGTAATTACTCTGATGATCTGGGTAAAGTAAATAAAAAACCTGGAAAAGATTCACCATTCTAGATGCTATTAAGAACATTCGTGATTCTTGGGACGAGGTCAAAATATCAACATTAACAGGAGTTTGAGAGAAGTGGATTCCAACCCTCATGAATGACTTTGAGAGGTTTAAGACTTCAGTGGAGAGGTTAACTACAGATGCAGTAGAAATAGCAACAGAAGTAGAAATAGCAAGAAAAGCAGAATTAGAACTGGCCTGAAAATGTGACTGAATTGCTGCAATCTCACAGTAAAACTTTAACGAATGAGGAGTTGCTTCTTATGGATGAGCAAAAAAAGTGGTTTCCTGAGATGGAATCTACTCCTGATGAAGATGCTGTGAAGATTGTTGAAATGACAGAAAAGGAATTAGAATATTACATACACTTAATTAATAAGGCAGCAAACTTCACTGTCTTATTTTAAGAAATTGTCACAGCCACCCCAACCTTCAGTAACCCGATCAGTCAACAGCCATCAACAAAGAGGCAAGAACCCCCTCACCAGCAAAAGGATTACAACTCATTGAAGGCTCAGATAACAGCACTTTTTAGCAATAAATTACTTTTTAATTAAGGCATGTACATTTTTAAAGACATACTGCTATTGCACACTTAACAGACTACAGTAGTGTAAACATAACTTTTATATGCACTGGGAAACCAATAATTTCATGTGACTCGCTTTACTGCAAAATTTGCTTTGTATTGATGGTCTGGAACCAAACCCGCAATATCTCTGAGGTATGCCTGTAAGTAAAAATATTTATATTCAGAAACTTCCAGGCAGAAATGTCTTCGTATTAGTCTTCAAAGAGAAGGACAATTACATAGGCAAGTATTGTAAATTAAAGTAGGTGGTATCCAGATAAAGAGTTAACAAGAGTAGATCACAAAAGAGTAATTTCCATTTATCTAAGTTATGACCTGAGATGTAGATAAATGTGGCATGTCAACTATCTACTGTTTCATAATAAACTACTACGAAAAAACACGTTTCCTGATGATTTTATGGATCAGCAATTTGGGCTGGAGGCAGTCAGGCGGTTCTTCTGCTCTTCTTGCCTGGGGTCACTGATGACGCTGTGGTCTCCTGGTGCACAGGAGGGGGGCATCTTTGAGGCACCATTTTTCTACCACACCTACCATGTGCCTGTGAACTCAAAAACGGAAAATTACGCCATTCAATATATTCTACAGATCTCATTCTTCCCTTTGATTGTTTGCACCACCTACCTCGTACGAGGACTTTCTAACGTGTGATCAGTCCCTCGACCGCAGAATTAGTTGTTTGAACAGCAATTTGCTGCTATAAACAATCACAAACGCACATCCGCCCCCATTTTTGTTATTACTGTTACTGCTTTGGTAAGGAATTACAAGAAAATGAAAGCAGCTTTCCCTTAATAGCCACAATAACAACTAGGCTCACCAGCATTGCCACTCATAACGGGGGCAGTAGCAGTAAGACCTCGAGGCAGCGCTGGGCAACTGAGGGCCCGGACTATTACTCCCTGGAGGACCATTACTTTCTTCACGTGGTCCCTCCCACAGGAGAAGGGCAGGCCTAGCCTCCAGCTCCCCGCCACCCGGAGCGGGCAGGGCCGGTGGAGTCCCTCCAGGCGGTCCCGGCCCCCCGCGCTCTATGACGCCCGCCGCCCGGAGCGGCACAGCGTGGGCACCTGGCCCCTGCCCAGTTCCCGCGACGCTCGCGAGTCTGCTCCGGCAACTTCCTTTCCCTCTCCGCTCTCTCCGCCTCCGGAAGCCGAGCGGCGCTGCTGGGAGCCCCGGGGAGGGGCCGCGGGAGCGCGCTGGCGCGTGCGCGCGAGCTCAAAACGCCGCGGGGGGCGCGCGCGTGGCGGCGGTAGCGGCCACAGCACCCAGGTGAGCGGCGCGCGAGCGACACCCCCTCTTCCAGCGCCCGTCACTCTCCTCACGGTTCGGGATCCGTTTCCCCTCTCTGGAGCCGGGGCAGCGGCGAACACTCTGGGTTGGTATAGGGAAGCTCGCGCGGGAAAGGAGGAGGCGGGCCGGCCGGGATCCCCGGCCCTTTGCTTCGCCTTGTCTCCGTCCCGGTCAGCCCCTCGGGCGGCGGATCTAAGCACAACAGAGGCGTCCGAACCGGCGGGTCCCTGGGGCCGCCCGAATCCACAAGCCGGCGTCGGTGGGAAGGCCCGGCCGGTCCTCCGGATTCGTGGTGGCGTGGGGGGTCGGGGCGGCTCTAAAAGAAGAAGTGGTCGCGACCGGGATCCGGGCTCAGGTCGCAGCCGCTCACCTTCGTGGACTTGAACCTGAACCCCGAGGCGTGAAGAGGTGTCAGTTATCTTCCGCTACCTCGGCTGGGCCCGGAGGGGGTGGTGGACCAAGCCTCGAATTACTGAAAAACAGATGTATACTTTGGGCCTAGATTTTCGTGTACCCCCATCGGTTACCTTCTTTGGACCATCTTATTATATACTATATAACTACAGAAACGTAGTGTCCCAGTAACAAAATGAATTTCAGAATTTTAGATTTTCATTTGTGTGTTTACCAGATGTATCATGAAAGCGTTAGCATTTCTATTGTTAGCTCTGCAGAAGCTATACTAACAGTGAGTGTCCCGGTGATTCCCGGGCAGCTTTGGCAGACACCTGTCTTCATCGTTAAGGTCTGATGAACTGTCATTTCATTTTTACCGGTCCCCAATATGTTGCAAAGAGAATTGACTATCTTAAGTCCACATTTTTTGTTATTCTCTAATGTAAATGGAATCTCTCTAACTTTGAAGTAAATGTTATCAAAAGGATTGCTTAGTGGATGGGATTGTTAGATAATTTTTGTGTAAATAAGCTGAGCGTTTAAATCCTTAAAACAACCGTATCTGTTGGATATTGTGAACCTAAATTTAACCTGTAAAGTTACCCAGGCACTGTGCTGGGTACCACCTATCATGAACTGACCACCTAGGGAGGCAGATGCTTACAACTATTTGGGACTACATGAGCCACGGAAATGAAATGCAGATAAGGGGATAGTAAGGTGTGTGTGTGTGTGTGTGTGTGTGTGTGTGTGTGTGTGTGTGTGTGTGTGTGTG
>NW_017731838.1:361859-382419 GCF_001890085.2 Hipposideros armiger | reverse complement strand
GGGGAACAGACAAGTTGCTGTCCTTTTGTTCTTCAGTCTAGTTGTGGAGGACATCGCTTCACTGGCCCATGTTGGTATTATCATTGTGCTCTTCCCCAGTGAGGCAGTCGCTCACCGGCCATTGGACGGCCGCTCACAGCGGCTCACGGCAGCTCACAAAAGTTCACGCCAGCCCCACTGCAGCATACGCCGTGGCTGCACCCACAGCAGCCCAGCTCCAGGTCAAGCTGTTGTTCACCATCTTAGCTGTAGAGGGCGCAGTGTCACTGACCCTCATGTGGGATCCAGACCTGGGCCCTGCTGCTCAGAGCTGGCGTCCCAAACCAACTCCTAACCAATGCGCCACTCTGCCAGCCCTGAGTAAACATTTTTGTAGATCTTAACTTATCCTTTTTGACTGGTACATGGTATATCATATACAACATTTGGTTATCCATCTTTCTCTTACAAGACATTGAGTTTTTTTCTAATTCATTGCTGTAACAGTGCTGTGGTGAACATCCTTGTATATGTACCTAGGCACACACAACCAGGGATTGCCAGAACCAAGTTTAAGCCTGGATGTGTCTGACTTAGTTCATTCTTTTTCACTGTGCAGACTCCCAGTCATCACTTATTTGCTTTATTGCATGGACACTTATGATAACAGTGATGGAAATATTAAAAATGCAGTGGGATTGTGGATTTTTCTTCTAACAGGCCAACTCTTAATTTTTGCCTTTCCCCCCACCCCTAGGTTTTGTTTAAATGTATAAATTGAATTACTATTCCAGTATGGATAACAATGGATAACTGCATTTTTCATGTTGATATATCACCTAAATCAGGGGTTCATAAACTTCTTCAGTAAAGGGTCATTTGGTAAATATTTTAGGTTTTGTGGGCCATAAGGTCTCTGTTATAACTACTCAACTCTACAATTGTGGTGAGAAAGCTGTCAGAAACAATATTTAAACCTGTGAGTGGGGCTGTGTGATATTGTAATTTATAAGATATTTGGTCCAGGTTTTCTGGCTAACACCTCCCCAAACTCTTGGAATTTCCTAAGCATAGAGTGATTCTGGTGTTTTTGTTATGTTAATGAGGTGACTTTTGGACCCCACCCAAGGTTGAGGACTGGTTGCCAGGAGAACCAACAAGTTAGAGGTTTGGAACTTTTAGTCCCGCCTTCACCCTCTGGGAAGGGAGAGGAGCTGAGATTGAATTGCCAGTGGCCAATGATTTAGTCAGTCATGACTATGGAAGGAAGCCTCCATAAAAACCCTGGAGGATATTCTTTTTCAGAGTGCTTCCATGTGCCACTGTGCCAACCTCAAGCTCCACAATGACAGAAGCTCCTTTATTTGGGACCTTGCCCTACGTATCTCTTCATCTGGCTGTTGATTGGTGTTCCTCAATATCCTTTGTAAGAAATCGAGATAATCTAGTGAGTAAATGGCTATTCTTGAATTCTGTGAACTGTTCTAGCAAATTAATCGAACCCAAGGAGGGGTGGGTGGGAATCTCTGATTTAGGGCATTAATCTGTTAGGGGAAATAATATTTCTTGTATTTTAATATTTATTAGGTATAAGTTTTATCTAATTTTTCTTAAATCTTTAAGATTTACTTAACACATCTTGTTTCAGTTTATATCCAATGATGTGTTAGAATTTTAAAATTCACTTGTACTTTAATTTTCACTTAGTTTAAATATCCCTGAATATGGTACACCATTTGAAAATGTGCTTAACAGCACAATTATGATTTTACTATATTTGATTTTCTTAAATACCTCTAACACCTGACAAGGCATACTTACAGAAGACTGAATGAAGGAAATCTTCCCAAACACTTAGATGTTGTTTATAAACCTAATCATTCTAAACTTAAAGATTTAATCAGATTCCCTTAAGCATTTAAAAGTGCATTACAAACTTAAAATTTTATAAGTTTAATACATCAGAATCTCTTAAATTTTTAAAAAACTTAAAGGCAGACAAATTATCCAATGATGATAAAATGTATTACCACATATACTTTAACCTATTAATTTATTGTATTAGTATTAATAGTATAAGTTTGGTTGATTTTAAAATCATGTCTATACTTGTTTTTATAAATTGCAGAGTCACTTAACTAAAGGCTGCAGATTGTCATGGCTGATTTAATCTTTATTGCTTGATTGGATATAATGGAATTAATCATATGAATATAGTGAGCCATAATTGGATTGTTAGCTATGTGTTATTATGGAAATTTATGTATTCCTTTTTTTTAACATAACTCATACTGTTTGCCCTTTCTGAATATCATTATGAACTGATGATTTTCCAAAGAATTACTTTTTAATTTTTATGTGTATTTTGTGTTTTTGTTTTTCAGTGCTAAATTGTTCGTCTTGGAAAGTGCAAGCCCCTTTGAACTGGATTCTTTGTTTTATTACCACTCCCCCAGGCATATTAGAATATTGTGCTTTCTGGCAACAATAAGATATTCCAGGCCCTTCTTGAGTATTTTTGTTTGTTTTTTTGGTTTTGTTTTGGGTTTCTGTTGTTGTTTGTCTTTTGCCTCCAGAAATGGAATCAGCTGCCTTCCAAGTTCCTGATTTTTAAAATTTATTTATTTATTTATTTAGAATAGTATTAGAGATTAAATTCTGAATGCGAGATTATTAGTAATAGGAATTGTGGCGCTGCTACTAAGACCAATAAGAGAAAGAAAAATATTTTTTAAAGGCCTTGACTTCATAATGATGTTTCTAATTTAATTCCAACTGTATAAAGTATTAAAATATTTTTAAATCAATTTTAATTTTTTTTTTAAAGATTTTATTGGGGAATTGGGGGAGGGGAACAGACACGTTGCTTCCCTTTTGTTCTTCAGTCTAGTTGTGGAGGACGCCACTTCACTGGCCCATGTTGGTATTATGATCACTGCACTCTTCCCAGCTCAGGCAGTCGCTCGCCAGCCAATGGACAGCAGCTCACTGCAGCTTCACCGGCTGCCAGCCGCTCATGCTGGCTGCCGGCCACTCACAGCAGCCCACTGCAGCCCCATTGCAGCCTATGCTGTCGCTGGCCACTCACGGCAGCCCAGCGCCAGGTCAAGCTGTTGTTCACCATCTTAGCTGTAGAGGGCGCAGCATCACTGGCCCATGTGGGAACCGAACTGACAGCCCTGCTGGTCAGAGCTCACACTCCCAAGCCAATTCTTAACCAACTGGACCACTCAGCTGACCCCCCCAATATAATTTTTTAATCAGAGCACCATATATATATATATATATATATATGTAAATTACAATTCAACTAGTAATCTAAGGCCTATAACCCAAACAGTGGTTTTTGCACCATGCTAGAGGCAACTACTTTGAATATTTTTATCCATTTATTCTAATATTTAACTCCATGTATCTAAATAATATGCTTTTATTTTTCCATTTTAGACAATTTACTATGAAATATCTCTTATACCAGACTCTCTTTAATACAATAATACATATGTATATACTCTTCCCTTGTCATCTTCCATATGTGGTTATGTCACAGTTTGTGATTAAACATTTAGAGGTTTGACTCCGAGCTACCTGTACAGCCTATGTGTATGCTTTTAAGTTTTTCTTCCCCTATAAGAAGGGATAGAGGCAACTTTTACTTTTAATAGGTATCGCCTTTCTGCTGCTGCTTCAATAACTGCAGTGAAGGAGCAGAATAGGGCAAAGACAAGTACTGAAATGGGGAAGTTTGTCAATCTTCATTGAACTACATCCACTTAAATAATGTGTTCGGGCTGGCTTAGCTGATTGAATGAGGTTTTAACTCCATCCTTTATTATTTTAAACTCTAACTGCACCTAATTTATGTAAGGCAGATTTTCCTTAGGGTATGTGATATGACTGCTTTGATCTATTATTTTCTTGTGAACTGAATTATTGGACCTATTTTTCAAATTATTGATACTTGATATTGCTCCTGTCATTTCACTGGGTTTTTTTTTTTTTTGGTGATTTTGGGGGGTTCATATATTAACCTAACTTCTTGGTTTGGAAAAATGATGAATTACTACATAAAAATGAAAACAATTTTGAAATTACTCTTTAGTCTGATGGTTACATTTTCCTCCTTTTCAGATATATTTTTGCCATCATGGATCGGTTTGGAGATATATCAGAAGGTGAAGTAGACCATTCTTTCTTTGACAGTGACTTTGAAGAAGCAAAGAAAAGTGAAAGTAACTCAGTTTTTGACAGGCATAATGGTGACCATGAAGAGAGAATAGACAAAGATACGGAAAATGTAAACTTGAAATTTGGAATGCATAGAAAAGAAAAGGATCTTACTGAGAAAGGAAATGAAAGAAAAGAGAAAATTCCTCCAGAAGAACACCCTGTAGAAAATAATAGTACACAAACCAGGAATTCTTTAACATTGACTACTTCTTCAAGATCAAAAAAAATGTGTCCTGTTACAACAGGACATAAAATACACTTGAACATTCCAACTACAGTTTCCAAAATTGTAAAAGAAGGCGAAGATGATTATTACTATACAGATGGAGAGGAAAGCAGTGATGATGGGAAAAAACATGTCAGGTCCAAGTCAGCTAAACCATCTAATAACTTTAAAAAAGGCATAAGCAAAAAGTATCCCAAAAGTAGTTCCTCTTCTTCTTTGTCCTCCTCATCTTCAAGTTCAGGTACAGATTGTTCAGATCCAGAGTCTGATATCTGTACATCTGATTCATCTCCGTCATTAAAGAAACACCTCTCTGGTGTCACCCACTTGTCACCAAAACAGAAATATAAACAAGGAATAAAATCAGCAGGAACACAGTCTTCGAGTACTAAACCAAAAGTCTGTGACTACACTGAGGAATCTGAAGATACTGTGACAGATGTCACTCCTTTATCAACTCCAGACATCAGCCCTGTTCAGTCTTTTGAACTGAGCGCATCAAACAATGAAAAAGTAAAAGTTAAAAGGCAAGAAAACGTGAGTCAAGAAGTGTGTGGAAGTGTTGAAGATTTAAAAAATAATTCAAAATCCTTGAAATCGCCCAAAAAAGGGAAAGAAAAACTTGGGTCCAATGTTACCTCGAAATCAGCAGTGTTAGATTCCGCTTTAGACCACAGATATAAACAAAAGGCCTTACATGACACAATGGACCTGAATCATCTTTTGAAAGGTAATTTTCTTCTTTTTTTAAAAATGGTATTGAATTTAAATATTAAGAGTATGTTGAGCTTAAATATTAAATGATATGAATTTGCATTAATTTTTCTAGTAGAAATGTTTTATTTGGGATAATTGATATTATCATAACTTTACCAATATTCCATTTTACCATAAAAAATATCAGGAATATCATCACTGATATTATTGCAAAGCTAATCAACTAATACTAGAAACTACTTCACACTAATTTTTTTTTTCGTGCTATACAAATTCAAAATTCCTAGAAGGGACCAAATGGGTAACAAATGAGAGAAGCGGAGCCAGATTTTCCCACGTTTGATAAGAGACATTAGTGTTAGGTATATTTTACTTTCTTCCTTAAGAAACGTAACAGCATCGAGATTAAAATAAACTGATCTATTGTCTTTCATACCAGGAAAAGGGGCAAGAATACTGGCAAATGAAAGAACTCAGGGTAAACTATAGGATACTATTCAGATTTTAAGTTAAAGTCTAGAGAACATTACTTGAAAATAATTACTAGTTGATGAAATAGCATCATTCAAGTTTCAGTTGCTTTAAAATATAAATATTTTTAAACTAGAGTAAATGTTATTGCTGTATTTCTATATCAATTTATTGTTATTCATATTTAGTTTGAAAGGAACAGTATATTCCAGGTAAAATAAAAGCAGCTCAAAACTTTCCTTTTTACTTAGTAATATAAACGGTAAAAATACTGGACTCGCAGGTTAGGTTTTAAGTCAGTGGAAGATAACATTTTTGTAAATAGGATTTTCTGTTTTTGTTTGAAATGTTATTTGAAAGAATAAATCTTTAGCTTCATAATTTATGTATGGTGGCAATGTAAGCATAAATAAATCCCTTATTTAGTCAAATAACTCATAGACTGATAAAGGGTGTTTTGGAGCAGTTTATACTTGTGACTATTCCCTCTTCTGTAGATTTTCTTTTTCCTTTGCTCTGATTATATCTATTGACTGTATAGTGTGTCACAAAAATGGGACTCTCCACATTGGCCATCACCACCTAGTGGCGAAGCCTCCACTCAGTATATCTTTCCTGATAAATGCTCATTCAGTCTTTTAAAATTTTCAGGACTGAGGCTTGTTTTTATATTCTTGCCCCTCTGCTGCTTCTGCTAACAACCAGACTGATCTTTTAAAAAGTATACCAGTCTTACTAGTTTCTTTATTAACTCTTCAGTGGGCTTACTCTTATATTAAGAATAAAATCCAAATTCCATCTCATAGCCTAACAGACTCAATGTCAGTGATTATCATCCAGGCAGTGCATTAGTGTCATCTGGAGAACTGTTAAAACAAATTATAAAACAAACTATTAAAACATGAATACTGATGCAATTGGTCTAGTCTGCTGTTACGATTGATGAGAACATTGCTCTACCTCATATGGATGTACATCTCCTTTTTACAAATCTCCTGTACTTTGCTCCAGTTGCACTGCTTCCTCACTGTTCTCCGAGCACTTTGCACTTACTTGTATGGGGGCATTTGCACTTGCTGTCGTCCTTTTCCTTTGCGTAAGCTGTTCCTTTTTCTCAGGCCTCAGCTTATTTATCACCTCCTCTGAGAGACTTTTTCTTAACATTCTGTCTATAGTAGCTTCATACCCTCGACCCCTGCCTCTCTGTCACAAGTTTGTTTCCTTCCATCAGACTGCTTATTGGACCCTGGAATTAGTGTAGATTTGCTTATCTCCCACTGGAGTGTAAGCAACATGAGGGCAGACTCTTATTCCTTACTAGAATCCCTAAATCTAGCAAGTGTTGGCATATACTAGACAATATTTGTCAACTAAAGAAACAGAAGAAGCTTCTGTTGTTGCACACTGTAATGGTTAGGAAATGTATTTCAAGTTTCACTGAAATTTGATTTTGTAGCAATTACCCATGAAATACATAGAGTAAGTCTGTGCCTCCTTTTGTATTATAACCTTTAATATATTTAATATTCTTCTCTAGGGAAAATCTCTAATTTTTCATCAAGCCGTCCAGTTTTACAATTTCCACATTAAAAAAATTCTTATGGCCACTTTCCAGTCTGTATGGTCGTTTGTATGATTCATCAGATTGATGGTTAATCAAGTTGAAAACTGCATCTATCTTCATCTCTTTTAGATTTCTGTTTACCATATTAGAAAATTAAATCAGAAATTTAAAAAATATTTATTAAAGAATAGTAGTAATAAATCCATTATATATTAACATAAGTAACATGTTTTATGAAGCATAACTATATTTCCAAAAAATTAGTGATTTTTGCTAATTGCCAATGCCTGGCAGTAGAAGATCATTGGATTCTCATATCAGCTTCTGCATCAACAACTAGTGTGATATATTGTTTTGATTGAAGTACATGAAGAAAATCTGGCCTCACATAGATAACATGATTGGAAAATAAAGAAGCATTTTCAGTTAATTTTAGATAGTCTTTGCTACCACACCAATATTCCACAGGTTGTAGTTTTCCTAAATGTTAGTTGCAATGGGAAATTTGAAACTAATATTAAGTTGTAGTCTATTATATTAAAATATATTGATCTGTTACATTTTGAAAGATTTTGTAATATGATGGATAGGTTACTTGGAAAATACTGGTTCTCTGAGCTTACAGATGTTGACATATTTCAGAATACACTGTACAGAAATCATAGTTGTTGCTATCACTACCAATCTGATTAGACAGCTCTTGGGAAGCTGTCAAACTCAAGTTTACCAAAAATTCTAATTTTGCTAACATGTTCAGGTTTTATTATTGCCCATAAATACTGTCAATTGTTTTCCTTGAAGTGACAGGATTGTTTTTTGAAATCATATTTTTAATGCAAAAATTGGAAGGTGGTTGAAATTAAGCCATAAAAATCCACCTGATGAGGTAATACTAATATTTATATGATTTAAAAGTAGCAGCCTAACATTTGGCATTATAATGTATCTTATAAAATTTTCTTATGAAATTAGGTTAAAAAGTAAGAATATGGATATTGGAAAGAAATAGCATTACAGAAGATATTGTAACAATGTATAATGTGACTTAAGGTTTTATTTCCTTTTTAAAATATGGTCTTATTTGACTAAGTTGTTTGTGATTTTCATTTTAAGGGCCCACTCTTCCATTTTTTTTTTAATATGTACTATTTGATTCCATAAATTATAAGCACCACTCTATTCTCCAAATGAGAGTGAGAGGACACAGTTAATAAAAACCTTATTTAGGAAGAAAACACTTGACTCTTGGAATTGTCAGGCTTTAAAAAACCATCTAATGGAAAATAGTCTGTGACACCTGAGCTTTTTGTTCAGAGACATCAGTGACTGTCTATTTGTATTGGTTAGGATGATTTTGGATCCAAGAAACAGAAATTCCTAATGAAACAACGTTTCTCACATAACAGGAAGTCCAGAGATGGACAAGAGTTGACTGTTGACTGATTCATTGGCTCAAAGGTGTCCTTAGGGGCCCAGCGACTACCACTGTGTTCCTTCAGCCCTGGTATTGGCTTCACTCTTAGGCTGCTAGGAGATATCTGCAGCAATTTTTAGTATTCACATCCAGACATGACAGTGTCCAGAGAAAGGGAAACTGTCTCTTCCTCTGCCTCTCTTGGAATGGTAGAAACTTTTTAAAGAAGCACTCTCAACTGACTTACACTTATGTCTCATTGGCCAGAGCTGGGTTACACTCCCATTCCTAAAATAGTCATTGGCAAGGGGAATGGGATTATCCCTAGCTGCTGAGACTCACCCTGGAGTTAGGGATGGGAATCAGGAGAGGTGGTCAGCTTCCTCTGAAGGACATGACTTCATGGAAAAGAGATAGATTCTATATTTAAATAATAATAATAATAATAATATAATTAGGGATCTGTTAAGTAAGGAGGAAAGTAGGAATGTATGCTAATTGAGCAACCAACTTTATTCACTAGGCCAGAGCTTCTCAACTTTAATATGCATACAGGTCACTTGGGGATCCTCTTAAAGTACAGATTCTAGTTCAGTAAATCTGGAGCAGAACCCAAGGAGCAACATTTCTCGCCAGCCTGCTGGTGATACCAATGCTGCTGATACAAGGACCACAATCTGAGTACCAAAATACACAAAAAAATGATCTGGTTCCATGGAAAACAAATACAGGTATCTGTCACTATTCTTATCTAATCCATTTCTGAAACTTAATTGGATATGGAGAGCCTATATATTTTTAAGCTTGAAATGGGAAAAATAACAGTCACACCTAAAATCCTTGAACAGTTTATCCAAATATAATTGAAGCACTGAAATACTGTTTCAACAGGAAAACGGCTAAAATGTAGAAGGAACGCTTCATTCCTACTGCTTCACCGTAGGGAGCCCTCAGCTCAGTGATCTGCTAGTAAGTGGTGCTCAGGGCTTTTAAAGGCACAGGAGCAAAAGTGGCTTTTGCCAGTTGGTACATCTGTTATTGGAGTCCATAACATAACCACCCACCAAAAATTCTGTGTAATATTGTATTTCAAACGCTATTTATGGCTATCAGCTTATTACCTAAGGTATTTCTTCAGTTTTTCAAAATTATTCATGCTCAGTTTACCCAGTGAAGATTTTCAGATCCAAGAAGATTTTCATAAGTTTTCTTTTTTTTCCTGCATATAACTGAACCATGGACATGGTGAGATGGAGTTGTGTGCATGGCTATGCCTTTCTGCGCTCATTTCTCATTACGCTTTATGACTTTCAACTACTGTATGGGTTTTTCTAGGCCTCTTTGTCTTACCTGATGTCTTCATAGCCTTTTCTACTTTCTTGGAAGATAACTTCATTTTAATATTAGGAAGATGACAGTGATAGTGCCCAGCACATTTTAATATGAGCACAAGAGGTGATCCCATCAAGACAGCTGAGGTAGGAACTCAGCATACTCTCCATCCTCTCAATTTAAATATTTTCATGAATTTAAGTACCAAGATACATTAAAACAGTTATTTGATTCAGATAGTGAAGTTTGGTTTGAGTAAAAAAAATTTTGCAAGCCACTACAGCAAACAGACATTGGGCAAGAGTTCAGATAGTGAGGGATGCCTGTATAACTAATAGTGCTAATGTTATTTATTGGTTTAAATAAAGTAACTTTTATTAACAATTTTATTAATGCATTTGTAAGTTTGAACTATGAAAGAATAAGCCTATGAATCAGGTTCATAAAAGAATATGTAAAATCAGGTATACCAATTACAGGCCCTAAAATAATGACAGTGTTGAATTTGGATACTTAAGTAGCAAGGTGAAGAAAATTCTGCAAGTGTCATCAAATTTTTTGGCTTTTGGGTACTAGTCACATGACCATAGACAAACAGTAACTATTCTGTGCCCCAGTTTCTTCATTTGTAGTGTGAGGTGTTGATATAGGTTGCTAAGGCCCATTCTAAATTCAGAATTCTGGGGTTCTGTGAGAAATATTAGAAGAGGGGAACATCAGTGTAGAATAGCATTATTAGACATCTGACTTGAAAGTAGACGGTGACAATTTATTAGAATTTCTGAATATTTGGCCTCTTAGCTCAGTCAGGTGGCTGATTTGGGAGACTTACCACAATCCTGCCTTTGCTATGTAAATGTTCAGAGGGTATGGTTGGAATTAGTTCTTTTACCTTGAGCAGTAAATTGCTAAATAGGTAGAGATAGCATTAAAAAATGGAGTAGTAAACAGAAGTTCAGGCATTGGGTTGTGGTGTGCATCTCTCATATTTGGAGAGCAGTGAAGAAGTTGACATGACTAGATTTGAAAGTATGTTTCATACTCCGTATAGGTAAAGTTAGGTCAGTTTAGGAAGAATCTGGAGGGCAAAATAGAGACAGTTTCGAAATGCTCCACTTCAAATTTTACTGCATGGGTTCTGTATGAAATAATTAGCTATATCATTAGAGGATGTATCCTGAGAAGAAAAACTAATATAAGAGAACGAAATGGGAATTAAGGAAGCATTGATGGGCAGATAAACTGACTAAACTTATTGCTAAACTAACACCAACATAGGAGGGAATAAAGCGAAGTGCCTTATTCAAGGGGAAGGAAGATATGGACCCTGTTATTCTCCATAAGGAAGAGGGTGCCTATATAGAAGTCCCCTCTTATCCTCAGGGATTTTTTCTAAGATTCCCAAGTGAATGCCTGAAAGCACAGATTGTACTGAACCATATATATATATATATGGTTATATATATGGTTATATATATATATATATATATATATATATATATGGCTTCATATATATATATATATATATGGTTATATATATGGTTATATATATATATATATATATATATGTATATATGTATATATATATATATATATATATGTGTATATATATATATATATATATATATATATATATATACTGTGTTTTTTCCTATGCATACACACCTATGATAAAGTTCAATTTATAAATTATGCACAGTAAGGGATTAACAACAATAAATAATGATAGAACACTTATAACAATATACTGTAATGAAAGTTATGCAAATAGATTTGGGGCCGTTATCAAGTAAAATAAAGATTACTTGAAGGCAAGCACCATGATACTGCCATGGTTAATCTGATAACCATATGGCTACTAAGTGACTAAAAAGTGGGTAGTGCATACAGCGTGGATATGCTGGACAAAGGGATAATTCACAACCCAGGTGGCACAGTGTGAGATATCACACTATTCAGAATTGCACGCAATATAAAACATTTTCTATTTCTGGAATTTTCCATTTAATATTTTCAGATCACAGTTGACCATTGGTAACTGAAACCATGGATTTGGGAAGTCGGGGTGGGGGGCTACTGTACCGAGATTAGCTACTAGCACATCCTCTCTGGCAGCATGTTTTATCCCTTTACTTGCAGGCTGCAGCAAACAGGATTCATTCAGGTAGGTGAGCAGGAAATCTCAGATAGCCTCAAAACACTTCCAGGTATTACCAAACATTTGAGAAAAGCTAAACTCAAAAGAGAGGCACCAGATTCAGAGAGGAAGAACATAATACTTGAAACAGAGTTAAAAATGAAGCTCAATGATTATAGAGAGAATCTGCAAAGGTAAAACTATTTTCACTAATAAAACTAAGACATAATTTGCTTTTTCCTCTCTTGTGCCATGTGTATACAGTGGAGTTTTCCAGGGACTACATGACAATGACAGTACAACAGTGATTGCAGAAGCAGATATGAGAATCCAATTGCCTTCTATTAAGGCAGTCATTAAAAGATTTGCAAAAATGTTAAATTCTGCCACTCTTCTAATTTTTTTGTTTTTAGTTTTTTGGGTTTTTTTTTTTAAAGATTTTTATTGGGGAATTGGGGAAAGGGGAACAGCGTTGGGGAATTGGGGAAGGGGAACAGACAAGTTGCTGTCCTTTTGTTCATCAGTCTAGTTGTGGAGGACGTTGCTTCACTGGCTCAAGTTGGCACCATCATGGCGCTCTTCCCTGGGGAGGCAGATTCAGTCGCCGGCTTCTGGACGGCCACTCACGGTGGCTGCTGGCTACACACGGTAGCCCATGGCAACCCACTGCCACAGGGGCTGCAGCCTACGCCGTTGCTGGTGACTCATGGCAGCCCAACTCTAGGTTGAGCAGTTGTTCAGCATCTTAGCTTTACAGGGCAATGTCACTGGCCCTCATATGTGGGATCCGAACCTGGGCCCTCTGGGGTCCCAAGCCAACTCTTAACCAACGTGCCACTCGACCGGCCCTGTTTTTTTTAAAATGTGATGTTAACATATTGGTTTGTTATTTTCAGATGAATTAAGAAATACCTTTAACTTTTTTCCCTTTTATTTCTAACATGGTAAATATTGGTGTACCCCACATAAGCATTCTTTAGGGTCCTCAATAATCTTTAGATGTGTAAAAGGGTTCTAAGACCAAAAAGTTTAAGAACTTCTATTCTAAAAGAATCAAATTAGAATATATGATTTGTAGTCTATTACAGAAATAAAAAAATTATCATAATCTTCCAAAAGTGGGAAAAATGGGAAAAGAAATAAAAGTTAGTTTTGGTGTTGTTGTTTTTTTAAGTAAGATTGTAGGAAAAGAGATCAAACAATGTTAAGTGGATGGTTTTTAACTTATCAGGAGATATTATCAGAGGGGGTTACAAACTTTAAATCAAATCCAACCTAAAAGCATATTTTAAATAATCTAGGAAGAATAAAAATGAAGGCTTGAGGGCCGGCCGAGTGACGTGATGGTTAAGAGCTGGCTTGGGACACCAGAGGGCCCTGGTTTGGATCTCACATATGAGGGCCAGTGACACTGCCCTCTACAGATAAAATGCTAAACAACAGCTCAACCTGGAGCTGGGCTACCGTGTGTAGCCAGCAGCCAGTGTGAGCGGCTGTCCAGAAGCCGGTGACTGATCTGCCTCGCCAGGGAAGAGCGCAATGATGGTGCCAACTTGGGCCAGTGAAGCAACGTCCTCCACAACTAGACTGAAGAACAAAAGGACAGCAACTTGTCTGTTCCCCTTCCCCCGATTTCCCAATAAAAATCTTTAAAAAAAAAAAAAAATGAAGGCTTGAAAAATATGTCAGATAGGTATTAACAAGGAGAAAACAGAAGTATTAATCCTCAGTAAACAAAACAGAATTCAAGATGTGAAAAGCACTAACTGAGACAAACAAGAGTGTTTTACATTAATAAACTGACCAAGTACACCAAAAATATTTAACAGCCATTGATTTGAAATGTATGATAAAAGTAAAACAGAACTAGATTAATGAAATTGACAAAGCCATAATCACTATAGAAGATTGATAGAACAATTAGACCCCTTCTCCCCCCAAAAAATTAACTGCCTGTTTATGGACTGCACTTGGTCCACAGGTATTTTATCTATCACACATTTTTTAAAGTGATGAAATACCGGTTGCTATTTCAACATAACAAGTTACCCTAATGCTTAGGATTTGGAGAGACTCAAAGGGCAGAAGACTGGAATCATCTCAGAGATGGTTTAACTCACACGTCAGGTGTCAGGTTAGGGATGACTTGAAAACCAGGACTGCTGAGCAGAGGGTCCACATGTGACCTCTCATGTGGCCTGGCTTCTTCAGGGAAGTTGGACTTCATACTTGGTGGCTCAGGGCTCCAAGCACAGTGTTCCAGGAAACAAGGTAGAAACCACATCAGCTTTTGTGACCTAGCCTTACAAGCCACATAGCTTCATTTCTTCACATAGCTTCATTTCTTCCATATTTATTGATTTAAACAGTTATAAACCTTCCCAGATTTAAGAGGAGTGTCATAGACCCTCCCTTTTCATTGGAGCTCCTCTGTCAGATAACTCTGTCAGATAACTTATGTACATGTTTTGAAACCTTCAGACCATCCTCTGTCCACATAATAATTTATATTCTTCCCAAACGCAAAAATGCATTTCCCCTTTCCAAAGATTCCCCAACCTCGAGATCCAAGGTCTAAAACAGGTCCCAGTGCAGTTGAAGCTCCTCAGATGTGTTCCTCACTTAGTGTAGCTTCTTGAGTACTTTGAGACTCTTCTGCTGAGAGAGCCTAGGAAGGAGAAGTAGTTACATTTCTGAACCCCATAAGTCCTGGCTCTTTTATATTCTCTCTAAATTTTGCTTGAAAACTGACCGCTTCTTTTTTTTAGTCCATCTCTCTATCCTGTCTTATTATTGTGGATAAAATAAACCACTGATACTTTCAACCTTCTGCGCAGAGATCTGCTTAGCCAAATCCACCAGTGGCAATAGGCACCTAGTCACCACAGCTAATAGCGTTCCTAAAATTCTGCCATATCATCCTCTTTACCAGCACTCTCCTCTAGGCTCTTCCAGCTCTACTTGTCACCTGGTCTAGAGTTAATGCCATGTATTAGTTACTGCTGCTCTGATAACAAGTCACAAAACTTAGATGTGTAAAAGCAGCAGCCTAGGATGACAGACTAGGGTCATAGAGCCTGCTCATGGCCCCTTTATGTGGTTTGATTTGCTCACAGCCTGCCAGTCAAGGCAGTCAGACACCCAGGGTGGCTCAGGGCCCCAGGGGCAAGTATTCTGGAGAGCGAGGTGGAGAAGTGGGGGCTGCATCTCCTTTTTTGCCTAGCCTTGAAAGACACACTTTGGCTTATGTCATATTGGTCCACGCAGTCACAAACCTGCCCAGATTCAAAGGAAGAGAACTGGAAGAATGTCACAGAATTTCTCATCTGACAAGTTGTTCATAAAGAAGACAAAGCAATTTAGTAAATAATTATTCCTTGAATTGTGATCTTTCAGTTTATAAGTGTTGGATTTTTTTTTTTAAAAACCCTTTAAATATCTTCAAAAAGCAAATACCATTGGTTTTTTGGGGGAGTGACGGGAGTGAACCATGAATATGCCTACAGGATGGATTGTTTTTTAAAAGGACTAATATTTTATGAATAAGGTCTTAATATGGTTTGGGATAAAATTTTCAGTGGTAGCATTACACATAAAATGTTAAGATGCTGTCTGTATCTTAGCCCAGGTGAAAGTAAAGCTCAGATACTACTAGCAATCGGTGTTAGATGACTCAAGAAGCTCTAGTGATGTGGACACTATAAAGAATTGGAACAAAATTGTTTCATTGAAGAAAATTAAGGAAAAGCAATATTTCTTAAATATGAGTTTAAATATGTACATATATATATATAAATGTTTATATCCCTGAAAGTTAAAAAAAAAGTTTAGATCTTAATTGGAAAAAAATGGATCATATATTTGATGTTGCCTCATACTAAAGCATATAGCCACTTAAGAAGAATGTAATAGTAATATCTGGTATTAGTATATAAACATCCCATATATACTTTTCCATCAGAGTTAGAATGCTATGTTTAAAAATGAATTAGATTGAACTTCTTTAATTTATTTATTTTTGCCTTATTTTACTTTTTTTTGGGGGGGCCTTATTTTACTTTAAAAAATTTTTTTAAATGCCATTAGGAAAATAGCTTACTTTTAACTCCCTTTAGAATTTCATTTTAAAGGCTTTCATACAAGGCTAAATTAATCTAGAAACCTTCTTAAATTCTATAAAATGTGCGTTTCTTAGAATCAAGATAATTATGTAAAGCACATCTGTATCTTTCTAAATGTGTTCTCATTCAGGTTTTATAATTAACTTGGTATGGTTTTCAACAAATCATCAGCCATTAATTTCTTCATTTTTTTCTATTAAGCCACTGTTAATAAATTTTTTAAATCTCTGTAATCTTTGATTGTCTTCAGTTAAACATAGGTGGGTAAACTCACAGTTTTTATGACTTTGTTCAAATGTTTTAAGTTTTCTTCACCACTCACATTTTTTAAATGGGGGTTAAAAATACTTTTTCCCCTTATAGCACTGTGCTTTTAACAGTAAAAACTGTTAAGCAAATAAAAGGTACTTGCTTAACATAAAGGTACTCAAGTAAAAACAAATAATGTTTACTTTAAAAATACTGAAAAAACAAAGTGCCAATATGTTCATCTGATATAATACATTCATTTTTAGTACAGACAAGCCGAAACATTCAGCAAGCTTAATATTTTAGAAACTTCTAACAAATGTGTAGTAATAATTGCGACTTACTGAAAATTTTTATAATGGAAATTTAAGAATTAAGCATATTGACAACATTTTTATTTAATAATAGTATACAAAATATTTTTCTTGGTTAAAAAGTCCTTTTACTTAATGTATTCATTTTGGCTTATGTTTAGTCAGGAATAAAATGTTTGACTTTTACAGCAGAAATATTTGTTTTAATGCCAGTATTAAGACCATAAATCTTTTGTAGTAAAGTATTTTCAGATTAAGTTGTAAGTTTCAGAATATTCTGGGGTTTTGCTATTTTCTAGCCATTGTTTCCATCAGTCATTGCTGAGGAAGTTTTATTTTTTCAGGTATTCCTTTCAACTAACAAAAAAACTGTCTAAATTTAGTATTGTATTGGTACACTCAACCAGAGGTTTCTAACCTCCCCAGCAATTAAGCTGCCTTAGGGAAACATAAAATTAATATGACAAAGACATTTTCCATAAGTTATACCTGCCTTAGAACCAGTACCATGTATATTTCTTACTAAAATATTTTCATTGTATTGTGGACAGCTTTTATTCCCAAAGAATCCAATGAGCATAAACCTCTAAGCTGCCCCTGGGTTTCTTTCTACATAATTGTAGTCTGGATATCATTAGCATTATTTCATACATACCTTTTCATGTATTAATCAGTTTCCATTTTTAAGAATTAAAGCATGTACCATCATGTTGCTGTGCTACTTTCTTTAGCCATTTTTCCTTTTTTTGTTCATTTCTGTAGCTTTTCTGGAATTAGATAAAAAGGGACCACAGAAACATCACGTAGATCAGCCTTCAGCGGCACCGAGGAGAAACTACTCTTTCACAAGAGAGGAGGTGAGGCAGATTGATCGGGAAAATCAGAGGCTTTTGAAAGAACTGTCGAGACAGGCTGAAAAACCAGGAAGCCAAAGTACGATTCCTAGATCACTTGGTCATCCTCCTAAGTTATATCACAGTGCTCTCAACAGACAGAGGGAACAACAAAGGATTGAAAGAGAAAATTTGGTAAGTAACTGAAAGTTTTTAGTCATCAAAGAAAATACATTTGCACTGATTTTAAGTGCAACTTACCAGAAACCCAAATACAGGCCAATTTTCAAGCTTAATTATATAAAAGTAGGTATGTTTGTCATGAAATACATAATTAATTATGAGCCTCAAGGTACACTGGGTGCTTTTTTTTTTTTTTTTGTGAAAGAACGCTTAATCAGAAGAGAGTGCATTTCAAAGAAATAGAAGCGGCCCGAGCAGTAGAGAATAATAAGCTCAAGGGCCATTATTAGAAGAGGAAGTACACTCCAAAGAGTTTGGAGCAGGCCGAGCAAAAGAAGGATCTCAAGAGGCCCACTATGTGCTTTTTTTAATCCAGCAAACTATATTTTTAAAGGACCATTAAGTGAAAATGCTGAAAGCGTCATTATTTCTTTAACTAGACCGGTTATATCACTACAATAGTACAGGAAAGGGTATCCAAGTGTCAGATACATATATCTTCTATGAGGTATTCAGTCACTAGCTAAATCTATTTCACTTTATTGTATCCTTGAAAACCAAAATAATATATATATTATTTATTTTAAAGGATAAATACGTTCTCAAAGAGGTCAGATTTGGTGGTCTACTGCTTGAATGTATGAATGACATTGATTGTTAAAAACCATAGTTACACTTTGATGTTCTAAGGAATATATAAATGGGGATTGTTGAAAATCTTCCCATTAAAAACTATTGTACATGGCATATGTTTTTCTTTATAAAATTCAGTTCATCATAATTGCTGATACTGAGCTCTTAATGAATGAAAGGCATTGTTCTTAGTGCCTTCCAAATAGTAGCTTATTAAATTCTGACAATTATTTCAAGTAGGTGCCATTTTTATCCACACCTTACAGATGAAATAACAGACCTACAGGAGTTAAATAATTAGCCCAAGGACACCGAGCTAGTAAATGCTTGAACCAAGATTCTAAACCCAGGTAGTGTCTTAAACTAAAATTAGATCCTTAATGAACACATAAATTCAGAGCTAAAATAATTGATATAGCTTTTATTACAATAACTAAAATCGTTTCCAAAATTCACCGTCATGTTTTATCACCAGTATAGTCCTATGTATCTGTGTGCTTACCTGAAATTGTAACAACTCTTATAAATTTCTTTATTACCATCACTAACACCAAGAGTTGGGGAGCTGGGCCGTGTATTTACAAAAAACAGTAAAGCCATAAATCCTTCAGGAGGGTTACCCTGCATGTGGCAAATGAGTAGATAGCAACAAAGCAAGTTGAAATGAGGTTGGTGGGTAGTGAGATATGCGATAGCTTTCTGCACATCACTGTAGCAATTTTAAGATTCATTCATGATTTATAAAAATTTGAAATCACTGTGTCATGAACATTTGGGTTTACCTTTTTGGTTTATTTGTTTTCACCCTCCCACATGGCTCTGGAGCCTATTTTATTTATTCACTGAGCAGTTACACAATATACACTATTTTCCAAATTTTAGGTCATTTAATCCTTATAGCAACCTTATGACATAATTATTGTCATAATTATGACACTGAATGGGACACAGGGACTTCCTCAGGGCCAAACAACTAGCAAGTGGCAGAATCATGTTCGGGTTACCTAGCTTTGGGGTGATGTTTTTAACAGCTTTTTTGATATATAAGTCACATACCATACCCATTTAAAGTGTACAATTCAGTGGATTGTGGTATATTACATTATTAGTTGTTTAAAGTTGTAGTAAAATATATATAACAAAATTTGCTATTTTAACTGTTTTTAAGTGTTCAATTCAATGGCATTAATTACATTCACAATATTGTGCAACCTCACTACTATCTATTTTCAACACTTTTTTCATTACCCCAAACAGAAACTCCACACCTGTTAAACAGTTACTCTCTATCACCCCTTCCCCTTATCCCTAGGTAACCTCTCATCTACTTTTTGTCTTTAAGTGGAATAATACAGTATTTTTCTTTTTGTGTGTGGCTTCTTTCACTTAGTATAATGTTTTCAGGGTTTATCCATGTTATAGCCTATATGAGAATTGTACTCCTTTTTATGGCTGAATAATATTCTGTTATATGTATGTGCCACATTTTGATTATCCATTCATCTGTTGATGGACACTGGGTTGGTTCCACATTTTGGCTATTGAGAATAATGCTAGTGAACACTGACATACAACTGTCTACTCAAGTCCCTGCTTTAGGTTCCTGTGGGTGTATATCTGAGAGGAGAATTGCTGGGTCATATGGTAGTTTTATGTTTATCTGTTTGAGGAGCATTGGTTTACTTTTGAAAAGTTGAAAGCATTCATGTCTATATACGAATAGGGTGAAAACTGTTAACAGCTTCTGTATACAGCTTTTATTATCCCCCAAATCAGTTGTACATTTCAGCTATTTCAATAAACAGTGGGAAATTATCACTGTTTTATTCTTTTTACCTTCTATACTTAGTAATTTGTATATGTGACCAATGTTTTTCTCCATTTGATAGTAAGATCTTACTTGTTATACTCAAGAACAGTAGAAACGTGAGCCACATGTATAATTTAAAAATTTTTAGTAACATTAAAAAGATCAAAAGAAACAGGTGAAATTATTCTGATACAGTATTTTATTTAACTGACTAAATCCCAAATACTACATTTTTTTTTTTTTAATTTTTATTGATTGTTAGTTTCAGGTGTACAGAACAATGCAATAGTTACCCTTTTCACCCTCACAAAGTAACAACCCCCCACCCCCCATCCACTGCCCTCCCA
>NW_017731838.1:318163-358344 GCF_001890085.2 Hipposideros armiger | reverse complement strand
ACTCCATCCCTTTACTTTCAACCTGTATGTGTCTCCAAATACTACATTTTAACATGTAAACAATATTAAAAATTAATGACATTTTGCTTTTCTTTTTTTTGGTACTGTCTTTGAAATCTGTTGAATACTTTACACTTAGAGCACATTTGGACTACCCACATTTCAAATGCTCTGTAGCCACATGTGGCTAGTGGCCTTGGACAGTATCTACATCAAAAACTAATTCATACAGAAGTGAAAAAAGTAGCTTAAAACTAAGCAAGAAAGTATAAGTTATTATAAAATACCGTTATGTTATTGGAAGGAAAGCCAATCTTCCCGATTTATGTTTAACTCTTCATTCTCTATACCAAAATAAAGCTAGTTCTGTACCGTTTTAAAACTTCTTGGCTCTTGTCTTTATTCTTCATAATTACTGGTTATTTTTCTTTAAAAGACTCTGTTGTAAATTTTCATTGGAATTGTGTTAAATTTATATTTTAATTGCAGAGTGTCTGGCATTCTTTTTTTTCAGCTGAGCCATCCTGCCACCTGTTGGCTGCTCAGTGGCAGCTCAGCTCAGGCCGGGCATCGAACTGCTGTTGCTCAGAGCTCACACTCTTGAGCGAGCTCTTAACCAACTGAGCCACTTGGCCGGCCTTGGCATTCTTAAAATATTACCTTCCTATCCGAAAATAGGGTATAAGCTTCTTATACTCTACCTTAGTAAGGTTTTGTAGTTTTCTTCAAAACTATGTGCTTTTATGCTATTGTGCGTGAAAGTTTTTCATTACATTTTCTAACTGCTCTGCTTACTTTTGTAAACTGTTGATTTTACTTTTGTAAATTATTGATTTTTTTATATATATATTTTATAACCAGCCACCTACCAAACCCTTAGTCAGAGCCACATTGACTCTAATAGTTCAGTGAGCACTGATCTTCTTTTTAATATGTTTGCAGGCTGTTTGTAGTCAAAACACACACGCATGAGTGCACATGTGCACACAGACTCACTTCTATAGTATTTCTGTTACAGATGTACTGCATAAGCAAGGTCCATCACTTTATAATTTTTATGATTTGTATTCCTTCATTTAGTCCGTCTCCAGTGATAGAGATCAATTCACATGGCTAACAGGCATGATGACTAAAACATTTCTGTTCCAGGACTCTGCAATCTTAGCATCTTAGCAATGCAAAGGCTGTTTAAGCTGATACAATTCAAGACAATGAAGTAGTGCTGTGCAGAGAAGGTAGAAAAGGAGAGCAAAGATATATAAAATTGAGTCCTGAGCTGTAGTTAAAAGCATACTGTTAGTCTGTCTTTCTTGTGATGTTTGAGATCATTATTTGTTTCAATCAGCAAATATACCTTTCCCCCTCATTCACAAGGGAAATAAATCAAAGGAATAATAAAGAAAAGGTAATTTTATCCAGTAGAGGGAGTACTTGCTACATATAGACTCAATTATATTAGAACTTTATTATTTCCAGAAATGGGACTAATTTTTTAATTCATGAATTTTGAAATATTCTTTCTAAACCATATCTTATCTTTATTTGAACATAATATGAATCATATTTTTATGAAAGAGCACGAGAATAATCTTAGCAGAAGGAGAGGAGGTCAATAAGAACACTTAGTTTATAGTTTCACTTTATCCTCTAAAAGAAATGAGATTTAATTTTTTTAAATATATGTCATTTTCCTGAGCTGTGAAAGAAAGGTGGGGGAGGGATTAATTAAAGCAAGGTGAGAGAAGTAAGATTCCTGTAGGAATATATCAGGATTAGAGCCTAGAGCTCAAATAGAGCTAACATTTCAATTTTAAATCCAGAGAAATACAAATAAGTAGAAAATAAAGTAGAGCATAATCTTTCCACTCAGGAGTTTCTGTGTTAAAATATTATTTTAAAAATATAAGTAATACCTGTATAAATTTGGGAATTTCAAACTATTCTTAAAAACATTAAATGAAAAATAAAATCCTCCCCCTCTCTTCTGTTCTTTGTGTGCTGGTCTAGAAGACTAATTTTAGAGTTCTTAGAATGTGAAAACTATTAAAGGAAGGATGATATATTGTGACAAAGATGAAGATTTATAGCAAATCTCATACCTGCTATGAGCATTAATCTGTTGAAGAATCAGTACCCATTGTTCTGAGATCTGAAATAATTTATAGCTCACTCAGTCCGATTTTCCTTCTTCCCTGCTTATTGTCCGTCTCCTCCTTCCATAGAGGACACACAGCTAATGATAACTAAGTATGACTCCAGCTATAGAAAATATGGAGAGCAGTCCTGATTTTCCCCAGCCATAGGACACGTTACTCTCTAATGTCCGTCAGGGTCTTTGCTTTATCACCTTAGGAACAATAAAGCAACTGTCCTCTGCTGACAACTGCAGAAATCATTAACACATTGTTTATTCATTGATTTGTTTTAACCTTTCTACCTCAGAAGACAGACAGGATTCAGGCTGGGTTAATTTTTCTGTCCAAAAAGAGTGATACTTCCAAGATAAAAAAGAAATATTTAGACAAACTATTTTGGGATTTATTAGTAGAATCTGATTTGAGTAGCAATTCTAAGAATTTATAAAACATAATTGGAATATAAGTAACCATCTTACCATTTTTCAGTTCATTTAACATATTTAATGTCTGCTATGATCTGCAAAGATGTCTAAGACATTGCAAAGAATATGTAAAAATATATAAAATACTGTCCTGTCATGTAATTTATAACACAGCTAGGAAGATAATACTGCATGTCAAACAACTAGAAAATAACACAAATGATTGCATTAATATTTAATAAGTCCTTGCTATGTGCCAGGTACTTTTCTGAGCAATTTGTATGCATTATCTCACCTATACTCAAAACTGACTCTCTGAGCTTATTTCATTGGTAATATCCTTACTAAGTCATTTGACCAATGTCACACAATCAATGACAAAGCCAAGATTTAAATCCAGGTCTTTCTGCCTAGACCGCTTACATTTTTTTATCACTCTGTTTCAGGTGTTAACAACATTTTAAACGACATTTTTAAGTTTTGCCCAGGAGTACTAAATTGGTGACTAGATTGAGATTATATACTTTTGACTCTAGGATTTTTTACTCTAATCGATACCCCATATTTTGATATTGTTTCTACAAGGAAGAGCTATTTCTATTTAAACTCATTCCTTTAGCTTTTTGCTTAGCTTGTTAAATTCACACACAGACTGATACCTAGTATAGATCCATGAGATTTGGATAACAGAGCCAAATCATTTCTCATATTTCTCCAAGTTTCTGCATGTGAACTTGATAAGGGGCATATCAGGACTACAAAATGGGTTTATTTACTTTTGGCTTTATTGTCAAATTATTTCTGAATTGATTTTGATCATATTACTTTACATGTTTTATATCTGATGAATATGCATTGTAATTTTTTTAAATTTAAAAAAGAAAAACACATCCAACCAAATAAATTTTAGGAAATTAGGAGTTTGTCTAAAAAATATTGAGACTTTGACCAGCAAAAAAGCAAAATTAGTAGGTAACTGAAAGTAACAAGTTTTCTGTTTCATCCATTCTACCCTGTACAGCTCAATAGGTAGTTAATAAGATAATTAGATAAAGCAGTAAATGTTGCTCTTTCCAGTAAAATGCATTTGATGATGCAATACATAGAAAGTTTCTTACTCCGTTATGAATGGCTTAATCAGACATGCAATGGTATTATCTTCCCAGCTAAGTTATAAAGTACATGACAGGGCAGTATTTTATATTTTTTCTTATATTCCTTCCAGTACCTTACATAGCTTTTTTTTTTTTTTTACAAACTACAGGTAGAGAAGATACAATTAGGAGGTTTTACACCTAAATTATACAGCTTCTATGTCTACAAAGAGAAAAACAATATGTTATAATGGAAAGACCATAGAGTTTACAGGTAGAACCATGTTTTAATTGTAACTCTCAGCTCAGCAAAGAGAACCACTAACACTCGTTGGGTGAGGCTTCCTTGGGGAGTTGATTCTTTCTAGCCTTTGAAGGCTAAAAACTGAGGAAAGGCATTTCAGCAGAAAGAACAGTTGCAGGCTGAGTTCTCTCAGTTGGTGTGTCTACTTCTTCATGAGTTCTGCACCTCTGCCATTTGTCTCCAAGCTTCATTTAGTGTTATGACACCTTCCTTCTCTCCCTTTTCTAAACAGCTCTTCCCCTGAATATTTTGACTTGTCCTCCCACCATTTGTCCCTCCTCTAGGGATGCTCAGGAACACTGACAATGGAACCTCAGAAGAGAAGGGCAGGGGGTGGAAACGCTAAGAGCAAAACACTAAGTGGAAGAAAAGTTCTGGAAATGTTCGATGGTGATGGTTCACAATGACGTGAATGTACTGACTGCCACTAAACTATATGCTTAAAAATGGTTAAAATGGTAAATTTCATGTTATGTGTATTTTACCACAATAAAAAGAAAACAAATTAAGGAAGAAGGAAAAATGGTTGTGCAGAGGAAACTTGTCCTATGACGGATCCCACAAGGCTGATTTTTTTATGGGAATCTTGATGCAGAACAGCATTCTCTTTCCCGGTAAAGTTCACCAGAGGAAGTTTACATCAATAAAGAAAATAATAAAACACAACCATGGATCCATTCCTCAATCCACTCGTCTGCTTAAATACTCTTTTCTTAACAATGCCTGGGAAAATCAAAAAGCAACTCTTTCACCTTCTTCTTTGTGAAAAAAGAAAATAAAGTTAGGAACAGTATATATTGGACTCTGTTACTGAATCGTGTTAAAGAAAATGCCATGTTATTGGGTATTATGTTACCTTGGCTAGTTAGTTTATATATTCTCTAAAAAGCATTCTATGGTAGATTTTCAGTTTGATTTTCAAACTTCTTAGCATCCAAAATTGTTTGTTTTGTTTTGTTTTGTTTTATCCACAAACTGAATTTTGAGCAGAATTTTCAGGATATAAAACAGACCATTCAGAAAGCGTAGTTGGGCTGGTAGAGGTTAGTAGGGGGAGGCCTGAGAACGCTGCTCGAGCTTGGCCTTCCCTCAAGCCCCACTCGCCCTGGAGGCTACTGGAAGTCTGAACAGGTTGCAAGCCGCTGCCCTATGATCATATGTAAAATTGATGATAGCTTCAATCGGTTCATGGTCATTTCTGGGCTCTTAGCATTATGACTCCCATTATGTCATTTCTATGAGAAAATCAGATTTAATGTTTTTCAACTTACAGCACCTTTTCTAAGATTGTAACCTGACGTAAAAGAGAGATGTGCCTGTATCAGTTGTTAAGATCATAGTGGTTTTGGTTAACTATATGATAGGTAAAAACCCTTAAATTTTCCTAAAAGTATATTATTTGAAATATATTTTCACATAGTGTGTCAGCAGTGATTTAAGGTCTTTTCTGCTTTATTTGTGAATTTCAGGTTTTAGAAAGTATTTGCTGTTTAAAAAACTCTTGCTGTTTATCTAATGTTGAATTTCAAATTGATTGTCTTTAAATGAAGGCTTTATTGAAAAGGCTTGAATCTGTGAAACCAACAGTTGGTATGAAACGCTCAGAACAACTGATGGACTATCATCGCAATATGGGTTATCTCAGCTCATCACCATCCTCAGTACGAGTGAGGTCGACTCTTAGCCAGTATAGCCCATTAAGTAAGCATATTCAAAATTATTTTGTACTTTTCATTCTATCTTAAAAGTATAGTTTATGTGCTTATGATAGAGTTTTCAAACACTAACTTCTGGAATGAATTTTATTATTTTTCACTGGTATGCTTTGTTTGCTTTGTGTTAATTCACTCCATTTCAGGTTTCATTTACAGCAGGTAATGGCAGCATAGGAAGGAAAGCAGGAGATAAAACAACTGAAAATATCAGTAGTTTTTTTAGGCAATGAAAGAAACACTTTTAATTTCAATATGTTTACTAAAGGAAGAAATAAATAGGCATGCTGTTTAAAAGTTACTGAAACATTCTCCCTAGCCAGTTAAGAATTATTGGTAATATCTTCAGCCCTCGTATGTGATTTGTCTTCCTCATTCAGTAACTAAAACAAAAATTCGCAATCTGTAGTCATCAGATGTAATCCTTCTTAAATTAATGCCTGACATGTGACCAGTCACACATCTACCAGAGAATGTAGGCACAGTGGCCACTTACTGCTAGAATAGCAAAACACAGAAGGGCTAGACATTTTTCCTTTACATAAGTCGGTGCTGGTCTTCATGTGTGCATTCTAAGCTATAAAAAACAGAAGCCAATACTAAAAGAAGGTTGGAACCACTTACAATGTCCTAACTTCCCAGTGCTCATGTGAGTCTTAAACAGTCAAATGACTAGTAATTCCATTCATTCATTCTAGAAGAATCACCTCCTCAGTATAGTGGCTAAGATAGGGTCTTGTTCCAATAACTCATACTTAGTATTGTGTTGTGAATGTGGTAAATTATTTGTTGAATAAATGGTTATACAAAGGTTTTTTGTTTTGTTTTTCCACGTTAATCATTTGAGAAACTTCTTAAAACACCTTTTTCCCACCCCAAGTCTATTGCGTCAAAATCCCCTCGTGTAGAGTCTGGGCATGTTTGTTATTATATTTTTGTGTTCCACAGGGAACTCTGAAGTGCATTTCTGGTTGACAGTTATATTAGACTATTAAAAACACATGTGAGAGGGCCGGCCAAGTGACTCAGTTGGTTAAGAGTGTGAGCTCTGAGCAACAGGGTCGCCGGTTCAATTCCCCACCCGAGCTGAGCTGCCAACAGGTGGCAGGATGGCTCAGCTTAAAAAAAAACAAAACATGTGAGATAGAGAAAAATAACTTAGTCTGGACTTAAAATTAGAAGAGAAAGTATATCAGATGATGATTTATATATTCAGTTTAAATAATTCAAATTATTTCTTATTTGTCGTGTATTTTCAGGAGGAGCTTCCAGGACATCCAGTGCTACCAGTGGTCTCAGTTGTAAGAGTGAACGGTCAGTTTTTGACACATCCGGTGGCCTGTTGCTAAGACCTAAGCCCTCTAATATCCGTACAGCTTGGTTATAAAAACTTTTTATAAAAACTTTTTACTTTAAACATTGTTCATCCAATTCTTGTATATTCTGGAAGTGCTCTTGTATATTACTATAATTCTCTGTGTAAACATCTATAATAACTGTTTTAAGAATTTTAAGGTATACAACAGTGAGTTGTAATTTATTGCAATTTGGTACAAAATTGTTTTCCAAAAGACAACTTAATGTAAATTAATCAGTGTTTCCTATGGGGATGTATTTATATGAGGTGATATGTATTTAACAGAGAAATGGTAACATGCATGTACATTTTCTCAGCATAGAAACTGATTCTGCTGTCATGCTGACAAAAACAACTGTGATAGTAGTACTGCACGTTGGAACCAACATGTTGACTATACAGGTCTTGTTTTATGTTTTTTTTTGTTGTTTCCATTTCTTACAAGCTTTAAACCACGAGCATAGCTCCTGAATTTGACTGGCTTTGTTTCCTGTTGGTTTCATAATTTAGGTGGTATGACTCATAACTTGGTTATCAGACAGTTATACCTTCTTAATGTAAAACAAATCATGAAATTTGTTTTCATTGGTGGAGCTGATTTAGATTTGATGAGGGCAAATCCTCGTGATTCCCCAGAGGTATCTCCTACTTCTGCATAAGTGCACTGAGATCTTAAAATTGAATCAACCATTCCAAACCATTTCAAACTGTATTAGAAAGTTCAACTTAGAAGCTCCTCTTTTGTGTTTTATACATTCAGGTAAAGTACTGTTAATGATTCTGAGAAATGAGGTAGGCCCTCCAATCTACTCATTGTGAATAGTTCATCCAAGGACCAGATCATCATAAGCAAAAACAAGTATTTAAAACAGCAATAGTTTGGAGAGCCAAGAAGCAGATCCTGAGTTGTGTCAGAACAGTGTTTTAAGTGATGCTGTTAACAAGTTGTGTTATATTGAGTATTGTACTAAGAGAGAAGATAAATAAGAAAGAAATACATTGTCTCACAGCTTTAGAAATTCCAGCTAGTGTTTTTAAGGGCTGAAAAAGAAAACTAAAATGTGTCAATAATAAAGGGGGGGGGAAACATTTTTTTTGAGGCTACTTTGAATGCCTGCTTATTTTCTTGGTTTGGGTTTACATGTTGAATACTGGAATTATCATTTTTGCTAGTCCCACTTTTAGAGGCCTAGTAGTAATCTTAATGGAGCTAGTAGTGATAGGTAGGGTGTGATACTGTTGACTTTTGAAATTAGAATATTTTTCTGGCAATCTGTAGGCTCTTCTTATTTTATATAACAAAGTATATCTCTATCTCAGTCATGGTTGCCTCTGCTGTCCTAGTTATCACTGTTTTGCATTACTGGCCTTTTCAGTATATCCTTAGAATATAGTGGGAAGTTTGCATATTAAATGTCAAACCTTTCTTTTTTTAATATGAATTCTTGATCTGTAGCCACAGTAATATTTGTATTGTTCTGAGTTAACTCAGGCTCTGTCGCATGTATGCTGAACTTACTTTTCTTAACCCCTTTGGCAGAAAGCCAATCCGCATTTTACTAAACATCAATTCAGAATTTCTTGGTCTTAGTTTGTATTGATAGATTTTGTTTAGGATAGGGAATGTGAAGCCTGGAAACAGAGGAGCTAAAAAAAAATTCATGTGGATACAACCTGACTGAGATTTTTCTGCTTCTTTCTTTGGGCTATAATTTGTTCGTTGTTATTTGATGTTCTGTTCTGGTGAACAGGTTTTCACATCATTTAGCGCTCTGCTTTGTATATAAACTTTAGCTATACTAATCCAAGGTTTTGTTTGTTAACGTATTGCACTTTTAATGTTTGAATAACAACCCATCTTTAAGAAGAGATAAGATAATGCTGAATTTAAAACTCAGCATTTGAACATCTGTCTTGTAGTGATTAGCCAATATTTTTAAATTGATTTTTAAGTTGTTAGGGAAAAAAATATGAAACCTTTTAATGTTCATAATGGCATTAGTCTGAGAACATTTTATGTGGTCTTTTCTGCCATATGTCAAGTACAACACGATTTCATAGATAAAGCTGTACTTTGATTTTAGATACTAATTCAATGCCTTTAGTTTTTACTGTGTTGATGGGAGGTTCATCTAAGTGTTACTAATAACAGGGATTCAATTTGAAAAGGAAAAGCTGGGAAGAGCAACAACATTCATTTTTTCAAAGCAGAATATATAGCTCTGTTGTCATGATTACTTATACATGATAACTATAAATAGAAGGAGAAGAGTTGAAAAATGTGATATTCTCTTATATAAGTCAAGGTACTTTGAAGTTGTTCTGGTTTAAGGGGCATTTTTATGAAGGAATCATAAGTGTACTCTTCCATTTTCAAGACCATAAAAAAGTAAAGGATCATCTAGCACTACTTTATATTTGGTTTACTTGTACCTTAAAATATATATACTTTGAAGATTTATATCTGCAACTAGAAATTATACCAATCCAAGGTCTAAATTGTCAGGCAAGATTCTTATTGAGAGTTATTTTCATATCTGTCAAATGTTAAACTAATGTTGCCTCCTTTTTAATAAGGTTCTATAAAAGATTTTGAACTGTTAAAATTATTTCCTAAGGGATAGCTATTGTCTTGTGCTTCCCTTACTTTTTTCACTCTCCATAAAAATCTGCTTCCTTAGCTCCTATTCCAAATAAAATTTTTCTGGTTTGCTTATAAATATAGTGTAACACAGTTGTTTTCAACCCATTAACCCAAATGTCCAAAAATGGATATTTAGACAACTTTAAAAAAGAGGTCATTGTGATGGATATGATTGTGAGCTTCTCATCTTCAGACTCAAATACTGCACACTGTAAAAAGTATTATGACCAGTATAATGTTGGAGACACAAGTTACTATATTTTGATCATTAAATTCATAAAATGTTTAATATCCTAAATGCCAAAGTCTTTACCTATAAATGATGTATACCATCCTAGAAAATGTTCTTAATGCTACTGGCTACTTTATTTCCATGAATAAAGATTAGTGAGAAACTTAAAAATCAGTATCCTTTTAAAATTTTTCAGTCCATTGTAATGTGTTTTAGGCATGAAGAACTAGCTTGGCGTAGTGAAGAAAGAAATAAAAGACTTAAAAGATAACTTGAGTATTGTTCCTATGTCTCAAATGCATGGTCTTGTTCCCATTGTAAAAATTATAATAACTTTTACATGCTTTATAAGACTAAGTGAGAATGAAGTTGGAAGGAGGGCATTAGTTATTTATAGAGTTTTTAAAGAGCTTGCTTAAAATTCCATTTTTGATCATCATCTCTTTAAACTACATTATTTAATTTGTTCTGTAAAATTGTTATGATGCTACCATGGACACCCTTATCAGTTGAAGGAGTGTTTTTTAGAAGTATCTATTTACATCAACATTTCATATGTATGATGTGCATTATGAGTGATAAGAAATATTCTTTTTAAAACTTGCTGCTAAAACATCAATTTAGGAACTCTTTTTGATGAGGGTTTAATAACAATGCTATTAGAATAAATCATGGAGTAGTTCTGCGGTGGTCTAGTTGAGCTCTCAACTATGAAGTTAAAGGGTGCTTATAACAAATACGATTAGATTATAGCAGAAAATTTTATTTGATTCTAAAATTCTGGTTACTGCTTTTTAATCCACTATGAGGTAACATATCATTATTGTCCTATAATGAGAGACGGTTTTTTTCTTATGAACCTAATTTCACATTTGGTATTATAAGATAGTAAAAGAATTTGAATAGTCACCAAAAACTGATTAAAAATGATGGTTTTAAATTTTAAGAGCATGAATAATTATAATGAGAGCCTTCACCAAAAAAAAAAAAATCACATTCTATATTGGGATTATAACTGATCTCCAGGTTTGGAGTATGCTTTGTTTCATTTCATTCTGAGAAACTTTATATTTCATGAAGAAAATATCCAGAATTACCAACAAATATATCTGCTTCCCATGCAGTTATGTATACTAACTAGGAAAACCTAATTCTACCATTAATTTGAGAAGTTTTCATTTTAAATTCTTTTGGGGAATGTGAAATGGTCATGGTCTTTTAGGTGAATATCCATAAGAAAATGACATCTCATAGGTTTTGTTGTTTAACTATTACAGAAATACAGAAAAGGGCACAAAACAAACGTACAACTAATATGGTCACAGAACAAACACGTGATCACCTACCTCTAGAGTATTGTCGGGACTCCCTCCCAGTCATGGCTTCCTTTGCCTGCCAAGAGGCACCTCTATCTTAACTTTTAACACCAGAGTGTAGTTTTGCCTGTTTTTTTTTAATGTCCTATGAATGGAATTATGTTCTTTTGTGTCTGGCTGCTTTTCCTGATCATATTTGTTTGTGAGATTCTTCCAATGTTGCTACATGTAGCTGGAATCCGTTTTTTCTCGTGTCTGTATACTAGTAGGACTACACCATTATTTCTTTCTTCTGTGGTTGGTGGGTATTTGAGGTGGTTTCCAGGTTTTGACTGTGACCAATAGTACTAACATGAAGGTTTTTGTAGGTGTGTCTTATATACCTGTGCATGATTTTGGTTGGGCATCTTAGGAGTGGAGTTGCTGGGTCATACAGTGTACCTTCGTAGTAGATAATGCCAGAGCTTTCCAGAGTGAGTGTACTAATTTACTCCTCCACAGAAGTGTATGAGTTCCTGTTGCTCCATGGCCTCACTAATGTTTAGTGTCATTTTTAAGTTTAACCATTTGGGTGGGTGTGTAATGGTATCTCATGATTTTAACTGTACTCCTCTCTCTAATAATCAGATTGAACCTTTTCCATGTTTATTGGCCTTGGGATATCTTTTGTGAAGTGCCTTTTAAATGTTAGATTTTATGAAATTTTCATTTACCTGAGGGAATGAAGCTATTCTGCTATATTATCTTCTAGAAATTTTACGTTTCACACTTAGGTATGCAGCTCAGCTGGCATTGTTGATTCGTCTCTTTTTCGCTAATTCTACTGTTACCTTAATTATTTACTTTCAGCTTTAGTCTTTGGGTTTAAATGCTGTTGTTTTTCCAACTTCTTGAAATGGATTTTCACTGGTTTTCAGCCTTTCTTCTTTTCTAATAGGTGCATTGAAGGCTATAAATATTTTAGCATAGCTTTAGCTGTTCCTTACAAAGTTTGATAACATGGTATTTTTATTTTCATGAAGTTTGAAATATTTTCGAGTTTCCATTATGATTTCCACTTTTTAAATCATGGGTTCTTTAAATATTTTTATTTACTGTTCTCCTTTCCATTTTTCTCTATTCTTCCTTTCTATTTCTCTTTTTATTTTTTTTTTTTAAGATTTTTATTGGGGAATTGGGGGAATAGGAACAGCGCTGGGGAATTGGGGAAAGGGGAACAGACAAGCCGCTGTCATCCTCTTCTTCAGTCTAGTTGTGGAGGACGTTGCTCCACCGGCCCAAGCCAGCACCATCATTGCGCTCTTCCTGGGCGAGGCAGATCAGTCGCCGGCTTCTGGATGGCCACTCACCGCAGCTGCTGGCCGCTCACGCTGGCTGCTGGCCATACAAGGTAGCCCATGGCAACCCACTGCACGCCGTCGCCAGCGACTCACGGCAGCCCAGCTCCAGGCCGAGCTGCCATCCAGCATCTCAGCTGTAGAGGGCAGTGTCACTGGCCCCTACATGTGGGATCCGAACCGGGGCCCTCCGGCATCCCAAGCCAGCCCCTAACCAACGCGCCACTCGGCCGGCCCTAAATTATGGGTTCTTTAGATTATATTTTCAATTGGATGTATTTTAAATTTGTATTTGTGTTTTTGGTTTATATGAAAAATTATAGAAAAAACTTGAAGCTCTAGATCAAGGGCAGCAAGTTACAACCCATGGGCCAAATTCAGCAGCAGTCCAGTGCCTGTTTATGTGGCTTTTATCTTTTCAAATGGGTTTTTAAAGTAAAAAGATTTTGTGACATGTAAATATTCTATGAAATTCACATTTCAGTGTTTGTACATCAAGTTTCATGGAACACAGCCACACGCGTTCATTTGTCTTGTCTGAGAGCTGTGTTGCATCAAAGGCCATCTGGCCATCAAAGCCTAAAATACTATCTCGTCCTTCAGAGAAAGAGTTTGTGGACTTTTGCTCTGGATATTTTCTTCCAGTCAAGATTTACTTGTGCTCCTGGCAGGCGGCAGTGGTGCCCACAACCTCCAGTCATCTTAATCCAGGTAAGGGACTGACAGTGACTGCAAGGGCCATACTAGTTCCAGTTTCCTCTTACTGCTGGGGTGTCCCAGTTCAAAACAGGTTTACCAGGGCTCCCCTTCCTTGGCAGGCCGAGGATACCTGTTTTTGTCACTATCTCCCTGAGAGGCTTTCAAACTCTCCAGTTCCTCAGCCTTTCAGCTGCATTTTCCATGATTTGCAGACACCCAATGGGGAAAACTGACCCAACTATCAGTCTCACTTCTCTTGGTCGTCTTGTCCCAGGATCTCAGCTCCATAGTTTTTCATGCCAATTTACCTCCCAAGTATCTTCATGCAGATTTCTATTTTAAATAGTTTGAACCCCTTTTCCAGTTGTTTTCAGAGGAAACATTTGTTTGTAATACCTGGTCTGCCAATATGGAAATCCGTTATAAGCCATAAATACACTTTGTTTTTAAAGATAATTCTTAGATCTTACAGTGAAAATGTCCAGTAAGTGGACCTGAAGGTGTTGGGGTAGCCGTCGAATGAAGCAGAACTATCTAGTAGATGCTTCTCTAAGAGACATCTACTAGATTAGGATAGATGTAACCTTGGACATGGTAAAACGGACCTTAGTTATTACGGTAAAACAAGACAGCACATTTTTACTGGAGATGCAGGAGTGAGTTACGTGGAAGAGCTTGGGAAGGCAGGTAAGGAGCAGAAGGTACAGAGGCACTGCAGCCCTCAAGCCCCCATCAGGAGAGACAGGAGACGTGGGCCTGCCTTTCAGGCTCTGCCGAGGATATAGGAACGCGTTTCCTCCAGGTCACTTGCAACAAGCTGGGACCAGGTGAACCGTTTGGTCTTCTGGACCAAAAGGCCTCATTCCTCACTTGTAATTATTTTCCTCTTGCTCACAAATGTATGAGTCAGATCCAAAACTGACTTTTTCTCTAGGTCTTGATAAATTGTTACAGAGAAGTGCTAGCAGATATGTCCTACACCCATATTTCTAATACTGGTAGGTGCTTTCTATACCCATGTATTTAAATCTAGTTATTTTCTTTCAAGGTCCACCTTCTATCACTTCCCCCATTGCAACTCCCCCCTTGCAGCCCTACTCAACCAAGATTTATTATATTAAACATTACATGATCTAACAGTGCCATTTCACTCCTCTCTCCTACCCCCATTTAAGCTTCTTTCAGGATGGGTTCCTGTCTTTTGATATCTTCCACAGACCCTAACCATCAATCATTAAATAGTAGCTTGCTAAATGATTTCAATGAATAGTGTCCACTTGTCATAAAATTCTTGTATCACAATTCTCTAATGGCACTAATACAGAGCACTTCCTAATCATGCAAAACTCTTGAAACTATGATTTAAAGCTTTTAGCAGAACCTCAGAATTCCTGGAGGCTGAGTTAAAGTGCATAAAATATAAGGTGAGATTATGGAAGCCACGATCTGTGTTAGTACTTTTGAGCCTTCAGTAGCATGGTCTGAGGTAAGAGAGAGAGGACATAATCTGTTTAAGTTTGAAAGCCAGAACTTTAAGAACTTTAGGTACTTATACATAGTATAATATTTGACATTTAGAAGCTGGGCCGATGAGTCACGTTAAAAAATATGCATTTATGGTCTTATTGTTAAATCCATGTGGCAGTTAATAAGAATTCAATAGAGAGCGTGCAATTAAGTGGTCTTTATTGGTTTCACATTCAGTTATTCTCTTCGTCACTTCAGTTAGTTGTACAAGTATGATAACGTTACTTTATATTTTCTGTGGGAATTTAAATGTAAAATAAATACAAAATACATCTGTGGTTTAATGAACACTCAGTGAAGCTTTCTTTTTCTTTCTTTTTTTTTTCCTGAGGTATTCCGTTCAGTCTGGTGTTATCCCACCTCTTTCCTTTTACTTCCCCTGGGAAAAGTCTATTAAACCACACAATGGGTCTGGAACCAATGAACTTGATTTAATTCCATTAGACATATTTTTTTATCTCATCATACAACACCAATACAAAAGCACCGCCCATGCCTCTCAATACATTGGACCAGGCACCTTTGAAGAAAGCTTTGGCTCCTTCATCTTTGGCAATCTTCCTCCAGCAGTCCAGTGTCCCAGTGTACATAATATCCGCTGTGGAAACAAATGTGGGTGAGGGCTCCATAATTTTAGAGGAAAGAGACTTCTTCTCTGAAAGACATCTGCACCCAGTGTTCCCAGTGTTATAAATAAGTCACTTGAGCTTCAAGCCCCAGCTCTATGCAACATTCAACTACATATCCCTTCCCTATCTAACTCTTAGGCAGCTCTCTAGTCATTCCTACCCCTTTAACTCAATCAAGGGAAGAACTGGGGCAATCAACCAGGTAATTTACTGACCATCCAACTGGAAAATGAAGTGGGCAGAGTGGTGCAGAAGTGTTAAACTGGGTAGTGCCCTTTGTATGGATGAGAAAAAGGAGGCCTGGACTCAGATTATACTGCCCAAGATTACACAGTTAAATAAAAAATGTACAACTATTAGGCTAAAACATGTGAAATTAATAACACTTGACTTTCTGACTTCAAAAATGCCAATTTGATGATTAAACCAATGGAAGGCAAAACATGTTCTATCACAACAGATGGTTTCAGGCCATCTCTCATCCAGCTAAATCGCCCCTCCCTGCTACTGTAATAACTATATAAGAGAACAATTATTTTTAAATAAGCCAGTGAATTACTTCAATTCTTTCCCCTCGTTTCTGCATCCAGGCTCTAAGGTTTTGAACAGGACTGAGGTCTGTATCATGCTAGATACCTAGTTAAGTTCACCTTTAAATATCCCATTTTTGATGTTCTTATCCTTTTGATAACAAAATTCTATAAAGAAATAGCTGAGAATATAATGAGGGCTTAATCATATCTTCCTTTCCTTAGCACATAATTTGAACAATTAGAATAGTGAAGACTGAAAAACAGCACCGAGTTAGTGTTCTCCTCGGGCAGGAAAATGTGATTTAGATCATCAGCAGGTGCCAGGCTTACCCCCTTTCCGGCCAGACTGCATCATCATCCTACGGCGGACAGTGTCAAAGGGGTAGGACACCAGCCCCGCGACCGCCGTCACGCTCTGGGCAATCATCCAGCTGACGAAAATGTGCACATTCTTGGGATCAGGCAGCATCCCTGTGGACAGAGCCAAGAAGCCAAGTAGCGATGAAGTGACTCCTCTCAGCACTTGGCAAAAAACAGGTGGGGAAGGGGAAGAGGCTACCGAACCTCCAACTCCATGCGCCGCTCCCCCACATCCCCCGAGAAGAAGCTGCCCCTTGTGGGGTGTCTCACAAATACCCAGGCAGCCAACAAAAGTGTGTGGCTGCCTTCTGGCCCCCGGGAAGCCAGGGTTCTGCCCCGTGGACAGGGCATGTTGAAGTGGCTCCAGGTTGCACTCTGTAACTGATAGAGCCGTGGGAAGAGGGGGCTGGGCTGCCCCTTCTTCACCTCTGCATGGCTCAAGGCCCGAGTTCCAGTAGAGGACAAAGACAGTACTCTAGCTCTACATTCCACCAGGCCACCTCCTCATTCAGAAGCCTGATTAGCCCAGGGACTAGGAAAAAACAAGGTTGATATAGAGCCCTTTGTGAGTGACAGATCGCTCAGGATCCCCTCTGCGCATGCCCTCCTCTTCCCCACTCTGCACCCCGAGGCCCTTCTCTCACCCTTGGCAGTGTCATAGACTCCGAAGTAGGCAGCTCTGTAGATAATGATGCCCTGGACAGAGACGCTGAAACCCTGGTAGAGACCCTTCAGGCCATCAGACTTGAAGATCTTGGTGAGACAGTCACCCAGACCATTGAACTCACGCTGGGCGGCACCCTTGCCCACGTCAGCAGCCAACCTGGTCCTGGCAAAGTCCAGCGGGTAGACAAAGCAGAGGGAGGTGGCCCCAGCTGCCCCACCGGAAGCCAGGTTACCAGCAAAGTAGCGCCAGAACTGCTTATGCCGGTCCACGCCCCCCAGGAAGATCTGCTTGTACTTGTCCTTGAAGGCGAAGTTGAGAGCTTGGGTGGGGAAGTAACGGATGACATTGGCCAGGTTTCCCCTCCAGAAGGAGAGAAAGCCCTGCTCCTTGGGGATTCTCACCACACAATCCATGATCCCCTTGTACTGCTTCTCAGCACTGATCTGTTTGCTGGCATGCTGGACCTGTCAGGGGAGGGAGGGAGCGGGCATGGCAGAGGGAGAAGGGAGGAGGACAGGAGAAAGAATATTTGCACGTCTTGATTTCCTCTTTTAAAAAATGTATGGGGAAGTCAAGCGAATATTGTAAATAAATGTTAGCTCCTTGGATAGCAAGCCCCCCAAAATCCAATTTTGCCTCAGTTATCAGGGCATTTGAGAGAAAAGGTTCTGCCAAATAAACGGAAAAGATTATTTAATTTCGTGAAGAGAGTCGTTTATGTATTGCATTTTCCCTCAGTGCCAGAGCTACGCTGGGGGCTTGCTGGTACATAGAAATGATTAAAGATCTTTGCCCCAATGGGCACCTTCTCTGATTTAAAAGACATGACAGGCAGGAGATGAGGATTCCTCAGTCTCACTCTTAAGTCTCCCTGGAGACCAGGATCTCTGAGTAGTAGATGTTCTAACAGAAGAAGAAGAAATCCACTAGGCATTAAAGCCTGGAAATGTTCAGGCAGAGTACCCAATTATCAATTACTGGGGGGTGGGGGGGTTGTTTTTGTTGTGAGTTATCTGTTAGGGTTTTCCTTGTTATTGATAATTTTGACTCCCAAATTGAAGAGGCCAAATTCTCATTGAAGGGCCCTTGTCTTTTGGGCAAGTGGATGGAGTAAAACAGGTAGATGGGATGATGATGATGATGATGATGATGGGCCATTCAGAGACAAGGTTGGGGTGGAAAAGATTTGGGGGACAGTATGTGTAAGGAAGGCTATCAGTTTATTACAAAAAAAAATGTTTTTAAATCTCAAAACCTGTTTCTTCATTTGTAAAATTGGGGAGATAATACCTATTTTACAGAGGTTATATAAAAATTAAATATATGTAACCCTATAGCATAGCACATGGGACACAGTAAGTGAGGTCTTGTGTAATAATTTTTTTTTATTCTTGTAAAAGGTGGGTGCAGATAAAAAGGTACAAGGGGCATTGAAAATCAAAAGGTGAAGCTGACCTAAGAGGCTTGAGTGGAGTGCCAGTTCTGTCCCAGGCTAAGGCTCTGGCTGGCTGTAACCCACTCCAGGGTGGGTTTCCATATATAGACACCCGGACGCGGGCCGCCACCCGACACCAAGAATCTGCTACTGACAGAGGACCTGTCTGCGCAGAGGGCACCTTCCCCTTCGCGTAGGGCGGGCGGGCGGCCGGCCTGTGGCCTAGCGCAGATTTGCTGCGGATCGCCCGCCCGCCCATTCCCCTTCGCGGCTGCGACTCGGCCGTGTCCCGCGCGCCTTGCCCGGCCCACCCTCCTCACCGCGCCCGCGCCCCTGCCGTCCCCACCTGCAGCAGCAATTTGACCCTCTCGATGGGGGCGACCGCGGTCTTGGAGACGGCAGCGGCGATGCCGCCTGCCAGGAAGTCCTTCAAGAAGCTCAAAGCCTGATCACTCATGGTGACAGCCGGGCGCACACAGCCTCCGGGAGCCGCGCTCTCGCTCTCTCTACCGCCCGGCCAGGCACAGCCACCCCGTCTCCGTCCCTGCGCGACGCGAAGGGGCCGCCTGCCTCGCCCCGCAGCCCTCCTTATATTCCCCTCCTTGTCTCTCGCGAGAGGAGGAGGGACCCCGGGGCCGTGTGCGCAGTGCGCATTGGCTGGGCAGGTGCTTGGACACCCCCTCGTCGTCCCCCTCCTCTGCAGAGGGCAACGGGGGCGAAGGCGCTTCCGGGAGACAGGGGTGGGCCGGGGGGCTGTGCCTACAGCTTGGGACGTTTAAAGGGCAAATTCATGTTATCTGTCCCGGCGAGCAGAGGAACACCATGTCTCTGCAGCATGTGGGCCGCTGTATTTATAGCACAAGGAGGCTTAGGCTGGGGCCGACTTGGGGGCAGATGTGGGACCCGATGCCTCCTCAAGCAGGGCTTTCTTTAACCTCCGGCCTGCACCTGACCGCTCCTGTCCAGGGGATTCCGGACTTATTTTTTCTTCTTGCCAGGAACAGTGTCCCTCACAACAGCTTCCTGCCTCTTTGGGCCTCTTCAGAGTTGTTCGCACTCACAAATAATTAAGATCAGCCAAAATAAATACTAACGCCACTTGATGCTGTGATTACTTGATGCTGTGATTGCCTAATACAATCTGGCAACCTGCTGAATCTCTTCTCTCCATTCAATAGTTCAATCATTCATTCTGCTATCAAATATATGCTTGAAACTCAGCGGCACCAGGAAAGGCAGAGTGCAAGGGGCCACTGGGTGAATAGTTGCTGTTGTTGCTGTGTGTATGTTGCTTTTCTGTTAGGTTAGCCTGTCACCCCATGACACACAGTCTGATGACGCTTAGGAGAGGGACCTTATAGGACACTTCTTCTTTTGTAAGTATCTTAAGGGCTTAATGTGTCACTCTGCTCTCAGCGGAATCTCAGCACATATTCTAGGCAGAACGTTCCTCAAGCAGCTGGAAGCTTCTTGAGGGTCACTGCTGTTGGCCCTCCCATCTGAGTAGCTGGGTGACCAGGATATTAAGAGAAGGTCGAATCCTTGGCTGTATTTGCCTCTTTAACAGGCACCTGGGGTTGGGACGACATATGCCATCTAGTCCTAGCAAATTGATTGCAATTAGTTTTTCTTTTTTTAAAATATATTACTATGAGCTTTGATCCTTAATTTTTTTTAGGGCAGTTCATATAATCAGACAGGATTTCAAATACAGCTGTTTCTTCCTCCAGAATGATTGCAATTAGTTTTTAACTCTAAACTCTTTACCCTACTCAATTCTCTTCCCATGTTCATATTCTTTTGTACATTTGACAAAGTTTCTTCATTTTTTTTCACAAGATTGCTGATGAATGCAAACCTCAGGTTAGGTGTTTATTGAACCACAACTGTGTGTCACCCTGGAGACTTCAGTAGAGTAGAGGTCAGTAGTTGGGTGCCAGGCCTGCAAAGGGTATGCATTTATCTGAGGTGGGAGCAGGCTAGAGTTCAAACTCTAGTGAGCAGGTGAGCAGTGTGAAAGCTAGCGAAGTCCAAATTTACCAAGGTCAGAGAAGGCAGAAGGTCAAGAATTCAGGATAAACAGAAAACCATTTATGCATTCATTCAACAAACACTTGAGCACTGACTGTGGACCAAGAACGAAGTTTGGCCCTGTGGATTCCATATAAGTAAGATATGGCTCAGTCCCCAAGAACCTGACAGTTCAGCATATTTGTCACTCGTTCAGCTTTATTTATCACAGCTTCACATATAGATTTCCATGGATCAACATAATTCACATATTAGTCATTTTTAATTAGTAACTGTATTCCATCCTGTTAATATAGAGAAGTTGTATAAACCATTTTCCTTTTAATTGAGTTAGAGATGATTCTAATTTTTATTATGAAAAATAATGCTGCTGTAGAAATACTTCTGCATAAATTTCATTTTCCCCTTTAAGTTTTTTTCTTTCTCATGTATTCCCAAATGGAATTAATAGATTGAATGTTTTAAAAGTTGTTTTTTTTTTAGCTCCTCCTACATATTGAGAAATTGCCCTTCAGAAATGTGAAGCCCACCAGTAATCTAAGTGGGCTTATTTCCCACAGAGCCTCTTCCAACACAGGCTTTTAAAAAAAGCATCTTTTAGTTATTTGTGCCATTTTATGAGTTCCAATTTGCTCCTCATTAATTGCTATGAAACTGTTCATGTTCCATATGATTCAATTTCTGTCAGTTTTCCTTTTATCTAAATTTTTAACCTTCTTTGACCACTTATAACATGAAAGCAGGGTATTTCTCCATATTTACAACAAATTTTTACATATTTGGGGCAATAAATGTGTTGAGTATTTTTCATTTTGTTGATTTTCTTTTGATATGTATTTTATTGCATTGTTCTAACAGTGTTGTCTATTTAAATATGAACAGATCCATAATATTATGATGCACTTCATGTTCTGATGTAAAGGTATTTATTTTGTGGATATATTTGTCTTTTTCCCCTAATAGTTAGTCTATTTTCTTCTAGTTCTTTTGGTAGTTATGTTTTAAAAATCTAACACTACATTATATATTGTAAAGAGGTATGATCCAATTTCATTTTTCTCCATACCATTATTGGGTATCCCAACCCCAATTCTTACGTAGATATTTTCTTCTCTCCATTATTTGTCATATCTTACTAATTCTGGTTTGTCATATATTAAGTTCTTATAATAGCTTTAATTTATGAAATCACCATACCGTGACTTATTTGATCATTGATCTTAAAAAAAAGAACAACTTACATGTGATTCTACAACCACTTCAAATACAAAATGTTTTGTCTGCTTATCTGCCTGGGTTTATTTTTACTATCAAGTTGTTTAAACATCACCAGAAGAGGTTTAACAGACATTTAAATTTAATTAAATATTAACTTAATGTATTAATTCAGGAAGTATTATCATCGTTGGTACACCTAATTTTACTAATCAGAATTTCTGCTATTTACTAAATGGGGGCGATCATATTTCTGCTTGGCTTCCGTCCAGTTAACCTGTCATGTTGGTGGAGCTGAAGCTGCAGTCCTTGACAAGAGGTTTTCCATGGAAATCCCATCCGCTGTCCTCTCCCTCCACTGACTTTCTCAGAAAAGGGAGACCTCAGATGCCCTTGGGAGCATGAGCAGCCTGTGATCACAAGATCCAGGTATCGTTTACACAGGCAGGGCAAAAATGGTGCTCAGCAGAACATGTGCCTATGGCCCAGTCCCATTACTCAGTGGCCTCCTGCCAAGGTGAGAATGGACAAGGCATCTAGGAGATAAGAGAGAAAACTCTGCTTTCAAGTGGGGCATGATATCCTGAAGAGTGGGGAGATTGGGGGGACAGGGCTATGTAGAAATGGGATTAAGGTATAGAGCTAGTCTTTGGACTTCAGTGGATGCTTTTAAAGAATTAATCTCTTTTATCGAATCGGGAATAGAGAATGCAAGCTGCTAAGGAGTCAAAGGCCAAGAATGTAAACCACTTAAGGATTTGCTGATGGTGGTGATAATGTAATGCCTGTGTGTTGGTGTGCATCTCAAACTGTTAGGAATTAGAATACACTACCACTATTTGTTCACATGGTAAATTTCAGCCTTAAGCAAAGAGGAATGAATTCTGAAAATTTATCTTTTTGATCACATAAGATCACATATGAATTGCTGAATTCCAACCAAAAGTATTTAATAGACTCATTCACATTTGATGCGGTGCTTCAAAAACAAAACAAAACAAAATAAATGCAATTACTCGTATTTCTCCACAGATTCCTCAGGGTAGCTCAGTTAATTAGAACAATACCTCTGATTAACATATTCTTGATAATCAAGTGTCTTTTTAGTAAAGTCCTTATTAACATGGACACATACACACACACCATATATACCTTCAGAAATCATGGGTATTCCTGCAAAACGCTCCAACCACCAGCTCCTATTTAGCTAATGCCAAACAAAATTATGGAAGTGCAAAATGTGTCTCTTTTTAAAGATCCATTTGCAGAAACTTTTTACTCTTTAGTGATCAACTCCCTGGAGTATCTATCCATTTTCTTCCTACTCTTTCCCATCAAAATAGAAATTATCTGAACCATTCACATCTCATTCATTCATCCTTTTTTTTTTCCTTTTCATCTTTCAACAACCATTTTGAATGCCTACTCTAGACACCAACACTCTGTAGGGCACTGGTGATTTTAAAAATCAGAAAGATATGAGCTCACGTGACAGGAAAAGGCTTATTTTTGTTGCCTACAAGGCTGTTCCAATGCAGCATGACAAGGGTCCACGGTGGTCTCTGGTCATACATCCAGGTGAATAACTTTCAATATAAAAACTTGCAGTTTTTATATTTTGTGAATACTTATGAAACAAAAGGTTTTGGAACAAGGATTTTTAGGCACCATTATTTAGATTTATGGGGGACAGAGGAACCCCTGAATCATGGAGGACTTCTCCTGGAAGACCCTCGTACCTGGAGAACTGACTTAGCAGTTGTTGGAGCCTGGGCACTCTCCAGCCCCTGCAGCACCCCTCATCCCCACCCCACCACACCCCACTGACATGGGCAGACCCTGCCCCATTCCCTAAAGAGAGATCCATAACATCTCTTCCACTCCCAGTCTTAGCATCCCCTCCTTACTTTATCCAAGATTCCAACACCATATTCAGTATTCTATGGCACCATTAAGCTTATTTTTATGCATGTGTAATAATAATGCCTTCCGACCGTAACCACCCACCTTCCGTGTTGACTCTTCTGGTTTCACTGACTTGCAATCTCTGTGAATAAAGCCATTACTCACTTTGAGTTGACTTGATTGATTTTCTAAGTATGTTTGAACTGACTTCCCTAGTATTTAGTGTTTCATACAGCCTACCAATCATTTTTCAAAACATTTGCTTTATCCCTGTTATTATTGGAATCAATATTAAATAAATGTTCCGAGAGAGACCATTTTTGCTCATTGGTACTGTTGAAAAACACTATTTTGCAAGTTTAATGTATGAGATGTCTTCCCATATGCTTGCTTTTACACCCCCCCCACCCTCCGTACCCCTTTCATGATGCAGTCAGCTAGGCATTCTGTGTCATTGCCTCAGCAAAAGAAAACATTCAGAAAGCAGAGAAAATGGTCTGTCCTGGCATTAAAATTTCCAAAGGAAAAGAAAGGATTCAAGTATAAACAGTAGATTTGGTAGAATACCTGAGGAAAACTAATGCTTCTTGCCCACCCCACACTTCCAATGATTACATCAGGTTTTTCCAAACTTGGGTAGAAAGAAACATTGTCAGAGAGAGAGAGAGAGAGAGAGAGAGAGAGAGCAAGAAGCGAGATGTTAGTGTGGCTCCTTGAGAAAACTGGGTCTGTACTCTCTCCCAGCACAGGGAGGGAACAAGAAGCCAGGGGAGAAATGGCTGGATGGCACTTTGTTACACAGAACAGAGACAGTCTCACCGAGTTCATCCAAGCATGAAAAGGAGCAGAACAAACCCCAGGCACCTGCAGCTTAGCTTGCTAATGTGCAGGACCCTGGGTAGCCCCCGTTAGTTTCTGCTGTCCCAGTGTGGTGTGGCAGCAACAGAATAGTATCTGTATTCAAGGATACCAACGTTAGCTGAGAGCAAGCCAAACCTGAAGAGCCTCATGGTTAGAAATGAGGCAAGTGTCAGGAGTGACCTTGATGGGGCAGTGACTGGAAGACCAGAAAGGAATAAGGACCTAGCTGCTGACGCCAGCTTGGACAGACGAAGATCCACACCATATGCCCTTCCCTCCCCATCCTTAGTACTATGGAAATCCCTAAGAGTTAGATGTAATTGGCTGGAAACAGCAGACAATCAAGGGGACCCAAACTGCTTCCACCACTTAGCAGAATGGAGTCTCTTACTCGAAATTAAGTTCCTTTAGACAGCAGAGTTTGTGGACCAATATTCATTCTTGCTATATAGTATTTTCTTAGTTTTAAAATATACTAAAGACATAATATTGGAAACTCTTTACTGTTGCTCTTTCCATCAAGCACATTTCTTTAGAAAGAGATGCACTTTTAACTGAGTGTGTGTGTGGCGGGGGGAGGGGGGTGTGCAGGGAGAGGGACTTCAGGGTACTTTTTCCTGTAAATCTTTATGAAGCTCTAGTTTATGCATTTCTATTAAATGGCTAAAGTAAATACATACAATTGATTCTTTTACCATAACACCTCAAACATAATAGTTATTGAATAAATGCTTGTTGAATTGAATAGGGTCATAACCTGCTTCAATTTCTAATGCAATCGTTCCCAACTTTTTCCAATAATGGAGCACATGGAACCCATCATAATTTTCGTGGTGCACCATGAAATATAGGTATATGGAATTTCATCATATAGAGTAGGAATAATTATACCAGCAGAAATATGATTGTCTATATGTGTGTCCGCCATATAAAATCATGCCCACTTTAACGGTGGATTTATCAATTTCTCCTTGTAGTTCTGTCAAATTTTCCTTTACATATTTTAGGGCTTTGTTTCTAAAGGCATACAAGATTTCAATTGTTATACCTTTTTTTTTTTTTTTTTTTTTTTTTAAGCTGAGCCATCCTGCTACCTGTTGGCAGCTCAGCGGCTGCTCAGCTCGGGCTGGACTCGAACCGCTGTTGCTCAGAGCTCAAACTCTTGAGCGAGCTCTTAACCAACTGAGCCACTCGGCCGGCCCTAATTGTTATACCTTTTTGATGAATTTAATTTTTTATCATTAGGTTGTGGTCCTCTTTACCTGTAGTAATGCTTTTGCCTTCAAGTCTTTCTCCCCTAAATGAACAAAGCAATACCTGCTTTCCTAAGGTTTGTACTTGCCGAATTTATCTTTTTCTATTCCTTTCCTTTCAACCATTCTGTGTGTTTGAGGCATAGTCCCTGTAAACTTCTGTAGTTTCTTTTTCCTGTTTTTAAAAATTCTAAATTGATGCTCTTGCTTTTTTAGCTGGAGAGTTTGAATCCATTTCCATTTATCATGACCAATAATGTTTTTGAATTTTTACTGTGAAATAATTATAGATTGAAAGGAAGTTCACATATTTAAATTCTTATTTCTGCCATTTTATTTTATGCTTTCTATTTGTCCTTCTGCACGTTCTTCTTTTTTTTTTTAAGGTTTTAATTGGGGGATTGGGGGATGGGAACAGTGCTGGGGAATTGGGGGAAGGGGAACAGACAAGCCGCCATCCTTCTGTTCTTCAGTCCAGTCGTGGAGGATGTTGCTTCACTGGCCCAAACTGGCACCAATTGTGCTCTTCCCAGGCAAGGCAGATCAGTCGCTGGCTTCTGGACAGCCGCTCACTGCTGGCTGCTGGCTACACACAGTAGCCCATGGCAACCCATTGCAGCAGGGGCTGCAGCCTGTGCCCGGCACCAGAGGACAGCGACTAACGGCAGCCCAGCTCCAGGTTGAGCTGTTGTTCAGCATCTCAGCTGTAGAGGGTAATGTCACTGGCCCTCATATGTGGGATCCGAACCGGAACCCTCTGGGGTCCCAAGCCAGCTCTTAACCAATGGGCCACTCGGCCGGCCCCTTCTGCACGTTCTTAAAAGTCATCATGTACGTGACATTGACCATGACTATCCTATGCCAACTATTATATATGTTTCTGAATTACTTACTAAGGTGCTAATAACCCATAATTGTTATTAATTATTTTAGATGACAACTCTTTTGCCAGGTTCTGAGAGTACCAAATTTCCTGTGTAGGTACTGAGTATTTCTTGGGACCATAACATCAGTTTATTTACCTGCTTCAGAAAACACGAAAGTCAAATTAATAAAGAATGACACAGCTGTCAGATGTGTAGCTTGCCTGGATGAGTTGAGCTCTGGAAGAATTGTTGGAATTTCATAACATTATTCAATGTGGCCACTAGAGGGAGATCACATATAGCTTATCCTCAAAATAGTATTCTTGGTCTCTAATTTTTATTGAAAACCTATCAGGAGTATATACTAAAGAAACAAACAAACAAAAAAACCAAAAAAAAACCTCTGTACTTTTTTTATTGTGAAATAAACATTTTTAAAAATTAGTTTCATTTGTACAACACAGTGCAATAATTATATTTTTACCCCTCAAAGTGACAACACCCCTCCCCCAAACTGCCACCCCACTTCCCCCCACAGATATCATACATATCTATTACAATTCCCTTGACTCCACTCCCACACTCTCTACTTTTTAAAAGACATACAGTGCAGCCTCAAAATAGTAGACAAAGGAATTAAGTCAAAGCAGAGATTTGTCACGTGGGAAAAGAAAGCAAAACCCAAGTACATGAGGCCACAAAAAATGCACTGTAAAAGTAAAGACATAAATAGGTTAAAAATAAAAAGGTAGAAAATGATGCAACAGGATATTATCAGAAATAAAGAAGGTCATTTAATAAAGATAAAGGGGTTGATTCATCAAGAGGACTAACAATCCTAAATATTTGTGCATCTAGAAACAGAGCTTTAAGATACATGAAACAAAAATTGATATAACTGCAAGGAGAAATAGACAAATCCACAATTAGAGTTAGAGATTTCAATATTTCTGTATGAGTTTCCTAGGGTTGCTGTAATAAATTAACACAAGCTGGGAGGCTTAACACAACAGAAATTTATTCTCTCCCAGTTCTGAAAGCTAGAAATCCACTATCAAGGGTTAGCAGGATACAAGACCAATGTACAAAAATAAACTGTTTCTGTATACTAGCAATGAACACTTGGAAATTGAATACAGAAATAACATTTATAATAGCATCAAAAATATGAAATACTTAGGAATAAGTCTGACATAATAGATCCAATGCAACCCAATCAAAATCTCTGCAGGCATTTTGGGAGGTAGAAATTGCCAAAACGATTCTAATATTCATATGGAAATGCAAAGGACATAGAATAGCCAAAACAACTTTGAAAAAGCAAAACTAAAAGAACTAAACTACCTGATTTGAAAATATTTTAAAGCCACAGTCATCAAGACAGTATGGTGGTGTGACTCTATAACTTTTCTTTTCTAGATTTGTTTACATCTCCCTGTATTCTTGTACTATCTGTATCTATATAGATATTAGAATTAACTTGCCTAATGTAAAAAAATATTTTAATTGTGATAGCATTAAATTACAAAATTACCTTAAGGAGAATTTACATTTTTATAATATAATATTTTTCCATGAAAACTGGATGTTTTTGTGACTTTTATTCATAGTAGGTATTTTGTCCTTTTTGGGGGGGGGAGGTGCTATTTTAAATGGGATTCTTTCTTATATTCCTCCAAAGATTGTTGCTTGTATGTAGAAAGACTATTGGCTTTTTTATATTTGGACTGAATCATCTTAAAGAAGTCTCACATTGTTGAACAGTTTTTAAATTGATTCCCTTGAGTTTCCCAGGCCAGAAACCAAATCATCCATGAATTATAATCGTTTAAGTAAAATGATCTTTCCAAGTACTGTGCTCATTGTTTTTTTCTCTTGTTTAATTGCCTTGACCAGCATCACCAGAGTGTTGTTAAATAATAACGGAGATAGGCAACCTGTTCTCTTCCTGACTTTAATTGCAATATTTCTAAACCTTATTGAGCATGATATTGGCTTTTAGCCATATAGTGTTTTATTGTAGGGCTGTGCCTTTAAGAACTACCCATTTTATTCTATTTTATCAGCAATTTTTTAAAAATCAAGAATGGATTTTACACAACAATAAAACAAAATCATAAAGTTAATCATGAAAAAAATTGATAAGTTGGACTTCATTGAACTTTCCTTAATCAGTTACACCATGCATCAGTTTGCTAGGGCTGCCATAACAAAATAAACACAGACTCGTGATTTAAACAGCAAATTTATTTTCTCATAATTCTGGAGGCTAGAAGTCCAAAATCAAGGTGTGGGCACGTTTGGCTTCCCCTGAAGCCTCTCTCCTTGGCTTGTATACAGCGGCCTTCTCACAGAGTCCTCACATGATCTGTGTTCTAATCTCCTCTTTTTATAAGGACACCAATCATATAGCATTAGGGCCCACCCTTAATGACTCCGTTTTACCTCTTTAATGGTCCTGTCTTCAAATGCACTCACATTCTGAGGTACTGGAAGCCAGGACTTCAGCATATGAATTGGGGTATGCAGGAGGGCGGGGGGGGGGGGGGGGAGCATAAATCAGCATATAAAACACCATTAAGAGTGAAAAGGCAAACTACACAACCCATTTTAAAAACGGATCAAAGTGTGGACAGAAATACAGACTTCACAAAAGAGACTATATGCATAGTTAATAAGCATATGAAAATGTGTTTAACATCATTACTTACCACGGAAATGCATATTAGTTTGAATCATATGAAATCGCCATCTCTGTAAGCCAATTATCAGCATTTTCATGATTCAACCTAAAAAAAAGTCCCACAGTGATATACTACTACACACCCTGGAATGCTAAAATTAAAAAGACAGTGGGCAAGTGTTGGCGCGAATGTAGAGCAAAAGGAACATTCATATATTGCTGGTAGGGGTGTGAAATGGTACAGCCACTTTGGAAAACTATTTGATAGTACCTACTCGCGCTAACCAAGAGTCTACCCCCGCCATCCACCAATTCCGCTAAGACACAAAACTGAACATTAACCTTGAGATTCCTACAAAAACATCCTAGGGAAATGCTGATAGAATGGCCCGGTCAAGAGGTCTGTTCCAACCTTCTCGGAGAAGCTGTGTGGAGAGGTACGCAGTGAACACGTCCTCAGTAAGCATGTCTTCAGAAGACAGGGTGGCGGTAAAAAGGATTTCTGAAGCAGCACCTGACACGGTCAACCTGGGCTATTTCTCTGATTTACCCGGAGGGGAGCTGGAGGATTATCTTAATATAGAATGAACAGAGCTATTTTCAGATTCACTCCTCTCTTACCGTTACCTTCCCCTGCCAGGCTCATTTCTGGGGGTCAAAAAACCCCGATACCTCTGAGATTTGGAAGGCGCCTCAGGCGCGGTCCCCTACCCGGGTCACCAACCCCGCAGCAAAGGGGCGCAACCAGGTCCTTACTCTGGGAGGGCCTGTCTGGTGCCCGCACCCCGCTCCCGGCGCCTTCGGGGGGGGAAACTCGGGCACTGGGGTGGCGGGTGGCAGACACACACCCGGGGTGTGGTGGAGTGGTCTCCTCCCCTCATCAGTCCTTTCCGCCTCTGCCCGGCTCTTCCCAGGCTTCTGGAGAGGTGTTGCGGGGAGAGGATGCAGGGTGCTATTCCGTTGTCCTTGGCAGCCTCTACTCCACAGCTAGCAGAGACTGCATCGCGAAGCCCGGTGCCTCGCAGTGCTTCCCGGAACCATAACGGTGACTCCAGGGAACCGCAGCTGCGGGGACGCGACAAGGGGTGTGAATTTTGGGGCGAAGCTGGGTCGAGTAGGGTTGGAAGGTAGCTGGCTCTGATCAGAGGACCCTACATCTTCCATGTCCCCTCTCAGCCCGCCCGCGCCAGGGATCCCGAGTGCAGGGCGCGCGTACCTTCCGCTGTCCTAAGACGTGGATGAGACAAGGTGGGCGGGGAACGCGGGGCGGGAGGGAGGGCGCCCCCTTCAGTCAGCCAGGCTCGCAGATCTCGCGGCCCTCCTCTCCCACCGCCGCCTTCCTATGCGCCCAGCACCTCCGCGGGCCCCATCGCGCACCGCAGTCCAGCCGCGGTGCCCCTAGCGGTTCTAGGTGCGCGGCGCGTCCAGGGGCTGCAGGCACCCTGGCCCTGACCCCGCACCGTCCAGGAGAAACTGTGCCCACGGAGAGCCCTGCAGAGGTTCTGCCCCGGTCGGAGGCGGACGGGAAGAGCTGGCCCGCAGGTGAGTGGGCAACCGGCGGCGAGGCTGTGGCGTCGCGCGCGGGGTCCGTCCACCAAGCATTTGCCGCGCAGAGCGGAGGGCTGGTCCTGTGTCTAGGCAACACGGAACAGCTGACATCTCGAACTCGCTAAATCCAGGTCCTTGCCGTCCCTTCACCTGTCCCAGGGGTCCCTTCATTCGGTTAGTGAGGCTACCACTCGGTAGGAGGGGCACCCATCTCCCCCAAACTTAACTCAGCAATTACTTTGTGCTGCACACTGTATTAAGCCCTTTATCTACGTTATCACGTTTAATTCTTTCAGCAAAACTGAAGTAGGGGACATTACCTTTGTTGTAAAAGTAACTTGCCCAGGGCACTGCCAGCAGTGGCCTGCTGTTAGCCTCCACAAGAAGGAAGCTTTTAAAAGCCCCACCATTCATACCTCGTTGTGAATTTGGTTCAATTCAGAAATTTTTTTTCTCCTGTCCTTCTTTCTCTTTTTTGGCTTTCTTAATCACTAGGTATTGTGCTTGACATCAAGGAAACCAAAATGACTTAGAACCTGACCCTGCCTTCAAGGAACTTACAGTTTAGGTCAATGTGCTTCCTTTTGTTAAAAGTAAACTATAGTCTTTTCTATCAAAAGCCAGCAGGATATGCATCCTGCCGGCAATGTTAGCCCAACACTCCACTTCCTCCCCATTCTTAGCTTAACTGAAGCATATAACTAGAGCACCCCACTTCCCCATTTTTAGCTTAACTGAAGCCTGTAGCTAGACAGATCTTGCTTGTTTTATTAGCCAATCGGTTTAGACTGTAAGGTCACACTAGCCAGTGGAGTACGACATAGAGACACCTGTGTCAGGGATAAAAGTGGAGTGGACTGCCCGCTTAGTGTGCTTGCTAGACTGATTTACGGTGGCTCTGCACCCTTCTGCAGAAGTAAAGTTTGCCTTGCTGAGTGACTTTCAACTTCATGTGTCTTTATTTGCGACATGGTTAAACTCTGTTCTCAACAATTGGGTGCTCGTCCGAGATCTCTAATCCATTCGGGTGATTGCCCGGGCCTCCGCGCACGGAGGAGACGCGTCCTGCTGCCTTGTTGCAGTAGCCTCCGGTTGTCTGGGGAGCTCAGGAGTCCCTGAGCTGGCAAGGACCTGATGGTGGAAGTCTCTCGGCAACACGGTGAAAGGGCCCGAGCAAGCACTGCAGCGACCAAGTAACTCTGTGCATCGACCAAAGTAAGAAACATCACCGACAGTGACAAAGTATTTCCTTGGTGGTCATGTCATTTCGGGGTTGACTGAGTGTGAATGAGACGTGTCTGAGACACGAAGCAAATGTGGAGTCCTGGTCCGCAGTTCTGTCGGTATCTCGGTGACCTCATACGGCTCAAGGCAGCCCTCAGTTGTCTGAGTCCGGTGAGGGGTTTATACTGACCTGCCAATTGCTAAGAGGCTCCAGGAATGAGATATCATCCCGCGAGGGAGGTGGTCGGAGAGAACAAAGCGACTCAGGAAAGAGCACAAGAAGCCTCCAATAGGGGAGGATTAAGCCACTCTCACACCCAGAGACTGGGAGTCCGAGATGGGAAATGCTCAGCGTAGAAAAGGTTCTGATCAGACAAGAAATGGTGAAGACAAAATCCCACTAGTTTGTACCCTAGGCAGGATGCTCCAATATAGGAATGATAATCCTAGGACTAAAGGGAAAAAGAAACAGCAAATGATTAAGTATTATTGTTTTATCTGGACTCAGGGACCCATCTTAAAGGCATCCGTATTCTGGCCCAAATTTGGGTCAGATGAGGACTGGATTTGTCAACTATTAATTGAATATGTAAATAATAAAAGTCCAGTCGGTCAGGAGGAAATTGACTATGTCTTCCGTTGGAGAAAAGGGACCATTATCATTACCCTTAAAGACAGGGGTGGATAACACTATCAAGGAGGAAGAAAAAAACAAACCTTAGGATCCTCTCATTTGCCTCCCCCCTCCTTATAATCCTCAACCCCAACCTCCTCCCCCACAAGAAGAACAAGAGCCCCAAATTGAGGAACCAGCTGAACCCACTGCAGCGGCCTCGGCACCTTCCCCATCGCTCTACCCCTCCCTTCCCTTGTTAAGAAAAGAGGTGGAACAATACAAAAAGGACATTCAAAGTTTGCCTTTCCCCTCTGAAAGAGGAAAACCCCAGAGCCTCTACCCACTTCCGGAAGTTCCCCTAGGAGGAGGGGGAATTGGATTTGTTAATGCCCCCCTCACAAGTTCCGAGGTCCAAAATTTAAAAAAGGAACTAAAGCCTCTGTTAGAAGATCCACATGGGGGCCGGCTGAGTGGCTCAGTTGGTTAAGAGCTGGCTTGGGACCCCAGAGGGCCCCAGTTCGGATCCCACATATGAGGGCCAATGACACTGCCCTCCACAGCTAAGATGCTGAACAACAGCTCAACCTGGAGCTGGGCTGCCATGAGTTGTTGGCGACGGTGTAGGCTGCAGCCCCTGTGGCAGTGGGTTGCCATGGGCTACCGTGTGTAGCCAGCAGCCAGCGTGAGCAGCCAGCAGCTGCCATGAGCGGCTGTCCAGAAGCTGGCAACTCATCTGCCTTGCCCGGGAAGAGTGCAATGATGGTGTCAACTTGGGCCAGTGAAGCAACGTCCTCCACAACTAGACTGAAGAACAAAAGGACAGCATCTTGTCTGTTCCCCTTCCCCCAATTCCCCAGCGCTGTTCCCATCCCCCAATTCCCCAATAAAAATCTTAAAAAAAAAAAAAAAGAAGAAGATCCACATGGAATTAGACCAATTCCTGGGCTCCCAGATCTACACCTGGGCGGAACTCATGTCTATTCTCAGCATTTTATTCTCTGGAGAAGAGAGGGCAATGATTAGGAGAGCAGCTATGGCAATCTGGGAGCGAGAACATCCAGCTGGTCAAGGGGTTCCACCCCCAGAAGTCAAATTTCCCAATCAGGAGCCTCAATGGGATAACAACAGTGAAGCCCATAGGGGTCATATGAGGGACCTATGGGATCTGATTATAAAGGGAATAAAGGAGTCAGTGCTCTGCTCCCAGAACATTACTAAAGCTTTTGACATACAGCAGGGAAGAGAGGAAGGACCAGCTGAGTTTCTCAGCAAGCTTAAAGATCAAATGAGAAAATATTCTGGATTGATCCTAAAGAACCCACTAGGACAAGGGATGCTGAAACTCCATTTTGTAACACAGTTGGGCTGACATTGCAAAGAAGCTCCAGAAACTAGAAAATTGGAAGGTTAGAAGTTTAGACAAGCTGCTAAGAGAGGTTCAAAAGGTATATGTAAGAAGGGATAACGAAAAACAAAAACAAAAGGCCAAGATAATGCTCTCTACTATAGGACAAGCTACTAAGGGAAACGCCGGACCCAGGGGCCAAAGGCCCACGGGGCAGCCAAGAGAAACGCGACCCCAAAGCAATACCAAGGGAAGAAATAAGTGCTACAGATGTGGAAGAGAGGGTCACCTTAACAGAGAATGCCCTGAACTAAAAAGGGAAGAGAAAGTAATACCTCTTATGACCTTCGAGGAAGAATAGGGAAATCGGGCTCTTTTACAACGAGGAATTCTACCAAGAGCCCTTGATAAATTTAGAAGTTGGACCCAAGAAAGAGGAACTAATATTCCTAGTTGACTCAGGGGCAGCTCACTCCTCTCTCTCTCTCCACCCTTGTGGCTTGAACCTATCTAAAACCCATCTACTAGTCTCAGGGGTAAAAGGGGAAGAATTTACAGTCCCCGTCTTTGAAGAAACTCAGGTCACATATCAGGGCAGACAGACACAGATAAAGTTCCTCTTTGTCCCCGAAGCCGGAAACTAACTTCTTGGGTCGAGATTTAACGTCTAAGCTAGGAATAGGACTTAACATCACACACACACAAATTCAAGTTTCCCTAAACTTCCTATCCACAAAGGATGAAAAAGGGATACTCCCTGAAGTCTGGTCAAGGGAGTGTAATCAGGGTGGGTTAAAGATCTCCCCTATTCGGGTTGAACTTAAGGACAACGGGGAGACAAGTTAAAAGAAAACAATACCCATACCTCTAGAAGGGAGATTAGGACTGAAACCCATGATAGAAGGCCTAGTTAAAGATGGCCTCCTTGAACCCTGAATGTCTCCCTTCAACACCCCAATACTACCAGTAAAGAAATCTGATGGGTCCTACCACCTGGTTCAAGATTTAAGGGCAGTCAATCAGATAGTTCAAAGCAGACACCCTGTGGTCCCAAACCCCTATATTATCATCAGTAAGATCCTGCCAGAACATAAATGGTTTAGTGTAGTGGACTTAAAAGATGCCTTTTGGGCCTGCCCCCTAGCTGAGGAATGCAGGGACCTATTTGTCTTTGAATGGGAAGACCCCTCCCATACTAGTAGGAAACAACAACACAGATGGACTTCCTTCCCCAAAGATATACGGATCCACCAAACTAATTTGGACAAGTGTTAGAACAAGTACTAGAAAAGTTCACACTACTCGATCAAATTGATTTAATATGTAGATGATTTGCTACTCTCAGGTAGTCAAAGGGAAGAATTGGTAGATGTTACCATAGACTACTAAATTTCCTTGGTCAACAGGATCTACGAGTCTGCAAGATCAAATTACAATTTTTAGAAAAAGAAGTCAAATACTTAGGACACATGATAAGCAAAGGGAGGTGAGGGTTGAGCCCCGAACGAATCTCAGGGTTAATCAATACACCCTTATTAAACACAAAAAGGGAACTTCAAAAACTCTTAGGACTAATTGGATGCTGCAGATTATGGATAGACTCGTATGCTCTCAAGACCAAGGATCTATATCTTAAACTATTAGAGGAGGACCCCGACCCCCCCTGGAAACCTCGAGAAATAGAATTAATAAAAGTCCTTACACAGGCCCTTATTATTATCCCTGTACTGCATCATCTTCATAAGAAAAGCCCTTTCACCTTTTTGTAAATATCGATAAAGGTACTGCTCTTGGAGTCCTAACCCAAGAACATGGAAGTAAAACACAGCCAGTAGTATACCTATCCAAGTTCCTTAAGCTAGTAACAAGGGCCTGGCCAGAATGCATCCAATCTGTAGTAGCCACTGCCATGTTAGCTGAAGAGAGTAGAAAAATAACCTTTGGAGGACAACTAATTATTAGCATCCCACACCAGGTCAGGGCAATTCTTCACCAAAAAGTAGGCAGATGGTTGACGGATTCTAGGATTCTCAAATATGAAGCCATCCTGTTAGAAAGAGACGATCTAACCCTGACCACAGACAATTGTCTGAATCCAGTCACTTTTCTAACTGGAAGTAAATCATCAGAGCCAATAGAACATTGTTCGTGGACCTCATAGACTATCAGACAAAAGTTAGGCCGGACCTTGAGGAAACTCCTCTCCTGACTGGGTTAAAAATCTTTATAAGATGGTTCCTCCCGAGTACTAGAAGGAAAAAGACATAATGGATACTCTTATCATAGATGGGGAGCGACCTGCTATTATTGAATCAGGAAGACTACCCAATGGCTGGTTAGTCCAGACATGTGAGTTGTTTGAACTAAATCAGGCCTTGAAACTTCTAAAGGAAAAGGAGGGGACTATCTACACAGATTCCAAATATGCCTTTGGGGTGGTACACACATTTGGAAAAATTTGGACTGAAAGAGGCCTTATTAACAGTAAGGGCCGAGATTTAATACACAAGGAATTAATCACTCAGGTCCTAGAAAACCTAAAGTTGCCTGATGTAATAGCTATAGTACACATACCAGGACACCAGAGGGGGTACTCTATAGAACTATAAGGAGATAGACTTGCTGATGAGGCTGCTAAGGAAGCAGCACTCTAGCCAGAAGCTCCAGTTTTCCATCTCACTCCTGTCCTACCCCCTCTGGTCACTACCCCAGTCTTTACTCCTCCTAAGGAGGGTCAATTAACCAAGATAGGAGCTTTCAAAAATTCTGAGGGAAGATGGCAGTTGCTAGACGGGAGAGAAATGCTCTCTAAGCCAATTATGAGGGAATTGATGGCCCAGTTACATCGAGGGAGCCATTGGGGCCCACAAGCGATGTGTGATACAGTTTTAAGGAACTATGGATGTATAGGAATGTATACTATAGCCAAACAAGTGATGGAAAGCTGTCCCACTTACCGAAAGGTAAATAAATAGGCCCTTAGAAAACAACCTCCGAGAGGGCGGAATCCAAGCTTAAGGCCCTTCCAAAGTATTCAAGTAAACTACACTGAAATGCCTAAGGTAGGATGCCTTAAATATCTCTTAGTAATAGATCATCTGACTAATTGGGTTGAAGCTATTCCACTATTAAGTGCCACTGCTAACAATGTAACCAAGTATTATTAGAGGTGATAATTCTTCGATTTGGAATCATTGAGAACATAGACTCAGACAACGGAAGCCATTTTACTGCAAATATTATTAGAGGATTAATGAAAATTCTAGAAATAAAATGGGAATATCATACTCCGTGGCACCCTCCCTCATCCAGTAAGGTAGAAACAATGAGTCAGACACTAAAAAGACACCTGACTAAGTTGATTTTAGAAACCAGATTACCATGGACAAAATGTCTCCCTATTGCACTTCTCAGAGCCTGAACAGCACCCCGTAGAGATATTGGGTTATCCCCATATGAATTACTTTACGGGTTGCCATACTTAAGTCGGACTACAGATCTACCCACCTTTGAAACCAAGGACCAATTTCTTAGAAACTATATACTTGGCCTAGCCTCTACTCTGTCTTCCCTCAGGCAATAAGGCTTATTAGCTCAGACTCTGCCTCTCGAGTTCTCGGTACATCCCTACAAACCTGGAGACCATGTACTAATCAAGTTCTGGAAAGAAGATAAGCTGGAACTGATCTGGGAAGGACCATACCGAATACTACTCACAGCCGAAACTGCAGTCCACAATGCAGAAAGAGATTGGACCCACTACACTAGAGTTAAAAGCGGTCCTGTACCACCATCAACTACAACATGGACAGCAATCCCAGATCCGGACCCTACCAAACTAACCCTAAAACACTCATAGTGATATTTCTCTTGACTTCCCGGCTGGCCGTAGGCACTGAGGCTTCCTCTATGTGGGAAAGCACCTGGAATGGAATGGGACAATTCCCTGTTAAGCTAAAAAATCAATGTTTCATTAGGAGATAAGCCAGTAACTATCAGATTTGGTGTCTGCTTAGTCATTCCTTGTGGGGACCTGACTTTCCAATGTCAACTACAAAAAGAAAATATATATATGTGCCCAGAACCCATCACAAGGGCCTCAATGGGTAGAGAACCCTTGTCCATCCTGGGATGATTTATGGTGGGCAACTTTTGGAGAGGCTTGGACATCTAATATGTGGCTCTAAATAAAGGGATACACTCCTCTTAAAAAGAAGGTCTGATTAATCAGAGTAGCCTCCTCCCCAAACTGCCAACATCTCCAGTGTAACCCTCTGCTACTAGTCATAGATAACCCTCAAACGATGTCCCCAAAACCTGCATTATAAGGACCTATAGACTAGGGACAGATGCCTCCGGATGGGGCCCCCTTGGGAGAGTCACTTTAAAGCTAGTAAAAAATATATCAGCCACCCCAATCCCAGACATTACAAACACGGGCCCTACTCTGAGTGCCCCCTTGGCGTCTTCCAACAATCCTGCCAAGGTTACCATTGTAGAAGTTAAGGACTTACATCAAACCATAGCTATTGAAACTGGATACAGGGAAATGAATGCCTGGCTGGAATGGATCAAATATTGTTCTTGCACACTAAATAAAAGTGATTTTTACACTTGTGCAGCAGGAAGGCCGGAGGCTCAGGTGGTACCCTTTTCCTTAGGATGGACCTCAGACTCCACAGGCTTAGATTGCATGATAGCTCTTTTTCAGGACAAAACGGCTTGGGGCAATCAGTCATGCCAAACTCTATCGCTACTCTTCCCAATGATAAAGAGATGAAGGCAGACAGCTCCAGGAACTATACACCCCCATCCCCAGAGGCTAATTTTATTTCATGCCTCTCTAGGTGGGGGGAGAATTTAGTCCCTTTGGGCAATCTATTGGGTTGTACTGAGAGCCAGTCCTTTGATGAGCTAAATAAGCAATCTGCCTTAAAAATAGCCCATGCTGATGTCTGGTGGTATTGTGGGGGGCCACTTTTCGAGATCCTCCCAGCCAAATGGGGTGACACCTGTACTTTGTTCCAATTGACTCTCCCTTTCATCCTGGCATATCATCACCACGAATCTTCTCCTCAGACTGAACAACCCCGGGTCAAGAGAACAGCCTCTACCCCAGGTGGCTCATTTGATCCCCACATTTTATTGACTCTATCCGAGTCCCAAGAGGGATCCCTAATGAATCCAAGGCCAGAAATCAGATAGCTGCAGGATTTGAATCTGTATTATTCTAATGGTCAACCATTAATGAAAATGTAGATTGAATAAATTATATTTGCTATAATCAACAAAGATTTGTTAATTACACCAGAGATGCTATCCATGAGATAGCTGAACAATTAGATGCAACCAGCAGAATGACATGGGAGAACCAATTAGCTCTAGACATGGTTTTAGAAGAAAAAGGGGGAGTATGCGTTATGATAGGAAGACAATGTTGTACTTTCATTCCCAATAATACTGCACCTGATGGCACCATCACTAATGCCTTACAGGGTTTAACTACGTTGGCTGAAGAGCTGGCTGGGGTAAAGTGATCATTAAAAAAAAAGAAGAAAACCAGCAAAAACAGTCAGGAGCCAAAGTCACACTCAAGGAGTTAAGGTATGTTGCCCCACTGAGTTTTCAGAGTATATTTCTCAGATCCTGAAAGGGCCAGAGCTCCTTGGCTATGGCTGGAGGGCTGGGCTCAGTGAAGGAGGGTGAAGAGAAATTCATAAGTATTTTTCACTCAACCCCACTTATGCTTGTCCTCTCCTTTCTATTGACACTGCTACTTGTCAGCACTCTCCTAGATTACATCAGTAATTCTCAGCTATTTCCACTGCCTCTGGCCTGGTCCTTTGCTTGGCCAGTAACTTCATTGCAGCCCAAGCAGTCTTTCTGTAACATCCATCGATTGTGCTCCTCCTCTGCTTACAGTCCTTTCATGGTGCTCCATAGCTTTCAGAGTAAAGAGCAGTTCCTTACCTGTTCCTGTTTCTATAGCTGCTACTCAAGGTGCATTTCAACCTGACCCCGCCCACCTCTCTGGCCTCATAGCTTTCCACACCCGGTGCATCTTCCACCCCAGCCCTATGTATGTAATTCCCTGCATACATCCTGCTAGCTCTCACCTTCATCTTAACTGTTTCCTCATATGGCTTCTGTCCTGCTCCCCACCCCCTGCTCACTCTCATACACACACACACACACACACACACACACACACACACACACACACACACA